>NC_140494.1:127949880-128297380 GCF_964271855.1 Acomys minous | reverse complement strand
TTGCCCTGGGCATCCACAGACTAGCTAAAACTCCCACCTTGAAAAGATCATGCTGAGAGACACACTGCGTGGAAAATGATTACCCAGATAATTTTCTTTATAAAAAAAATAATTCTAAGTATTTTCAATATATTCTTACAAGCAGAGCTTTTAACCTGATTGCATGGAATTCCTCAGCCTATTGGGATTTGGTAGCTGAAGCTACGTTCTCATCCCATCAAAGGAAGTGGCTGCTTGGGCAGACAGACGATCTGCGTGCACCAGAGCGAGGAGAGAGCCAAGAAGAGAGTGCGAGAGCGTCCCATGGACAGCCATCTATCTAGTCTGCATTGGCGTTCAGAGAGTAAACTTAGAAATAAATATTCTCATTTTATTGAAAATATCTATCTCACCCAGGAAAGGCAAACAAAAAAAGTGCTGAGAATCAAAGCCATTGTTTAAAAAGAAAGAAAGAAAGAAAGAAAGGGTGGGGGGCTCGACAATTTGGGTTGCGTGGGTTACACCTTTGCTGTCTATGTCCTGAAGGGCAAGGCCGTCTAAGCCCATTAACAAAACCACCATGGGACTCAAACCACCGATCTCCTCTCCATGGGTGTGGCCCTTCCCCTACCCTCATTCCTCTGTGGAGATCCAGCCCTTGGAAGGCCTATCAAAGCCAGTCGTGGTCAGTGCAGAGAAGGGACAAAGGGAGCATCTTAGATCCTTGGATGAGAGCCCTGCTGGCCCACAGGAAGGACACCCTCTTCCCTGAACTTGGATGAGAGCTCCATCTGGCCCACAGGAAGGACACCCTCTTCCCTGAAGCCTGGCTATGGTTCAAATGGCTCAACCCACTTCCACAGAGGCTTTCGGGGCTGAGGAAGATGGCACGGTGGGTAAAGAGCTTGCTGTGTGGGCACAGAGACCTGAGTTCAGATGTGCAGAACCTATACCAAAAACAGGCACCCTGGTGCTGGGCTGCGACCTCCACTGCTGGAGTGGCAGAGAGAAGAGGACCCTTGGTGTTGGCTGGTTAGACAATCCAGCTGAACCAGTGAGCCCCAGGCTCCAAGGAAGACCATTTCTTAAAAGTAAGGAGGAAAAAAATACGGCAAGGAAACAATTAAGACCCCCGATGTTGACCTCTGGCCTGCACATGCATACACTACCCTCGAATACACATACCCTGCACACACACACACACACACACACACACACACACACACACACACACACACATTCACACTGTACTCCTTGAGTCCTTCCCCTCCCAACACACAACACATTGTAGACCACAATGAAACACTCACTCCAAGCTAAGACCAGAGCCATGTTTTTAACCTCACTGGGACTCATGTCCAAATGGGGAAGAGGAGAAAATTTTGGTGAAGAGAAACAGAAACACAGCATTAGAAGCTGTAAACTTTGACGTTCTCCTGGACCCGTAGCTTGGGATGAGTAGCAGCTCAGCTGGACTAGCCGGAAGAACAAGGAAGAAGCAGGGGAGGCAATGGGATCAGTGTAAGGAGAGTCAGACAGAGACTGACTGAGGTGGATGCAATGAAGGAAGACTGAGCGAGAGAGACGCTTCCCAGAAGAGGCAGGCACAGAAGGGAACCGCAGACACTTACACCCCCACTGCTACTCAGACGCCCCCAGCTCCCCTCACTTCCTACTCTGTCGGAAGCACTGATTCCAGATCTCTTGGAGGTACAGTGTGTGAAGCAGGGACATGTGAGAGAGGGAAAGTGTGGCGAGGGCTGTTTTGCGTCTCCCAATAATAGCGTTTCAATTCGGTACCTAAATAAACAATCTATTTTAGTGGCTCCCCTTTGATATCTCGAATGTTCCCTTCTGTTATTTCTGGCAGCTCTCAGTCCTGTGGTGTGATTAGAGGGGACGATCACACTTACATAACAGCATCAAATTAATTTGCCTTGCCTGAGAACGGTGGCACGGTAGGCACTCACCAAAGCAAGCGCTCTGATGGGCTCCCCGCCCCCACCCGCCTCCAGTTGATTCAAGTGACATCAGGGGATTAGAGTGAAGTCGGTCAGTAGAGCGATGCTGGGAAAACAACCAAAACATCCAGTCTGACCTTGTAAACGAAAAGAGGAGCACAGTAAATAAGGACGGTTCTGTCTCCAGGCCCGCTGCGGGAGGCGCGGTGAATCACCACCAACCAAGCAAACTCACTTCCGGCGTCCAGAGAGAAGCTTCCGTCTGTTTTCCGAGGCTAAGTCCCACTGACGAAGGGTGGTCTAAACCGAAGATGTCTGAGATTTGGATTTATGATTTTTCTTTCTTTGCTTTTCTTTATGGCCCCTCGTAAAGATGAAGCATTTAAAAAGTTGCTCTGGTTTTTTGGTTGGTTTTTTATTTTTTTAACTCTAGAAGCCCTGGCCATAAAAGCACAGGCAAATATTATTTCCGGTTTTCTAAACTATGTGACAGCAGCTCAGAAAAATGCAACCCAGGAGCCAGCCAAAGGCCAGAGGTTGACAAGGCAGGGTGGTGGAGATGTGAGGTTTTGGGGGAAGGGAGCCATGTCGGTCCTGGTCACTCTCTGATGGCAACCTCAGACAGTCATCTTAGTTTTCTGAGCCTTGGCTTTCTTATCCAGGGAAATGTACCAAAACCTCTTTCATTTCTCTTACACAATTGGTTCTTATCTGTCCTTTCGTCTTGTTCACCCACCCAGCCAACAAATTACTATCGAGCACTAATACGGGAGAGCTCGGACTATCAGCTGAAACGGTCTCAGCCCCAAGTGATTGGCGTCCCAGTTACAGGTAGAGAAGAAGGAAATAGTAGCGTTACGGGGAGGGCTGGGATTGAACCCTGACCTTATGTTTCTCAAGCAGGGCTAGAAAGATGGGTGAAGTGGGTAAAGTGCTTGCTACGCAGACTAGAGGACCTGAGCTCAGATCCCCAGGAAAAGCTCTGGGCTGTGTGTGTGTGTGTGTGTGTGTGTGTGTGTGTGTGTGTGTGTGTGTGTGTGTTGTGGTGTGTAACCCTAGTGCTGAGGAGGCAGAGATGAGAATCCTCTTTGATATTCTTTGGCCAGCCAGCCTAGCCTTCTTGGTGAGCTCCAGGCAAGTAAGAGGGCCCACCTCACAGGAGAGGAACAGTGCTCCTAGGGATGACACCTGAGGTTGCCCTCCGCCCCCTCCACACACTAGAAAAAAAAAGTTAGGCCTCATAGCCACGTTGAAAGCAGAGGCCTCAACTGTCTCTGTTTCAGATGAGGAGACTAAGTTCAGGGCCGTTATACAAGTGTGTCAATTCATGTTAGTGAACAGTGGACCTAGAACTCGCTCTCTATCATAAGGAGAAATGTGCTAATTGTTACCAGCCATGGCTAGAGTCGAACCATTACTTACACTGCTTAAAATTTCTATTGCTTGTTAACCATTTCACTGATTAAGTTGTCTGATTCCCACCCACCCCCCACCCCGCCCTCTGCCACTGCTTGTTAACCATTTCATTGATTAAATTGGCTGATTTCTCTCATATTGCTTGGTAACCATTTTATTGATTAAGTTGTCTGACTTCCCCCTCACAATGGCCTCTTGGCAAAGGCAAATAGCAGATTTCTGAAATGAATAGTAACTCTACAGACAGCAATGCATTCTGGGATTAGTGAGGAGAGGCTCCAGGACCCTAAGGATGCCCAAGCCTCTCACAGAACACCTTCTAGACTACTTCTAATGCCCACTGCATGTGAACACTTAAGTAGACGTTATGCTCTGTTGTTTAAGCAGCAAATACACGAAGCAAAGGTTGGTATGTGTTCAGGACACAAGATACTCTTTCCCAAATATTTTCACTCCCTGTTTGGTTGAATCTGCGGGTGCAAAAACTTCAGTTTATGGAAGGACAACTGTATTTTAAGACTTCAAGAAATGCGTGTGTATAGTCTGTTGTGTGTATGTGCTAGTGTTTGTAAATGCGGGACTGGCAGTGCCACAGTACACACATAGAAGTCATAGACAACCCCGATATCAGTTCTGACCTTCCAGAATGTTCACTGTTGCGTACGCCAGGCTGGCTGGCCTGAGACAGCCATGAGATTCTTCTGTGTCTGTGTCACATCTCACTGCATGAGTGCTCTGACGGCAGGTGGCTTCACACGCGGTGCTGGGGCACAGATTTCTGGTCCTCTTTGTCTGCTGAGCTCTCTTTCCAGCCACTCATTTGAAGATTTTTATCACCGAGTTTCAGAATTCTCCCTACCTCTCAAGTCACCCATTGCAATCTTTGTCATAAAAAATATATATATAACTATGAGACAATTTGGTTCTGCTTCTATCTAGTTTTGGCTTCTAGTGATTTCCAGAAGTGTTTACCAATAGTGGTCAGATGTTCTTGTATTCTGCCAACCAGAGATAAAATAAGTGAGAGAAAAAATCACATTTTTATTTTACCCCGAACACAAGGTTTTCATGCCTAATTCTGAAATGCAGACTGGCCTGGTTTTGTTACAGCAGAGGCTTAAATACCAGCTCAAAGTTTAATATTTGTTTGGTTTCCAAACTAAGCGTGCTATCGTATGTCACTTAAAAGTGTGTTTTATAAATTGTCATTACTTACATAATTAAAGTAAATCAAATCATGCACATCGCTTGTTAGATGGAACTCATTCAGATTTTATTATTATAATCCATGAATATTAGTAAACATTGTATTCAATTAACTTTGTAATGAAACTTTTAATATATACTTATCTTAAATGGCATATATTTAAAAACATTAAATTACTTCACTTTCCTTGTAAATGCGAAATGATCAGATGATTAAAAATTTCCATAAAAAAATTAATGTAAGATGAGCTCACAAATTTAAACATGGTGGGGAAAGGCTGCTGGAGACTCTAAGTTCCTGTTTCTGCTCTTCCTTGTCCCTGCTCGCTCTTCTTGAGGACAGATTTACCTCTCAACCCCAGTGACCATTCTTTCTCTCTTCTGTATTTCCAACCTTTTCCTTCCTGAATTTTCCTTTCCCAGAGTCTTTGAACCTCTTCAGGGCTCAGAGTTCTGCATAGGGGACTGGTCAGCCCTAAGCACTATCAAGAAGGCTCTATGGAGGCCAGAGCTCAACCTTGCCTGTCATTCCTCAGGGCCGGTGCATCTTGCGTTTTAAAGCAGTGTCTCTCATTGGCCTGGAATTTGCCAAGGACACTAGGGTGGTTTGCACAAGGGTCCCAGGGATCTGCCTCGCTCTGCTCAGTGCTGGGACTATAAAGAAACCCTGCTGGGCCAGGCATTATTTTTTTTATAGTGGTTCTAGGGTTTGAACTTGACAAGCAAACACTCTACTGTCTGAGCCGTCTCCCCAGCCCTAGCCCCACCTTTTGCCTAAACTGTTATTTTTACACAGTGAGATTTCTGGAAAGATGAAGTTTTAGTTTTTTTTTTTCCTCTTCCTTGAGGCTTCGTGCTACTTGCTTCTGCCTAGAAAGCTGCACAGCTGGCCGAGTCCTGTCCTTCAGGTCCCAGCTCCTAGAACTGACCAAATCTGCAAAAGTGCCCATCTCCCCCCTTTCTGCCACGTTGTCTTCCCGTGACATAATTATTAGGCCTTGTCTTTTTCTTGGTGCTCCAAAGGAGAGAGTATTGCGTGTTTCCTGACGTGACTCCAGGGTATAAAACTGAGCTTGACACTCTGAGAGTGTCCTGTGCATGAAAGCTTAAATGTTTGCCCTGGGGCCTCCTGTTTCTTCTCCTCTTCTCTTTGCCCCCCACCCTCACCTGAGTTGTCACTGCCACTTTTGGAACTCCAGTGCCATTTCTATGGAGATGGCTAATGTGAACCATCTGGTGTCACTCAGATAGACATCTCTTGGCACCCGAGCGCTCTTTTCAGGTAACCTAGTCCTTGTGTGCATGCAGGCAGGGTCTGTAAGTTGACAGAGATGTCACTCCACAGGCCGCACTTTGTTCCTCTGAACCACACACACCGGTGACTTCCCAAATTTGTCTGCCGCGCTGGAGTCTTCTAACTTTTTTCAAAACACCTTCCGGATACTTGCTCACTTTTACTGGTCCAGTGCGGTCTTAGGACACAGTGGATGCTCAACAAATGCTCTGTGCAGCGAGAGGCTGCGTATTCAGCGACTCAGAGTCTCTGATAATCTCCCCATGCCTGCCAGGCACAAAAGCAGGCCTCACCTATTCTCTGCTTCTTTCAGAGTTGCAGTGGCCGTTTGCCAGGCTGTGAGCACAGTAACCCATTTGTAACACATCCTGTGTTTTGGTCAACAGCTTCCCAATTTCACCCTCGAGTTCCTGGGAACTGCTGGGCCGATGCCATCAGCCCCAGTGATTTATTTACACCTCGAGTGTCATTTCAGGGCATCGTGTCCATTCATCTTGACTTGTTCCAGGCCTTTAGACTTCTCTGTTTTCTCGAACAATTATGGGGCAGGGAGGAGTTTTCCCTTTTCATCTCTATGGCAGCCGGGGGTGCAAAGGCTCGGGCCGTGGTTCTCGCAAAGACTTTGCTCATTGTTAAAGTGGTCATGAGTGAGTCCGGCTGACCTGTCTCCCTCACTTCCTCCCTGCCGTTGGTTGGTACATTTAAAATGATGCTTTCTTGTTGGTCTACTGGTATGTCCAACCTTTATGATACTGCAGCATGATACATTTGTTTACAAACTTCACACTTGAGAACCATGTGATTGAATTAGAGAAGAGGGGAAAAAAAGAACTAGAAATCTTGTTTTAATTAAGTCTATGGCTTTGTGATAGCCTGTGTTCACACTACCCTGGGTTACACGCAGACTGTGGGTCACAAGTTGGACATGTGTGGGTCTCAGAAGCTCAACGCCGTCATTCTCAGGCTACCTGCGCAAGCACTGTGCTATACAAATAGATTAATAGCCTTCTTACCCACTAGTTTCTTGACTTTTCATTAAGACCTTTGAAAGCTTGATAGTACAGACTAGACAGAGGTCATCTGATAGACAGGGAAACTGAAATCCGGAGCGGTCAAGAGACTTGGCCATCACATCGCAGATTCATAGCTAGCTATGAATTCCTTACATTCCTAACCTGGGGGCTTTTCTCCTTGCTAAGCTTTAGCTGCACTGGCTTGGCCTATCCTTACCTAACCAGAGGCCATGTGAATGTCCCTCAGGGCCTTGGAAAAGAACTGGTCACCGTCCCCATGGCTTCATTCAGCAGGCCACACGCTGCTATGACTTCATGCAACAAAACCTCACTTTGCTAAGAAGTATTTCACCAGGAAGGCCTGAGAAGATTCACCGAATCCAGCCCTATGGAGGACAGCAGGAAATCTGTGGGAAAGTCAATGTCACAGGACACATAAGCATGTGCACGAGCACACACACACACACACACACACACACACACACACACACACACACACACACTCACACCCATGCACACACACTAACACACATACTACTCCTCGAGGCTCAAGAGACCCTGTTGGGTTTTTCCTTGAGAGTCTCTGCATTCTCACTGTGGCAGGGCCCTCAGCTGGAACCTGGGTGAGGAGAGCTGGGGCCACCTCTAGTAAGGAATGAATTCATCACCAAAACGGGAGCAAACGGTAACCTTGAGTCTGCAGCAGGCACGGTTGTCACAAAGAAGCCAGGCAGCTGGAAGGAGGGCATACCAGCATTCCGTCTTCAGAATCACGTTTTGCTTATAACTGCAGCAGCTCCAGACCCGGGATGCTGGCGGTCACGGATTTACACAGAAGAACAACAAAATCTGCTCCTCCTGTAATGTGGCATGGCCCTGCTCTCTACTTAACCACTTCTGGGTAGAGGCCATAGTGAAGGGCCTGCCCCACGCATCACCTCCATCATCACCTGCATCATCACCTGTATCACCTGCATCATCACCTGTATCACCTGCATCATCACTTGCATCACCTGCATCATCACCTGCATCATCACTTGCATCACCTGCATCACCTGCATCATCATCTGCATCACCTGCATTGCCTGCATCACTTGTGTTGCCTGCATTACCTGCATTATCACCTGCATCATCACCTGCATCACCTGCATTGCCTGCATCACCTGCATCATCACCTGCATCACCTGCATCATCACCTGCATCACCTGCATCACCATGCCTGCCAACCTTATTCCTTGTTTTTTCCTCCTCCTTCCCCAAATGTTAGTGCTGGCTGAGGCCATCAGCTGAGGGAGCATTATCACCACATCTGATGCAAAGATTCTAGGCAAACTACTATTTGCTATCCTATTTCCTCTCTCAAGGAGATAGAAAATAATTTGTTATATTTAACCTATTGGTGCTATCTTGGATTTGCCTATCATGTAGTAACTCGAAGTTTTTATGTTTATTTTGTGTGTGTGTGTGTTTGTGTGTGTGTGTGTGTGTGTGTGTGTGTGTGTGTGTGTGTGTGTGTAACATACACCTATGGAAGATAGAGCAAATCCATTAGTGTTTTCCTCAGTTACATCCCCTTCTTTTTGAGACAAAGTCTCTTCACTGAACCTAGAGCTCTAATCCAGTGAGGCTGGTTGACAAGCCAGCTCCAGAGATCCTCCTGTGCCCACCTCCCCTGCACTGGGATTACAAGCACATAGCACTGTGCCTGGCTTTACTTACGTGGGTTCTGGGGATTGAACTCACGGCCTTCATTCTTGTGTAACAAACCCTTATCTAACCAAACCATTGCTTCAACCCAAAAAGTAAGTAGTTGAGCACGTTTAAATGTGTATATGTGTTTCATAGTTTCAAATTTGAAGCCCAGATTTGATCTTTTTAAAACACAGTTTCAATTTGCTTCATTACAAGCTCTCTGAGATTTAATTCTTTCTTCTTCCTCTAATGAGGGGGAGCTCAACATGGGCTAAGCATCGCCTGGTACCCAGCTGATCATCACCCACATTACGAGTGTTTGTTCATGAAAGGAGTCTTGGTATGGGACTAAGCAAGGATTTCCTTGGTCTGTTAATTGACTTGGAATAATTCATTAGCCGATACTTTGGGTTGTGAATTTCTCTGGCAAATCCCAGGTCACCCTGACTTTCCATGTAGAGAGAGTGGTTTGGTCCTCGTATGAGGAGTTTGCAGGGATGGATTAAAGCCCCCCTCACCGCCCTTACCCTTCCATGCGGGAGCTTGTTAATAAAGAGCTCTTCCAAGCCTTGCCTTTGTACAGACACTGCATGAATATTTATGGAATATCCCATCCGTAAACAGCATTAAAATATAAACAGAGCGTACCAAGAAATGGGAAGGCCATTTTCACCTGATACGTAGCAATGCTGTGAAAATGCAAGGGTTCTGTCCCGGGAAGAGCCACAGAACAGCAAGGCAGCGAGAGAAGCCATTTGCCTGACAGGCCATGGGGCTACGGGCTGTGGGTGGTGTGGCCATTAATCAAGCATTCCGGGTCACTGGATCCGCACACTCAGGGACCTGGCCTGTTCCACACCGGGGCTAATCCTATGGAGCTGCTGAGTTTGCAGAACAAAACGTGGCCAAACATCAGGATGGTCATGTGGTTCTATGCCAGGGAGGGTTTTCTGTGGCCCTTCTCCTTTCAGATAGACATGGAGTTGTGATTTGCACGAGAGGCTCCAACAGCACAAAGAAGAGCAGGAGAGGAGGCAGAGAGAGGAGCTGGGAAAAGACCTCCCCAGAGACCAATGTCTGCAGACTCCACAGGCAGCAATGAGATTCTTTGGGGGTGGAGGATACAGGGTGGAAACTGGTGTCTTCACCAAAGAAATTCCCTTCTTATCAATTTACACACACACACACACACACACACACACACACACACACACACACGATATATATAATACACTAGTATGCATTACACATATTTATGTATTATAATACACTAGTATATTATATGTATTACATATTGTATATGTAGACAGGATCTTATGTGTCCCAGGCCGACTTTGAACTTCTGATCCTCCTGCCTCCACCTCCCAAGTATTGAGGCCTATGCCACCACAGCTGCTCTCATGCAGTTCGAGGGGTGGGACCAAGGCTTTGGGCTCGCTAGGCAAGCATTCTACCAAGCGAGCCACATCCCCAGCCCCATAGCTTTGCACGGTTAGTTCCAGACCCCTGGCACCAATCACAGGCGCGTTAGCCATTTTCAAAGGGTTAGTATAAAATAAGGCACTCTCAACAAGAAAACCACCCAGAACACAGGGAGTTGCCCTTTGATGAGGATACAGAAAGTGATTTAGGATTCTGTCCTGCCTCAGGGCCAGCGACACAAACATCAATTAGTTTATGGTGGGTGTGTACAGGAGCTTACTTATTATGAGTCTTAGTTGAGAAAGTTCTGGACCATCTTCTTTCATAACATTGAAAAGTAATCATCCTGTACCCTGGCCTTTTTTTTTGTTGCTGTTGTTTTCAGCCCCAAATATTGCTCCTATTTATTGCAGAAATGATACTTATATCAGCACAGAGATATGACAGTAGGTCTTACTAAATCCTGTCTTCTCTTGAGCCATTTCTGATATAAACATCTGTTTCCTCTCTGACCATTTGGATGCACCTGTAAATTCACCCCACTATCTGAGAAGTCTGCCCAAACAAAGCCAACTAAATTATCTTTAAAAAAAATACAAAGCAGGTGGTACACTTTTATGGTTTGTTTATTCCAGATGCTTCTGAGAGCAAGAGAGGAGGCTCTATTGTATTCAAGGGAACTTGGCTTCCTTTGTGGTATCTCCCTTCCTGTAGACCATGGAGGTTAGTGATAAAGAAAAAGAAAGTGGGGCTGAAGTATGGTTCAGTGGCAAGTACATGCCTAGCACTCATAAGGCCAGGGCTTTGTTCCAGAGTAAAACACACACACACACACACACACACACACACACACACACACACACACACGAGGGTTGGAAGAGAGTGTCAATCTAGTCCTTTCTTGGGCATTTTAGAAAATAAATCAATCCACAACACCTGTAAGAACTTTTTTTAAAATTAAAAACGAAGGTGTCTGGAACATAAGAATGTTAAAGGGACAATTGAGATGTAATCTGAATAAATTAATAAAAAAGAATATTAAAAAAGAATGTTACAGGGGATAATAATAAAGAGGATAAATAAGGTTTTAATAACTACGATTTGAAGCATAAATTTCTAGCAGAAAGAAAAACAGTACAAGGCACGCACGCACACACAAACAAACAACAACAACAACAGCCACAAACCAGGCTCAAACAGGTGGCTATCTGAGCTTCATTTTCTCTGCTGGTTTCTCTGTTGGCTTTCTGTGAAGAGTGGGATTCCTGGTTGAGCCTCATCCATGTTTCCCAAAGCAGGCATGCCCTAAATTATGGGATGCCAGGCAGGTGGAGTCTCCTGAGATGCTCAGCTTTGGCCTGGGTTTTCTTAAAAAACAAAAACAAACAAACAAACAAACAAAAAAAACGCCTCTCACATCATCTAAGCCTAGAGATGGTGCTGCCTGGCTTAGACAACTGAAGACTGATGTGCTGGCCCAGCCTAAGTGTAAATGTCACTGAAAATGTAGAGGGACTGGGACACGTCACTGTCTCTGTGGCTGTGTGTAATTAAGAAGGCTCCTCGTGGGCCATGGAGACAGCGCCTTTGGTAAGTGGAAGACTTCAGTTCCATCTTCTGGAACCTAACTGTAAAACAAAACAAAACAAAATGAAAAAATGAAACCCTGGGTTGCAGCAGCATGTGTTTGTCATTCTAGTGCAGGGAACATGGAGACAGGCAAGATTCCTGAGGCTGCCTAG
This sequence comes from Acomys minous, assembly GCF_964271855.1. Taxonomy (NCBI): domain Eukaryota; kingdom Metazoa; phylum Chordata; class Mammalia; order Rodentia; family Muridae; genus Acomys; species Acomys minous. The sequence goes on along the minus strand of NC_140494.1, from coordinate 128,285,655 downwards.
ATGCAGACTCACCCTAGCCTAACTGGCAAGTCACAGACGTGTGAGACCTCTTTCTCAAACCCACAACCAGGCAGACAGGACTTAAAGAATGACACTCAAGTTTGACGTCTGGCCTCTGTGCGTGTGCACACGTACACACCTATCTGCCCCGCCAAACCCCTGCACAGGACACACAGCTTCACACACACACACACATACACACACACACTTGCATACACACATACATATACAGACCTTCACACCCACCCACCCACCCACACCCACACACTACACATAGTGATGGAATTGTTCATGTTACTTGCACATAATTATAAATGTGTGTACACATACTCAGAGGAGTTAGATTTGGAGCAATTGTGGTTTTGCAACTACAGTTTGTGATAGCTACACGTTTAATACCATCTAACTGCTACCCTGACATTATGTCTCTGGGAAGAGTGCTGTGGGTATTTTGTAAACCGTGGCTGTTTCTGCTTTCTTTGTTAGGCATGGTCTAATGGGTTTAGAAAATGACATTCAAGATGCTGCTTTGCCAATTAGTACTTCCACTACCTGATTCTTGAAGGACATAAGCATGCTTAATTGTGTGCGCAGACATTTTATTAAGTTGTTTTGAGTGCTGAAAGTCTCTTAACCTTCACATCGGCCCATTTTCTTAAAAAAAATTAATATATGCTTTCAGGAAGGAGATAGCCAGTGATAACTGGGGAAAAGGCATTTGATTTAAAAAGAAAGTCCTATTCATTCCAGGAAGATGCACACTTTATCAAGTCGCCAACACAAAGATGGGCTGCAGATCCTGAAAACTGACCACCTTAGGAAAATCACACAGGTAATAGCCGAGAGGGAAAGATGACCAGCGCCATCTTACTTGCAAGGCAATTTTGGAAGGGAGGGCTAAACAACACGGGTTAGATGTCTCTGCTGCCCGTTGAACTCGGTCCTTGGATTAACTCCTAAGACCAGTGTCTCCTCTAAGGAGAAGTATTTTGTATAACAAGACTTTCTGTGTTGCAAGATCCTTCTTAACTTTCCTCAGCAAGTCCCCTAAAGTTTAAGAGGTTACACACAGCAGGTTAAACTGTAGACAAGATCGAAGGCAGAGTAGAGACGAGTCACACTGCTACCAGCCTCTGTAAAAAAACAACAACAACAACAACAACAAAAACAAAAAACCAGATCATCAGTCAACCCAACTGTCAAGCTGGCTTTCCATGTGGTACCCAGTACAAACACAAGCTTGCATCTCGAGACGTGGCTGGGAGAATAGCCAGAGGGTAGCTCCCCAATCCTCCTGCCCACTTTCAAACATGTTTCCTATAAACTACATTGTTTGCCCATTCAGGCGCACAGTGAGCTCTCCTCAGGCCCGCCCTTCCCACTGGAGACCATCCACGTGCATTTTCAAACCTCTGGGGGTTTTCATTTTCCACTTCCTACCTTCTCACGGCAGGGCCAGCCAACACTCTCCCCTCCACCCCCTCCACAACGGCTCTCTGAGACTTCTCCCTTTGTGATTGGCATCTCATTAATGAATAAGGGCTGGTGTCTGTCTCATTACGGTTGTGCTGAGTGAGAGGACCTCAGAACTAATTTACTTGCTCTCACAAGGGAAGACACTTGTCTCCGTCAAGAATTTAACTTCCCTTCTGCCTGTGGCAATAAAAGAGCCCGTTTTGTTTTAACATTAATAAGGTGAGAGAATAGACAATTTCCAAAAGAAATTAAGAAAGGCAAGAGGGTAGGTGTTGGCCCGTGGAAGTTTCCCTCAAGCAGGTCTGATGGTGGAGTTTAGCAAGGGACGTTTACTTCAGTAACATATGGATAATGAGAGAGAGAGAGAGAGAGAGAGAGAGAGAGAGAGAGAGAGAGAGAGAGAGGAGAAGGAGGAAGAAGAGGAGAAGGGAAAAATCCCAGCAGGAAGTGGAGTCTGGGGTCATGGGCAGCAGCTGTGGTCCCAGCCCCTCCGTGACCTTGGGCAAAGTCTTTGATTTTTGTCTGGTCCTCAGTTTTATTATCAGTAAAATAAGAGGATTGAAGAAAATGGTCTCTGAGGGTTCTCTCAGATCTAAAATTTTAATATTCTTTCTATAAATGGAACCCTGGACTATTTCAGTGGCCCCCCTCATTTGCAGTGAGTTTTTTTTTAATTTTTTTTTTATCTCTGGCAACAAATTAGAAATTCCTCCAGAATTAAAGAGCATGGAATGGAAATTATTTGGCTTCCCAGCTGAAAAGGTCAACTAGATTCAGAAATGTGCTCTGGGCCCTGCACCGTCTGCGTGGAAACCTAATTAGAGATCATACTTGATTGGCTAAAAGGGATCAAACTTATCCTGGCTTTCATCTGGACATGTATTTTTTAAAAATTACTCTAAGTTACTAATTCATTTATCTTTCTACTTACAGGAAATCCCACCCATTGATAAAGCTATGCCCTGACACCCCTGCCTGCATGAAACCCCGTCCTCTTGTGCCCATGCTTTCTGATCCAGGCTCCTTAGCACACCAGGCTCTAAATGCCTTAGCTCGAAGGCCATAAAAAGAACACCTTAAAAATGTGCCTGCCATTCGGCCGGTGATGGCAATGGTTCCTGCATCTTGCAGCAGGGGTGGCATGCCTCAAAGTAAAGAGGTGAGGCTAGAGCAGTGGTTCTCACAGTGCCGAGAGCCTCAGACACAGTTCGCGTTCTGCTGACCCCAACCATAAAATTTTTCTTCCTTGCTACTGATAACATACTGTAATGTTGCTACGGTTACGAGATGCAACACAAATCTCCGTGTTTTCCATGGCCACCCCTGTGAAAGGGCCATTTGACCCTCAAGGGGGTCGTGACCCACAGGTTGAGAACTGCTGGTCTAGACTGTGTCATTTCCCCCAAAAGACGGCATCCTGTGTTGCCTTGGTTTGGGGATCGGCTTGAACATCACATTTTCCTATGGGTGACAGAGAAGTTGAGGGTCTGAAGTGCCTATGTTAGGGGGTCTGGATGGTTTTCTATTGGGAAGATTCCATAATACATGGTATGGTTTTAGTGCCTGGAGTTGGGTAGACATACGTGTACACATGTGTGTGCATGCATGTGGAAGCCAGAGGTCAATGTCAGGTGTCTTCTTGTATGTTTCTCCACATTATTATTGTTGTTGTTATTGAGACAGAGTATCTCACTGTACCTACAGCTTGCTAATTCAGTTAGGCTGGCTGGCTGCAGAGATTACAGATGTGCACTACCGCAGCTGGATTTTTATGTGAGTGCTGGGAATCAAAAAACTCAGGTCTGTGCCACTGCACAGCAAGTGCTTTACCCGGCAAACAGCTTTTCCTCCTTCCCCACTTCCCTCCCATGCCAGTGATTTGTGAAGGAGAACTTCACTTCATATCCGCACCTTCACGTCTCACCTTTTAGGTCTACTGCCTCCTGCTCCCAAGACCTCCTCGTAAGCTAGGTGGAAACAACTCCAACACGTACCCAAAGAGTCCGGCTGGGGAGCCCCAGGGATGGGCTCAGAGTCTGTCACTCCCTAACAGGATCCTACCTCCTTCTACCTGTTCCTAAGGATTGCCTTGGGGCACAGGCTGTCTTTCCTCCTCCTCCTCCTCCTCCTCCTCCTCCTTCTCCTCCTCCTCCCCCTCCTCTTCCTCACAGGTTTTGAATGAAATTAAAGCTAATCCTCTTTGGCTTCCTTAGGTCTTGTGTAAGAGTCCCACACCCCACAATCAATGTGCTGTGAGAAGAGATAGCCAAGCAGCCACACCTCCTCCTGCAACCTCGCTCTGAAGCCCCGACTCACCAAAGCCCGCTCCTCAAATCTTCCACCTGCCCGCTCATTGCCGGGACATTGGCATCAACTGCACATCGGGGAAGGATGGGCAAGGCCTAGGTGAGCAAACCGGAAAGAGTCAACTGGGCACCCTGACTTATTTGGGGGAGGAAGAGGGGGTCGAGACAAGACCTCACCGTGTGCATCTCAGGCTGGAATGGAAGCTCTTCCTACCTTGTTTCTCCACATGTCAGAATGACAGCCCCACATGGACCCTGACTCATCTTGCCCTGAACTGTGGTCCCAACCACATGGGACAGGATCAACTCTCCGACATTGCGATTTCCCCCACCCTTAGGAACTGAAAAGCAGTGAGGATAGAATCAAAGAGAAAAGAGGCTGAAGCTGGGCACCAGTTTTCAGGTCATCCGGTGCTTCCTAAAAGGAGAGATTTGCCTGCAGTGTCTATAATTTAGAAAGCTTTAATGAACGGCTTCTAATTTATTTATTACTCATAGAAAGTTGTAAACATCCCTCCCTAAACTATTATGAAATCATCTGGTCAGGAGTCAAGTGGTTCAAGCATTTGGCACTTTTAACTGGGCTGTTGTTGGACATAATCTAATTTATCTCCTTCTTCCTTACATAGGGTTGTGGGTGAGCCATCCACCCCTCTGTGTGTGTGTGTGTGTGTGTGTGTGTGTGTGTGTGTGTGTGTGTGTGCGCGCGCATGTGTTAATTCACAAAAGATAGTTGAAAGACATCTTAGCTTTGTCATCATCTCATTTGCAGGCTGCCCGCTCAACAGAAGATTCCTAAATTAGTGAAAAACTAAATAAATGAAAAATTAAAGCCAATTCAACAACAACAAAAAGGGCATTAGCAGAATATACAAGCTGGATAGTCAAGCAGACTTGTTTGAAATGCCTCAGCCTGGTTTCAAAGAGCTTCCTGCAGTCGATCCCAAACACCCAGACAGGTAGACCGCTGTGAGGTATGTAGGCGATGCCTGCTGCCTGCTCCTCAGATGGTGAGGGGCATTTGAAAGCATCAAAGTTCCCCGTATAGATGAGTATACATTTATCCCTGCGCCTGTGATCTCTGCACTCGCCTATTGTAACTTGCTGTTTAATAGCTTGGCAAACCTTGCCCCTCACAGACTGCAGATTTTTCGCCCCCTCAAGGATCCGCTCTTCTCCCAGGAGCGTCTTGCTGGGGCTGGGTTTTGTAAAGTTTTCATTTCTGGGCTTGTGCAAAGATACGGGGTCACTCTTTGAATTAGGTGCTATTGAATACCCCACTTGTTGGCTGGCTTTTCCTCACTCCTGGTGTTGGTGTCTGCATGTGGCCAGTTGCTGCTCTCCAACCAGGAGCCATGTGGCAGGAACCAGCCCTGATAAGGCCCAGATCAACTACAGCCTTGCCCTGTACAGACCCATCACTCCATAAAAACAAAACAAAACAAACAGAACAGAACAAAACAACGAGATCAAAGGTGTCCACCTGGCTGCTCACAGGTCCTGTGTGGCCCACAGACACTGACTGGACTCTGCTGTGTTCTCAATTTCAGGTCACAAATGTTGGGGCCACTTCAGATAGGAGCTTGTACTTCCAGCTTCTCAGAAATCTGCAATCTGGGATCCTGTGGCGCTTCCTGTCTTTCGAGCCTAATGAAAACAAGACAGTGTTCCTCCTCCACCCCATGGAGTCACCTCAACTTGGCTCTCCTGACAGCTCTGTGTTACCTGCTGGGGCACTGGGCCTTTGAGTCTATGACCTATCATAAGGACACCACAAACAAAGGCAAACAGTCGCCGGTGAACTTAGGGGATACACAGCTGACGTGGCGTCCCATTGGTTTTCTGGATAACACAAGGCTAGGGTTACAATGCCGTGCGTGCCTGGGGGAGAAACTGAGGCCCTAGGATTGGAAGCGCCTTACTGTCTTATTCTTGCAGGTACCGAAGCCTGAGCTGTCTTAGCTCTTCCTAGTCAGAAACGTGAACTAGTCAGGACCCACAATCCATCCCCTTGCTCGACTCACTGAAGGACTCCCTGTGGCCCACCCATTCTGAGCCCTTTCTTCCTTTTTCTGTTTGCATATTGCTCCCCTGTCTGTTGGGGCTTCTCGACTCCCTTCTGAGCATGGCAGCACCTCATTTTAAAAGATTCCATTTACCTCGTGAACCTCTTTATAAAGATTCCTGCACCCCACCCGGCCCTCAGTCTGTAATTCTGACCTCCGAGCTTCCAGAGCCTATTTCTGTGCCCCGTACATAGGAAAAGCCTCACACACAGCTCCTGGCAGGCCTGGCATGTTTCTTAAGGGCACACTCGGTGTCACGTAGCCCCTCAAGCCTGGCCCTTGCCCAGACAGGCTAGGGACTAGTAATCATTGCAGGCTGGGCTCTTGCCAGGACGTCCTTGGGAAGGTGCGACTGAGATGGAAGACTGAACAGTAAATCCCGCCACTGTCACCACTGGGCTCCTGGCACCCGGAACTCACCCTCAATTGTCAGACATGGCTTCAGGTTAATGAGACTTTGTCGCTCACTCCCCTTTTAGCAAATGACAGAAAAGCCCTAGGTTCTTGAAGGAGCTTCCGATTTGAAACCCACCAGGCAGGCCCCATGGCGCCCACCTGTAATTCCAGCACACTGGAGGGTAGGGGTTGAAGGTCGTCTTTGGCTACGTAGTGAGTTCAAGCCCAGGCTAGGCTCCTCGAGACTCTTTCTCAAACAAACAACAATAACAGTAAGACAGCAGCAACAACAGAACACACACACACACACACACACACACACACACACACACACACACGAAACACTCCAACAAAACTAGCAAAACAGAAATCATTAAAACACATAAGACACTTGCTGGGCACAGAACAAGTAAGGAGAAATGACCACACACGTGAACTGCAAGGTCAGCACGGGGCCATGAAATTAATAAGACATGAACAACCGCACGAGAGCTGGGGAACCTGCTTGAAAGGAGGGGCTGAGGTGTGCACCTGGGGGTGAGAGATGCTGATGACCTGTAAACCCGCTGGCCAGGCAGCAACTGAACTTTCAGTTTTTATTCTGCACCCCCACACAATCTTTTAAAGTGTAAAATAATTGCCTCTGCAGCTAGCTACTGAAGGCATCAATTAAATACACACACACACACACACACACACACACACACACACACACAAGTACAGAGGCGCGTGAGTATGGAATAGAGCAAGCCAGGGGCCGTCTCTCAACTGAATGCAAAATGGTAAAAGTAAGCTAGGCTCTCTGGAAGGCAGAAGGGAAGGCAGGCCCAATAAGACCGGTTTTTATTCTTTCTAATGAACTCATCACATGCAGAAAGCGAGGAAGGACTGACCAGGTGGGAGGGGGGAGCTGGCTTTGAACTCATGGCTTCTCTTAAAGTGATAATTTCAAGACAGGAGGAGGGGGAGGCTGAGGGACACACAGCAAGAGGGTGATTCGATCAGCCCATTTTCATTTCTCATTCCTAACACATCTTCACGGAGCACGCACGGCAGGTGTGGGGCTTTCTAACCCGTGAGCAGGGAAGACGGAGAAAGTCACTCATCCTAATCAGGCAACGATGCCCTGTTTAAGATGAGTGAATGGAGCAGTAGGGGAAAAAAGAAAAGAAAAGAAAGAAAGAAAGAAAAAGACCATTCGTTTCCCTTAATCTCAAGTTCTTAACTGTTAGCCCCCGGGGAAGTAAAGTACAAAGAGAAATTAACTTCCTTGATAAATATTTAAGAAAAACACCCTTTAATTGAGTTAGAGGGAAAGTAAATGTGCCAACTGGTATCTGAAATAACTGTCTGGATAAATTCTTTGCAGATAGGATGGCAGGCTGAAAACCTGCCCACGGTTTCTGTCTGATCTTGCTACTCACCGGGCTCGGGTATTTTTTGACAGAGAGCATCATCTTGATGAGGTTGCGAAACAGAAGCCCCCTGTTTGGCTGGACCTCGGGAGCCGACAGGTGCAGCTGTGTGAGCTGGGGTAATTACAGAAGGGCACGCAAGCTCGGCTAGGATTTAGGGAATGCTTTTCTACTAATCAACTCCCCCTGACCATCCTAGTCACCAGGTAACTAACTGCTGGGGTCACCTTGGCTCCTGCTTTCTGGTCTCCTTGGAAATCACACCTTAAGGTTACAAATGCTTGTGCCGCAGGCTTGCCCAGTGTCCACACAAACATTTTGAAAATTCAATTCGGGGGGAGAGGGGGGAACAGTTTATATAAAACCCAACCAGACACTCTCACTGCTCGCTCCTCTAAGGATCCCAGGCTGATGTCTCTGCACTTGTTTCCCACCCCTTGAGGGTTTGTTTGTTTTTTTCCCTCCTTTTTTCATCCCGACCCCCTCCCCCTGTGCCGGCTCTCTTTCCTCTTCAGCTAAGTTATGCTCTATCATTTCCACAGCTTGAAGAACTCGCAGCTGAGGCGTCACTCCTAACCTTATTTTGTATTCCTCGCATGTGCTGCGACCTGTTTTGAGTTTTATTTGCCGCCAAGTTGCTGACACAGCTCCAATTCTGTTTTCATATTTTGATTGGGTAGGAGTGTTCATTACTGTGGGAAGCAGGCGAGGGAAGAAAGCCGTTTTCAAAAGGCACAATTTACACCTTCGTTAAAGGACTTTTTTGTTTGTTTGTTTGTTTCTGAATGCTCTCCCCCTTTGAATTCTAAACACTATGAATGTTCAAACACTTTCCTTTTTTTGTTTGGAGAAAAAAAAGTCTTAATAAAAGTTATACTGTTCGTGTAAATGTCCTCTTGGGCTCCATATGTTACGTTCGTCTACCTCCCTTTGTGTTCCCTGACTGCCCAGCACATAGGCAGGTACAGAAAGCCTAGGGTCCAGGGACTCATGAGAAAGGAAGTTCAGACCTGCAGACACAACCGTCCTGGGGACACCCGCTTCATTTGGGACATTAGGAAACGCACAGGTCAAATTAGGTGTCTCTTTTAGAACCAGAGAATTCATTCACTTGAGGAGCAGGGAACCCTTTAACGGGACATGAGTTTCCCACGGGAGCCTTTCCATAAGGGAATGCATTAGCAGGGTAGAGGGATCACAGCTCTGGTCTCTGCTTTGGGGGCAATTTAGCTTGGGGAACTCCTCCACTCCAGACTCAGCAGTGACAGGTGAAACAAGCGAGGTCCCAGCTGCATTTGAGTTTCAGATAAACAAACAAACAAACAAACAAACAATACTTTAGTGTAAATCCCATGCGATATTTGAGACATAGTTATTTATTTATTTATTTTTACAAAATCTACACATTTTTTCCCCTTCAGAATACATGTCTAACAGTCCATCTCATATTTCTGTTTGGTGATTCTGGTGACCTTTGGCACAGTATGAAGGATACAGGTTGCTACTCTAGAGACAGATCTGATAGCTTTCCACTGTCTCTAGGCTTTATTGTCTATGTGCCTGTGATGCCTAACTCTGGGCTCACCCCTTCATCTGCCTCACCTCTCTTTCTGTCTTCCTGGATTGCTCCAGACTGCCCGCTCCAGAAGCTCCGTGGACTGCCCAGCCTGCACCAATGCTTTGCTCCTATAAAGACCCCCAGAACCTGTGATCACTCGCCTTCCTGTTCCTCCTGGCAGCTGGTTACTTACTCCACCTGCATCCTGCATCCTTCCCAGAGGGACACAAGCTCTTAGGGAGTGGTTACCTTGCCTGATGGCACAAGTCCAGCCCACTAGGCATTTTATAAGGTTGGTAGTCATAAGGGTCCTGGTGGTTTAAGAGACAACTCATGGGCCAGGGATGTGCTTCCCTTAGTAGAGAGAGTTCTTGCACAGCATGCATGATGCCCTAGGTGTGATGCCCAGCACCCAAGGACCAGGCTTGAGGCACATGCGTATAATCCCAGTATCAAGGAAGCAGAGGCAGTGGGCTTGGAAGAAGAAGGTTATACACAGCTAAGTCATTAGAGGCCAGCCTGCGCTACATAACACCTTGTCTCAAGTAAGTAAGTAAGTAAGTAAGTAAGTAAGTAAGTAAGTAAGTAAATATTAATACATAAAAATAAAAGGTGAGTATTGACTGTCACCAAACTTTTTTTCCCCCTGCAGTTTTGGCTTTCTGGCATTTGTTCTCTCCTGCAAGGAGAGAAGATGCCTCAGGGCTTTTCCCACAATGTAAGCACAGGAGTCTCTCTCTCTCTCTCTCTCTCTCTCTCTCTCTCTCTCTCTCTCTCTCTCTCTCTCTCTCTCTCTCTCACACACACACACACACACACACACACACACACACTGGCTCAGACATCTGATGACCAATGTGGGACCAGACTAATTTCTTATGGGACCACAAATGCAGAATAAAAATTCCGATGGGGACGTGGAGGGGGAGACACCTGATCTCCATTAGGCCCATTGCTTTCTCTGGGGAAAAGGCCTGGTGCCTGCTCACTCTTAGGGACCACGAAGATGTACTTCCTCATGCAAAAACACAGGCAGGCTGTGGTCAAAGTGCACCACAATGAAGGTAGGAATACAGAATACGTTTCTCTACCGTGTGTACTACTCAAAACTAAATGCTGGGCTTCCTAATGAGAATTCTGGGGCTAAAAGCAGCATCAACTCTTTCAACCACAGCCAGAAAGGTGGGACTTTAAAATGACAGCTGGAGCGAAAGGCAGCTGCTGAGCAGATGGCAGAATCCCCCCCAAATACCTGGGGTTTCTATGTCACAGCCACTGAGAATTTCCATTTGCCGACAATATTGCACAGTGGTCTGGACCCCAAGAGAGTAGGATGAGTGTCTGGGAAGAAAGCTACCAAGAAATGGTGCGGACATTACCTTCCTTTGAAAAGGTTGCATTTGTTTTCTGCGCTGTAGATGGATGTTTATACATCGTATGAGGAGTCACTGTGTGAAATGGGTGCTAGAAAGATGGCTCAGTGGTTAAGAACACTTGTTACTCCTAAAGAGGGCCAGGGTTCAATTCCCAGCACCTACATGGCGGCCCACAACCATCCAACTCCCGCCTACGGCTTCCACCAAAACCACATGCACGAAACACACTTACATACGTGTAGACAGAGCATTCATACATATAAACGTCAAAATAAATAAATAAAACTAGACTAAATGGGGAAGCCTGTCATTCGCACGTCATTTTAGGAACTCAAGTGTCCCCTTTTTGCTTCTGTTGATAGTGGGGTTTCCACTGACCTGTGCACATCTGGGGTCTGTGCTGACCTCCCAGCACTGCCTTGCGTCCTGTCAAAAGCTTTATGACTGCTGGTCTGCAGTCCAGCCATGTTCGCTCTCCTCCCTATACCCGCAATCCGGGCTCAATTAGTAGAATCCTGGTTTTATATCCGCACTACAGCAGCACATTAAAATGTCCTCGATTAAGCCCTGGATTAGCATGTGCCCAGACTTTATCTTAATTGCCGATTAAGAGTAATCCCTCCGGGGAATTCTCTGGAGCTGCTTTGTTACCAGGAGGGGTGAATCATTACATATTTTGGGGTTACCAGTACTACTTAGCTTCTTTTGATGAACATTGAGGGCCCTCAATTCTCTGGCCTTTGAGAAAGAGACTTTTTGTTGCTCTCTGACAATCTCCCTAGACAGCTCATTTGCACCCGAAGGTCAGGGTTGAGCGGGATAAAGCTTTGATCCATCTTGACAAGTATGGAGGAAGGAGCTTGGCTTGCTGTAGCTATGGTGAACTTTGGCCTGAAGAATGGTAATTCTCCAGGGTTATTGTTCACAGTGTTTACTTACAGAATTCTCTCTCTCCCTCCCTCCCTCCCCTCCTTCCCTCTCTCTCTCTCTCTCTCTCTCTCTCTCTCTCTCTCTCTCTCTCTCATCCCCTCTCTCTCTCTCTCTCTGTCTCTCCCTCTCTCTCTCTTTATCTGTCTGTCTTTGTCTCTCTCTCTCTCTTTGTCTCTCTGTCTCTGTCTTTCTCTGTCTCTCTCTCTCTGTCTTTGTCTGTCTGTCTCTCTGTCTCTCTTTCTCTCTGTTTCTGTCTCTCTTTGTCTTTGTCTCTCTGTCTCTCTCTCTGTCTCTCTGTCTGTCTGTGTCTCTGTCTCTGTCTCTCTCTCTGTCTCTCTGTCTGTCTATGTCTCTGTCTCTCTCTCTGTCTCTCTGTCTGTCTGTGTCTGTGTCTCTGTCTCTCTCTCTGACTAGATATAACTTGTAGACTGAACCATTTGAGGATTGGGTAGACATAGCATGGTCCTTGAGCGTAAAGTCTCCAATATAAATTTCCTGAGAATAGTGAGTAATGAAAGAATAGGAAGCCAATAACTTTTCTAGTTCTAACTCTGTCATAGATTTCTTTTCCATGATTGGTGATGGAACTTGTCACAGGTTTTGTTTTCCATATTGGTGATGGATAAGCACATAAAAACATCTTAAATAGTGAGAAGTGTAAAAATCTAATGTGGAGCTCTGCAGCTTCCAGAACAGCTGTTCTAACTGTAAAGAAGTTCATTGAGGTCTATAGATTTTGATCTGGCTAATGGTGTGTGTGTGTGTGTGTGTGTGTGTGTGTGTGTGTGTGTGTGTGTGTATGTGTGTGTGTGTGTTATATGTAAGGTTTTTTATAATAAGCTTTATAAATCTTTTTTTTTAAAGAGTAATACTGTTCTTTTATACTAAACTTACACTGGGACACGGTCTGGTTTCCAGGGCCAGTGAGATGGTTTTGTGAATAAAGGTGCTTGCTATCCTGCCTGGCAACCTGAGTTCACCCCTTGAGCCCCAGGTAAGAAGTGGCTCTTAGGAACCGTCCTCCGAGAGCCACATCGATGTTCATGTGTATATACGCTCATATACACAAACGCTTCATAAGAGAGACACACGCTGACCAGAGGGGTGGCTCAGTGAAAGAACTCTCTGCGTCTCACAGACATGGGGCTGAAGCAGGAGGCACAGCCTGGAAGGTAGGAACCAACCTGAAGTGTTGTTCCTCAGGTTTTTTGAGATAGGGTCTTTTCACCAGCTTCAACTGGCTAAGCTGCGGAGCCAGCAAGTCCCAGGGATCCACCTGTGCCTGTCTCCCCAACACTGGGATTATAAACATGCACCATCTGCCTGGCCTTCTTAGTGCAGGTTCTGAAAATCGAACTCAGGTCTTTGTGTTTACAAGATAAGCACGTCACTAAGAGAGGTACGCCCACACTCTACTTCTGGGGAGGCTATTCTTTGCTTCATACCGCAAGGAGCCTAAGCACACTATACCTCTGGATTTCATCAGGGTGTACGGGCTAGCTGAGTCTGTGTGGAGTCTGTCAAAGTGAGCAGTCCTAGCAGTCACCATCAGATATGGTGGTCCATTTTGTGCTGTCGCCATATGCAAAACTCGAAAGCCATCTCTGGAAGTTGCCTCATGCTTTGAGGTCATCAATAGATACCCCAGGGAGGCTTAGCATCCTTCCCGGACCCTGTAGGACGGTCAGTCCTAAGGGCTCCGTCTCTGGTGGCCGGGGGCATTACTGAGTCTAGTAGAGAGGGATGTTACAAGCATGAGGAGGCTGCTTGCTAATCTCCCAGGCCCACCTCACCGAGCGCCTGTTTTCCTAGCTTCCCGGAAGTAGCCGGAGAGGCTTCGACATCTAGGCCACTCAAGAATCTCGGTGCCTTCATCGCTCTTTTCACTGAAGGCCTGAGATGCTCCTCCTTTGCTGCAGCTCCTCTGAATGGACAGAGTCATTTGTGGGCTCGATCTAGAACATTCCGACCTGGCCTCCCCTGTGGTGATCTTATTGTCTTCCTAAAGCTGACACAAGAGCTGAAGACGAAAGCTTTCTTTTGGTAAAAACCCACATGATAACCATGTTCCCCAGATTCTATTACAAAACACCACTGGCTTGAAGTGGAAACCTGAAAAAAAAATGTAGGGTAAATTACAGTATGAGTTCATGATCGCTCAAAGCATCCCTTCAACTTCCTTTGTGACTGATATTTGGAGTCTGTTACTGTGACCTCTGAAGATGTTTTTCCTGAAGTAAGCTCTCTGTGGGAGCAGAGGCACCCCCACGCCCCTGAGATGTCTCAGCGGTGAGTCACGTGTCCAACCCGGGTGGCTCACTCTCCTTTTCCTTCTTTGGATCTTTCTCTGGTGAGTTGCCTCCATCGGTGACAGGCTCCCAGGACAGCTGCCTTCAGCCTTCATATCAACACAAGGCTGAGTGGATGGGATTTCCACATTATTTTGGCCCAAATGATGAGCTTCCCCACCGAGCCCCGGTGGCAGTATTTCTAGACTTTAACTCGATGGGGGCTCACTTCGTTAATAGAATTCTCTTCAGTTGTTTGACTATGTTAATGTTGCTAGAAGCAGGGGGAAAAAAAAGGCCCAATTTTCCTATATGTAAGCCGGTTTCAAATATGTGTGTGGCTTCTTCTTCTTCTTTTTTTTTTTCCTAGAGACTTTGCAATTACCATTTTCTTTTTCCTCTTTATAAAAGCTAGTATCTTGCTAGGCATGCCGCCAGCGGTACTTAGGTTTAGTATTGATAAAATTCCTTTTTTTTTTAATATTTCCGGTATCAGCTTCAAGACAGTTTTAACTCCTTTTTCATTTTGCTCATTTGCTTACATTGTTCCTTCAATATTCTTTTGACTCATGGCGCACACACACACACACACACACACACACACACACACACACACACACTCCGTTTATGTCTACCTTGGACCACATCTGAGCCAACATATTCCCTCGGGGGACATGGTGGTCTCTCTTCCTATTAATGAACAGTATGTTGCTGCTGATTTGTGGAGGGCTTAATTGAATAAACACGGCAAGATGAATATGCTTATGGGACAGCAAGCCTCTTTAGGTTTCAAATTACTGACTTAGAAGAATTGCCTCGTGAAGCACAGGGTCCTTTCACAGATGGGTCATTATGGCGTATGATGTGGCATGGGGCAAGAGCCCACCTCTGGCTCCGACTGCTTCTGCCCTCGGATTCCATCTCTCTATCCCTAAGTGCCCAAGGTGCCTCAGATCTGCAGACTTCAGCAATGTCTGCACGTGAGCTACTTCAGCGTAAACTCCGTGGCTTAGTCTTTATCGCTAATTCGATGGGAATTTTGTTGGAGGGGAAACTATTTTGCTGGCTCAGTTAGAACTCAGTTTAGACAGCACTAGAAGCACATCACGACACCTGACTAGCTGGTGATGCAGGGACTCCTGACATGCCAGCAGGAGCAAGTGTCCCACGCCCTCCTTTTTCTTTCTCCCTTGCTACTCTTACTAGAATTCCTTCAGACCAAAACCTCTACCCCTGGCCTCGCCTTTCCTGCACATAGACAGAGGAGTAAAGACCAGACTCAACCAGGAACTAGTCCACATTTAGTATGAAAACCAGCCCCAAATGTCTCCTTCACTAGCCATGCCCGACCCTAGACACTTTCGCTGCCTGAATCCATGTCAGACATTACTAATTGATCACAGAATTCTTTCCAGCTAATACCAAGTGCAGGACCCCAGTCCCTTACCACAGAACTTCAAGCAGCAACTCCCAATCAAATGGGTTTTATGTGAGCCAAATTTTATGGATACGCCTGGGATAAGGCATTGAGTAAGCACAGACCGCTGAGGTTTGAATTCCAGCTCCAATCCTTAAAAACAGCATGACTGTGGCCGAGTTCATTGTGTGCCTCAGTTTCACTCCCTGTAAAATGAGGAGAACAATGGCATCTTTCTCATATGATTGTTGTACTGAATGAGCCAATGATAAAAATGAAATAAGCTAAATACAGTATATGTCATACATCAGGAGGGAGAAATAAATCTATAAGTATTATGGTTGTTGAAGCAAATGCCTGCTTGGAGAGTCGTATTTAAAGCATATGGTCCACATGCCTCCATCTTGGGCACACAGGTGTGTATGCATGTTTGGGTACACAGGTGTGTGTATGTATGCATGTCTGGGTACACAGATGTGTATGTGTGTGTATGTATGCTTAGGTACACAGGTGTGTATGTGTGTATATGTATGCTTGGGTACACAGGTGTGTGTGTGTGTGTGTGTGTGTGTGTGTGTTCTCCTGCATATGCATGTGAGGCTCTAAGGCTGATGCTCAGAGTCACCCTAGATCTCTCTTTCACCTCATTTGTTGATTTGGGAGTGACTCTCAGGCTTTCTCACAAGGCTTGTTTCTCCCTGAACTTGCTGAGATCCCCTGTCTGTGCTTTCTGAGGCTGGAATTACAGGCAGACCCCTCCCCCATGGCTACCTGGCATTTACAAAGTTCTGGGGATCTGGACTCCTGTCCTCAGTCTTGGCTGGTAAGCATTTAGCCATTCCACCTCCCCCTACCTGGGCACAGAAGTTTTTAACTGTGTCATCCACTGCCTTGCTGCTGGATCAGTTAACAGCGCAGTTCCCAGCTCTGAGTGTGTGCAGTCCTGGCCTGGCCACTCCGTGCCTGGAAGCCGCCTCCCTTCGTCTCTCCCCACCACTCCCGCTGCCCTTCTAACCCAGCACACACTCCACTTACTTTTCTGCAGCTAATTGTTAATTCTCTCAGCGGGTATATCAACTCTCAAAGGTCCATCTTGCTGAATCGTCCCCGGAACCTAAAGTGGGGCCCTGCTAGTCACAGGCTCTGAGCAAACACTAACCAGAGGAGTGTGCACGTGGTGCTCATCAACACACGCGGTCCTTACACTCTGGAGACTCAGGGTCCATCATGACAGCAGCACAAACGCAGAGCAACAGCACCATGAGAAGAAAGGAAAACAACCAATGTGACCCACGCACCCGCAACATCATGTGATGCTGTAAAAGGCGTCTGAAGACAAAACCAAAGCCAGGGCATGAGGTCAGAACATGGTGGGATGTCGTGATGTGTCACTCAAAAGTCACTTTCCTGGTAATCAGGAGAGACCCTGGTTGAAGTGTTAGCTTTCTATAAACTGGCCGTGTGAACTTAGGCATGTCACTATGTCTCTGTCTTCCGAGTTATGTGAGCTTTAATTCAAATATCAAATGACTACCCACGTCACCACCTCAGTTTCAAAAGCGGCCAACCCAGACCTGACCCTGCTTGATATTAAGATGCTAAAATAGACCACTACCAAAGTTTGATCTTTAGCAGGAGAGAAATTGAAATCGCATGTCCTGGGCTGGCAAGATAGCTCAGCCGATACAGGCCCCTGCTGCCAACCTTGATGTGTGGTGCTGGACCAGGGGACCCAGATGCTGGAATGAGAATTGTCTCCTGCAAGCTCTCCTCTCACCTCTAAACCCTGTCACCGTTCTCAGAAACATACATGATACATACATGCACACACACATCCATCCATCTCCATTTCTTCCTCACCCGCTTAGACACAGAGGGCGGTAGTCCCTGGGTGCACACCCCCCCCCCCCCCCGTTAAAACACCCTTATTCAGCAGAGCAGACATTTAAACCAAGAGGTGGGGGCAGTGGCAGCCCCGCATGCCGCAGAGGCCAGGTGCGCAGCTCTAATAACCGTGCAGCCATCTCACTAGCTCAGGGAAGGAGCAAACTGCCAATGGCTGAGGGCGCACCAAACTGCTGAGCCAGGGGGCCCAAACGGCTTAGGAAGCACTGCCGCAGTATAAGTGGGTTACCACAGCCACACAAAAGCGCATCTGGACGGGGCTCTTGGCTCTCATGCATCCTTGAATATTGAACTCGGGGAAGGAAATTGACTAGTGGTTTAATCCAACAGTCAATATGTACTCCTGTTGTATAGACTCCATTGAGTTAAAACTCAAGCCTTAGCCTCCGGCGAGAACAATCCAACTGGACTGTGCGGGCCTGGCATCTGCACAGCTAGCGGTTTCTTCGTTGGGCAGGGCTAGTCAGCATGCCCAGATCTAAGTGCCTAATAAGTTTCTGATCTGTCTTATTGAAGGCTGGACCCAGGCTTGTTATCTTTTTGAGTTACAGTGCTTTTCTAATGAAATTTGGTTTTGGGGAACCCCCAGCCCTCATGCTGAAGACATTAAGCCTTACTTCCCTCATCCAAACAGAGAGGTTAAACACCCCCAGCCTGAAAGAGTCACTTTCCCCACGGGGGCTCTCAGCCCTGCATAACTTTGTGTTAATCGCCAAACCTAACCCAGACCGCAGCCCAACGAGCCGACTGCAGACCTGGCTGCCTTGCTAATGAGAGAAAATGGACTAAATTAGCAGAGTTACCAATGAAATTTGACTGACTGTTCTTTTTTAAGTATGTGCGTGTACACGTGTACACCAGTGCTTGTGTACACGTGTGTTTGTGCTGTGAAGGCCAGGACAATCTCGAGTGTCTTCCTCAGGTGCTGTCCACCTGGGTGCTGTCCACCTTATTTTTGAGTTAGGATTTCTCATCAGCCTGCAGCTTGGGCATTGCTCTAGGCTGGCTGGACCCGAGGGTCGGCCAGCCTATGCCTCTGCAGGACTGGGATTAGCAGTGGGCTCCACAAAGGCAGGCTGCCTTGCCCCTGTTCTGTTCTTACACCATCATCAGCCGAGCCTTCTCCCCAGCCGTGAGCGTTCTCTAACCCTGTACATCCAACCCTTTCTGCCTCACAGTCTCTGGTTTGACTTTCCTGGTGACTTAATGAAGGCCACAGGGTTAAGAGATGAATTTTCTGAGAACCAATAGATTTTTTTTTTGTTAGCCAAGAGCAGAGCCCTCCACAATTGACTCTTCTCACCTTGGAGGATGACCCCAGCTTTTCCTGGCCACTCCGCACCGCCCCCCCTCCCCGCCCCATTTTTCTTGTTTTCTGGTCCCTACTCCAGGGCAGTTTGAAGAGCACCCTGTCCACTGGTGGAGTACTGGCATCAATGTCCCTACATTTTCCCTTTCCTCAGTAGG
Organism: Acomys minous; assembly: GCF_964271855.1. Classification (NCBI taxonomy): domain Eukaryota; kingdom Metazoa; phylum Chordata; class Mammalia; order Rodentia; family Muridae; genus Acomys; species Acomys minous. The sequence continues at coordinate 128,267,055 of NC_140494.1, read as the reverse complement.
AGGGTGACAGTCTGGAAGCTTCCCTTTGAGTTTCAGGTTCAGGCATTGCCCAAAACTCAAAGTGAAAACAATATAGACTTAATAACAACTTCCAGGGAATCCAGGGAGTTCAAAGTGGACTGTAAACACTAATTAATCAATTCCTCCTCTCAACACTGTGTGAGGTATAAATTAGTCCCATTTTATAGAAGGGAATGGTTAGGCAAGGAGCTCACATTACTTGCTTCAAGTCCACATGCACTGTGACCCGGAAAGACATGAGCAAGCTGGATTTCTGCGCACATTAAGGGCTTGTCTGGCTTCCTTTGTTCAGAGAAACTAATGAAAGCCTTATCGCCTCGCTAGGGACAGGAGGTGAGCGCCATTGTGTCCCTGCAGTGGTCAAGGATGCCCCTCTAAGATTGATTCACTTTCTATCCTGCAGCCTCAGTTTCAGGGTATCAGGGGATTTCTGTCTTCTGAGGCAACCAAGAGGAGTGGCTCTGGGTATGTGTGCATGCCTAGATCTTCCTGCTAATTGACTGACAGGCATCCCTGAATGCACAGCTGGGTTTTACCAACCTGACAGGATGACATCTGCAAACTTGGCCACTCGCTGTACATGCAACTGGATGGGTGGTCAGAACCATATAAGAGTGAATGCCACTTTGTTCAAGTATCCAATGAGTATACACCCCCCCAACACACACAAACACATATCACATATACCCAACACACACACACATACATACCACACACATACCCAACACACCCAACACACACACACACACACACACACACACACACACACAGAGAGAGAGAGAGAGAGAGAGAGAGAGACCAAAAATTTAAAATAACTAAATTAGTTTGCTAATATTAGTAATAGATATCTCTTTTATAAAAAGGCAAGCTGCTGATCACATTATAGCCAAGTACACAGGTTTTGTTTTTTTTAATAATTCTAGCCTTGGAGCCTCTCATGATCTGGAAATGGTTCCACCTTTCTCCCAGGAATTACCTTAACCTGATAAGCCTGGATATCCTTTCCATGGGTTGAAACGTCATGGCACGGTCAACTGAGACCCAGAGGAGTGATCTTTGGGGCTCACTTGCACAGGGAGGGTGGCCTCAGCTTAAAGTGGCTGTGACACTCAAATTTCAGCCTTTCCTCATCCGTAACATCTGGAAATGTGTTTTCCCAAACGCATCGGGGTTGCAAGCAAATCTTTATATATCCCAGGAACGGCGCTCACACTTTGCAGAACACACCTGAAACGGTGTTAGGTGCAAAGACAGAGGGGGGAGGAGTTTTGGCTGAGAACATAAGGGGATATAGAAGAATTTGCAGATAATGAGTAGGAGGATGTTCGCCTCCTGGTCTTACTGCATATAGGGAGTGGAAAGGTTTAGCCTAGCAGACCTCAAGCCTGGCTGCTTACCAGGGTCACTTTGGAGAATTAGGAATCCAACAGCAATCTTCCCAGCACAAAGAAAGTGACATGGTAACAGCAAACTCTCACATCTACATGTGTTCATTGCATGTGTCTTCTCCAGAAAGTGGCCAGCTGTGATGCTCACACAGGGCTGGTACGCTGGGGATGCCCTAGGCAGTGGAGTGCAGAGGGTGAAGAGTAAACACGTGCAGTATACCTTGGATCACGGTATGTACAAGACAGACGGTCCCTTGAGAAGAATCAGGCTTGTTTCTCCCTGGCAAGTGGCTTGTAGTAAGTACCGCTGTTCAATTAGGGGTTTGACTTTATTTGTGGTTTTCATGTGAGAAACTATTTTAAAATAAGGTGTCTTCATTATCATTTTTATTGACATGGACTCAAAATAATTTGCTTGATGGATGAGCAGAAATGAGATAGATCATGGACCTCAAAATAACTGAAAATGAGGAAAAAATGAAACACCCCAAACTATGTTATTTCGTGGAATGTCTACCTTCAGGGAACACAGCCTATTCAGAGAAGTGACTTTGCTGAGGGAACTGCCAGCCAACAGTGATGCAGACATGGTCCCTGAAGCACATGGCACCCAGCCTAGGTCACAGGGGCTTAAGGGACAAGAAAAAAAAAAGTAGAGATTTTTGATTTGCACCTTACACAGGTCATACAATCCGGCAAAGGCTTTCTGTTTTACAACTCTTTGTACCCGTCTCCAAAGTCTTATTTGATGGGTTCTCTCGTTGTGCCCTTCCCATGGATGAAGACCCTTAACCTAAGAAGGCTTAAGTCACTTCTCAAAGGTTACAAAACCAGGGGGCTGGGGAGACGGCTCAGTGGGTACAGTGTGTCCTACATAATCCAGAGGCGCAGCAGAGTTCGGATGCCGTGACTTTCAACAAAGCAGCGCAGGAGTGGTTGGCCATCTGTCAACCCAGGGCTGGGGAGCCAGAACCAGAGTGCTCTCCCCACCCCCTAAAACTTAGAACTAGGTAAGGCTGATCCAGGTTCAGTGAGGGTCCTGCTTTCAAATAATGTAGACACCCATCGAAGAAGATGCTGGATGGCACTAGCCTCTGGGCTCCATCTGCACATGGCCCACCCCTGCCCGCTCCGTGTAATCATACATACACTCGTGCACACAGCACATAAACATGCAAAAAAAAAAAAAACACCAAAAACAAAAACAAAAACAAAACAGGTAACAAATCAGTAAAGTGGAGAACTGGGTCTTTTGGATTCAGCCAAATGTGTGTCCTATCATGCTCTGCTGCTGGAATGTGTAGAAAGTCTCGGGACGTAGTATGCAATCGTGCTGTGTGCGCGCGCGCGCGCGTGTGTGTGTGTGCACATGAGTGTGTATATGTGTGTGTGCACATGAGTGTATACATACACATGAGTGTGTGTGCACATGTGTGTGTGTGCGTGTGTGTGTGTGTGTGTGTGTGTGCGCGCACACATGAGTGTGTGTACACATGAGTGTGTGTGTGTGTGTGTGTGTGTGTGTTCAGGATGTGGGGTACTCGGGCTGCCTGGCTGTGCTGGAGTGGAGAGTTGAACACAGCTTTTTTTTCTTCCCCTAGGTCAACATTGCTCCAGATGAGTGTGAATAGCTGTCAACATTGAGGTTGGGGACTCCCGTGAACTCACACGTCCCAGCAGCCTGGGAAGCTTTTCTGGCTAGCGTCTGTAAAACCACACCCATGAGGGGGAAGAGAAAAGGCGAGCAGCTGGGGCTTTGCGTGCTAGGACTTCTCTGGTACCTGAGGAGCCCTTGGCTTCAGTTCCCCTCCGAAGGCAGGACTGTGCCTGGACAGTTCCCTAGTGTTTCTACAGCCTGGGGAGGCTCACAGGGCCCAGTGTAGGGGATTTCGTGACTCAAGTCAGTTGTCATCTCACGGGGCTCCTCCCAGGCAAGAGCAGGGAAGAAGAAAGCAGCTTTCCACAGCTCAGTGGGCCGAGCAAGCCAGCGACTTGGCTGTGGTGTCAGTTATATAACTGCTGGCTGCTTGCCTCCCTGGTGGGGGAGGGGAGGGGAGGGGAGGGGCAGGAAAGGCCTTATTAGCCTTGTGATAAGAAGCAAGCCGGAGACAGTTTGCGGTCTTGAGAGCCTGGAGCCTGGGCCCCTATCTCATTCCACAAATTTCAAGCCATCACGTGCACACTAGGAGAGGCCAGCAGAGGGAAGGGGCGGGGCCTTTCAAGTCTACGTTTTTTTAAGACCTAAAATAAGCCCTCTGCTAGCACTATGGTTCACTTGGTGGAGTGTTTACCTCCCGTGCAGGAAGCTCTGGGTTCCTTACTCAGCATTGTATAAAATCAGGCAGAGTGGTGGTTGTAATCCCAGGCGTGCAGATGCAGGGGAGTCAGAAGTTTAAGGCCATCCTTGACTACACAGCAGGTTGGAGGCCAGCCTGAGCTACAGGAGGCCTTATCCCCAAAAACCCCCATCTTCTGTGTGTCTTCAGAAGACCAGTGATTATGGACACAAGAAGAGCAAAACGTCTGAGCAAGGCGAGGGACGCGGCCAGGCACCGTCGTGTCTTTTGCAGCTTTGACTTCTGAAGCCTCTCAGTAGATGATTGAAAGATGGAAAGACCTAAGTCCAAGACTCCCAGCAGCCCTTTCACCTTTCAATAAGGACAACAGAAAACAGAAGAAATAAAGCTCCCTCATGGGGTCCCTTTCTTTACAGGTCTGTCTCTTTTGACTACGAGAGTGACAGTCATCTCTTTCTTTTTAAATGGCAAGAGGGTGGCACTCCCTGTGACAGAAATCAACTTAAGTTATAGCTCTGCTGCGCCTGCCACCCACCCTCCCACCCAAGAGACATTTCCCTTTCTGCATCTGTCCCCACAAGTGTGGCCCTAAAACACTGCTCATGAGTAGCCCTAGATGAGAGAACTTGTGGGGAAATGCTTACTCCTCCTGCCAGTAATGAGAGATGAAGGTCCACTCGATATTGGGGAGGTAACTTTGATTTTGTCTTGCAGAATCATCCGCCTTCGTTCTGGTCAGACTGCACCAGACCTGGGAGGCTTAGGCTGTAAATCAGCTTAACTCCTCACCAAACAAACACCATGCCTTGTAACAGGAACCAGAAGAGCTGCTCACCCTGACTCAGGAATTCTTCTCCTGGGGATTTGTACTAATGAAACCATCTGACAAGCAAAAAGCAAGCAACGCAAGTGCAGTACTGCTGCCACCAATCATCTCTAATCTCTCTGTCTGTCTCTGTCTCTCTGTCTCTCTGTCTTTGTCTCTCTCTCTCCCTCTGTGTGTGTGTGTGTCTTTGTCTCTGTCTCTCTTTCTCACACACAATGCTAGAAGGAGCCTAATGCTCAGTAGCTAGGGATGGCACTGATAATGGAAGTTACACAGCCACTAAGGTCCAAAAGGCACAGGGGAGCAAATTTTAGACTAGTGTCACCAGGAAGATAGGATTTACATGAAAGAAAGAATGTCTTTCTTGATGTGTTTTAATATATAAAAGAAATTATATTATAGAGAATATACCAGGAGGCTTTTGGGTGACTATGGTCCTTTCAATATCATCCAGGCAAAAGGTCTTTTGTTTTTGTTTTTGTTTTTATTAATCTCAAAACCCATTTTAATTGGGAAATTGAAAATTATACATTTGTACCATGCAATGCTTTGAAATACAGATCCATTGTGGAATAGATAGACTGAGCTAATTAACATAGACAATATATCATATACACATCATTTGTGTGTGTGTGTATGTGTGTGTGTGTGTGTGTGTGTGTGTGTGTGTGTGTGTGTACACATGTGTGGAAGGTACATACGGGTGTGGGGGTGCCTGTGGCAACCAGAGGATAATCTTGGTTTGTTCCTCAGGAGCCTTCTATCACCCATTTATTGGCTGATAGGCTAGCTGGGCTGGTGGGTGAGCCCCAGGAGTCCCCTCGCCTCTGCCTTCTCAGCACTTGGATTGCAAACATGGCCCGCCATGCCCAGCTGCATGGTTTTTGTGGTGGTTGCTGTTTTGTTTTAATGTGGGTTCTGGAGAATCGACTCAGGCTCTCCTGCTAGCAGGGTACACACTTCACCAAGCAGAGCATCTCCTCCTTCTTCATGGTGAGAACATTTAAAACACTCAAGGGCCTTCGTCCAAGGACCCTGGAGATGAAGAGAGGATGGGCCAGCTCATGCGGGAAGGAGGAGGGGCCTGTCCTCTGCCTCCACTGCAGGGAGAGCCACAGGAGTCTCACACTGGGAGGGGACTGCTTTCAGTTTGTCTTTCTGGGCTGCTGACACAGAGCCCACACTGGCAGTCCTGCCATTCTAGCTCCTGTCTCCTGCCGATGGGTCTCGATAAAACCCCAGTGCTAGGGTTCCAGAACCTTCTAGATGCACAACCTGCCTGTTACCATCTTGAAACTCAGGAACCCAAACTAGTCTGGAAAAGGGGACTAAGGAAGGAGACTCCTTTCTTTTCTTAAAACAGTATCATATTGTAAAGACTGTGAATTGATCGAATTACATTTATACTTACATGCATGGAGTTACATGACGGTAAGGAGTTTTTATCTGTGATGCCAAACCTATCTCCAAATTGGTTAAGTCATGAGGAATGGTCAGACCAGTTGAAGCCACCCCATTGAACCCCAACAGCCTCCATTCCTGGTCAGGAAGGTCAGGAAACAGGGATAGGCCCATGACCTGTTTTTTTTTTTTTTAATTGCTCTGTTTCCTACTGGGGGAAGTAAGGATGCCAAGATGGCCTGGTCAGTCTAAATATATTCAAAAGCTAGGATAATGGCCTTTTATTTTCTTGGTGTTAAAAATCCATCCTTCTGGGGAAAGTCGGTAAAACAAAGATTGAGTTATCTACTGTTTTCTTTTTTTTAACTTATTTTTTTAAGATTTATTTATTATTATGTATACCATGCTCTTCCTGAATGTACACAAACAGGCCAGAAGAGGGCATCAGATCACATTATAGATGGTTGTGAGCCACCATGTGGTTGCTGGGAATTGAACTCAGGACCTCTGGAAGAACAGTCAGTGCTCTTAACCACTGAGCCACCTCTCCAGCCCCTCTACTGTTTTCTCATCACTACGTGGCAAAGCCTGAGGACCCTCAGCTGCCCTGGATGATTTTGGGGTCACAATGCTCCATTCAGCACACTCACTGCAGATCCCAGTCTCATAGGCAGGTGGAGGTCCAGGCCACATCAAACAGCTCAGAGTGCCTGAGGCACATCCTGGTTTGGCCATGTGACATCTGTGTGATGTCCCCCACCGCTTGCCTTTCTGCCGATCTAAGTTCCCTCCTCCTTCCTTCTTCCCATCCTTTACTGGAAGGTTCTTTCACAGCCCAGATCAGCCTCCCAGAACACCTTGGCTGCAGGCAGTCACCAATGTGCCTTGTATCTATATTGTTGAGGATGGAACCCAGGGCCTTTTCTACGCTAGGCAAGCGTCCTACCAACAGATCGGTGTGGACAGCATCTAATCCCTTCCTGTAAAGCAGGAAGTCATTTTGGCTTCTGTGAATTAGAAGCGCCTCCTCTGCCTTGCACCAGCAGCTGAGCTATGTCCGTTTCTGAAAGTGTCCACATTTCTGCCTGTTTAATTCCATGCCCTCCATCCTGTTCCCTAACAGCAAACTTTGCGGACAGACCTCCACGGTCACCCTAATCTCAGCCCTGGCTAGAAGGGATCACTAAGCAAAGGCCGAGGCGGCTGTCAGGGTGCTGCAGCTAGGGTCCAACACAAACATCACCTCTTGCTGTTCCTTTGCGATTATTGTGTTCGACACGATAACCTGTCCTCACATGTACATTCATTCCTGAGCTTCTGAAGTGACTGGCCTTTGTCTGCCCGAACGAAGGTGCAGTGGACGAACAGTTTCTGCATCTGGACTTACGCACATGAGAGCTAACAGCATCGAGAGTCTTCTAGCAGCCTTGATTCACAGGCTGGATGGTCTAGCAGAGCATCTAGCAGAGACTCTCGTGCTTTCTCCCCACAGACACTGAGGCCCACGAAGGAGGGACACTGGGCCTTCACTTGCTGGTGAGAAATAGTTTAAAGAACTGCAGAGCTTAAAAAAAAAAAGAGAGAAGGGGTTTGGATTTTAATTGCTCCTAAGTGGAACAGAAATGGCGGTAAGGGGAGTGGGGGTTGGGTGGGGGACGGAAATGGCGGGGGGGAAAGTGTTGTAATCTCCAGGACAACCCCACACATTCTGTCAACGAGCTAGCTCATCTGTAAATTGAAAGGTCAGAGTTCTTGTCTGGGTTAGCCTAAGGGCCTCCAGGGAAGCCCCATCTCTACTTTTCGACTTCCTCCCAACACTCTTTGCGGAGTTTCTGGACTCTGGCTACCTAGATTCTCAAATATATGAGACCCTCATCTTTCCATGGAGCCCTTGAACCCGGCTTGGTGCCTGTCACGTCCCTGTGGTAGTTCTTGCTCCCTTCCACTCTGACGACTGTGTATTTTCAAGGGATGCATCATTCAGTGAGTCACTGTTGTTATTTTACATTTCTTTTGTGACTGTTTGACGAACTCTGCCTCCCCCAGAAGACTGTAACATCCTCTGCATCCCATCCCAGCCCCACATATGGCAGAGGCTGACAAATTACTTGTTTAGCACTAAATGGACAGAGTGGCCAAATCTCTGACAAATAGTGTCATCAAAATATCTGTGTTAAAAATGCCTTATATTTGCGAGAAGCATTGTGGAGTATGTGGGGGAAAAAACATAGTTTCAGGTCTCTGGGGTGTGTGTGATATCAGTTAGAGCTGTTGTACACACACACACACACACACACACACACACACACACACCACCACCACCACCACTACCACCACCACTACTAAGGTGGAAAGTTGGGCTGTACCCCGTGTCCGTGAACCCAGGAGCGTTCTAGATGATAAAATATTGGCTTGGGTTAGGCCCTAGAATTCTCTGTTCTTGCATTTCTCCCTCTGTCATGTGCTATCCATATTGGCATACTAGGGAATAAAACCAGACAACAGTAATGAAAGTGCCTTGAGAAAATAAATATAGATCACACTTGCCACCGCTAGGTACCTACCTACTTTGCTAACTACAGACTCCTGCTCTGGCCTTTATTAGCGAATCGTGTTGGAAACCCCTTATTGATAAGGCACAGCTTGCTCCCTAGGCTCACAGTGCTCTGGCAAACCTACTGCCACTAGGGCTACCCCAGGGATACAAGAAGTTAGGTGGCCTCCCAGAAACAGAGATCCCGATCATGAGTGTATCAAACAAGGCAAGGCCTGGGGAAGGGGGGCATGAGGGGGTGAGTTCAACTGCGCAGCAGCATGTGCCCTGAGCTCTGTGGCTTCTCTGGGGATTCCTGAGCCCTCCTCACTTGGGATGGACAGACACACAGGAAGTCTCCTCCCTCCTTGCTACACACCTGCCGCTGCCCACGTCCATTTCACTGCCTCTTAGCCGGGTACGTGGGGAAAGTTCTCCCCAAGCCTCAGCTTGTGATGGACACTCAGCGGCCATTTGGGCAGAATGAGGAAAGTACGTGGTAATGGAGTGAGGTCCCTGTCTCTCCCAGGATGGGACCAGGTGCTTCAGATCCACTGAATAAAAGCCAGGAGGACTTTGTCCGATGTATGCTGTTTGCTCTTTAGTTTTAAGTTAAAGTCTCCAGTAGCCCATGCTGGCCTTGAACTTCTGATCCTCCTGCCTCCTTCTCTCCCAATGCCAATATCGCAGACTGAGGAAAGTCAGAACCAGTTGCGTCCTTAGCGTGACCCTTTGCAAGGGTGGAGGGCAGACAGCCTGCACTGGTGGCTAGGCAGCTGTTTCTTTAAGAGAAACGCCAATTTACAAAAGGATGAGTGCCTACCTCTATCTTTTGACGATGTCTACAGTCTGTATCGAGTACTTAAATAGAATATGCCCTGTGCAAAGTTCATAGAGAGCCATGGTCAGTAAGAAGCTTTAACTGTTTCAAGGGGCCATTTGCTAATTGGTTAAGAGGCACAACTGCACTTGGACAGCCAGGGCAGAATACAAAAGACTATCCATTTTATCTTCGTGTGTGTGTGTGTGTGTGTGTGTGTGTGTGTGTGTGTGTGTGTGCGCGCGCGCGCACGCGCGCGCTCATGTATTCATGTATGCATGTGTGTGTATGTGTCTGAATGCCTGTGCTCACCCATGTGTGTACATGTACATGAGCGCATTTGTTCATGTGTGTTTTGTATGAGTACAAGTGTTCATGTATGCATGTATGTGCATGTGTGTGTATGAGAGCCTACATTCATGCATGCATGTGTATGTGTGTATGAGGGCATGTGTTCATGCATGTGTGTTTGTGTGTGTGTGAGTGCATGTGTTCACAGGTGGGGAGTATGAGAGAGGAAGAGAAGAGAGAGGGAAAGAGAGGGAACCAGGACTCATGAGGCCAAGAATGATCCAGGAGACCAAAAAGGGCATAGAAGCAAAATGGCTTAGGTTTTCTAGGGAAGGGAAGCTGGGGATAGGGACGTGAGGCTCGGGGGCTGGAGAGGTGCAGGGTAGGGGAAGGTGGGGTGTGCGAGCTGGGGTGACTCTGTAACAGGTGCTTGTGGCGCTGAGAGCCTGGTGGCCGGAGTCGGCTGTGACACTTCAAACAGGCACCCAGTTAGCCATTTGTCCATTTAGGTTTCTTTGAGATCTAATCCCCCCTCCCTCTGTCAGCCTCCCTCCCTGCTCCCTTCCCTCCCCCCTCCCTCCCCCCTCCTCCCCCTCCCTCCCCTTTCTCTCTCTCTCTCTAGGTTCTTGGAGACCAAACTCAGTCCTCATGCCTGTAAGACAAACAGTTTAGTAGATGAGGAAGCTCCCCAGCCCCATCAGTCCCACTTATTAGCTTTCAACAGACACCATGATGGATGGACTCTGCTGCCCTTGCCAGGCACTGGGGCTACAGTCAGGGGCAGGACAGTCTGCAGCCATGCCCTCCTGGGACTCACGTGGGAGGAAGACACACACAGTCAGGCATACTTTTGGGCAGTGCTATGAAGAGAAAGTACAAGGCGTCTGAAGAGGCAGGACCTGGGGAACTGATCTGGTCTGGAAGGCGGAAGCAGCTTGGGTCAGCTTGTGGCCCTGGGGCCGAGACAGAAGGATGCTCAGCAGTGGGTGAATTCCAGGAGCTGGCAGCGAGGCCGGGGAGGGCTTTCCAGGTGAGGGAGCACCACACACATTCTGCATTCCACTGGCATCCATGCAGGGCTGTGTGTGTTGGCACGCTGTCAGCCCTGGGGCCCTCAGTGAAGTGGAAGACACTGGGGACTGATACCTGAAATGGGAAGGGTCTCCTTCATGGCTGGGCTGGGGGGGGTGCTCCCCTATAAGAGGGAAAGGCATGTGCAGAGCCTGAAAGGACAGTACCCCAGGTGTTCTGTATGGAGTTTAGGGGCTACTCGGCCCTTTAGACTGACTGACTTTCAGGGTGATGCCTAGACGCTCCACTGGCTCCACCTCACTCACTCAAGAATGAAAATCCTTTCTCTACCCATGGCTATGAGGTTGCAAGCAAAAGGAAGCTGCCTCAGCAAACGCTGACGCAGGCATTTTATAGTGAGCTGGAAGTGCCCTGCTGGGCCTGGCTGGGCCTGTCCCTCCCTCATTTTCCCCAGGCGTGATCCAGTCACTGGCACTACCAGATGACTGCTTAGGAAGGTTCTCGGCCCTGCCTCGGGGCTCTGAGCCTCCTCTCACCCAGTTCCCCTGGCTTCTCCTTCCCATCTGAACCTGCTGTCTGGGGGTCAGGACGCCCCTTCCAGGGGAAAGCCCCCGGCCCACTTAATAGCACTTTCCCTCTGCCTGTCTAATTAACTCCGTCACTGTATCTGCAGTCAGATAAAATGCTCATTTCACACCACATTAATTTTTATCAGCTGAACATTAAGCAACACAAAGCTATCTATGCTTGGTTTAATTTACATACTGACAGACCTACAAAGCGTATTACCCACAGTGGCGGCGAAGCAAATAAGCAGAACCAGCATCAAACAAGGCTCTTCAAAAATGAAATATTGATTTGCAAGGCTGACAGGAGAGGAGGGCTGGAAGGAGCAGGCAACAGAGGGCTCACTTCCATCGAAGAACAATTAGTGTAGTCACCGCTAGGTTCCCCAAAGGTTGAGCAGAAGGGCTCTCTGGGCTCTGTGGTCTAGAGGGCCCTTGGAAACACAGTGCCCAGTCTCTGTAGTTCCCTGGAAACGGCATCTCTACACCATCAGCTGCTTCTCAAGTAGAAGAACGCTCTCCCTAGCGCCGCGCTGCACATGCACGCGCTGGTGCACACACACGCTCACGCGCTGGTGCACACACACTCACCGCGAAGCACTGGTGTGTCTCACTTTTGCGGCTTCACTCTGATGCGTTCTCTAGGAGAGCTTTCCTCATCCCTAGTTCATCGAGAGCCTGAGGGGGTCCTTCGCTCCAGCAGGCACTTCCAGATCACTTGCCTTCCTCAAAAAATGTGTGCTCAGGACACCGAGGACCACGTCTATATTGTGTCCACCACCCATACCCCGTAACAGCCTATGCACATGTGTCTTTCTTCCACTGGCTGTGAGCTCCTTGCAAGGGCAAATCTAGATTTGGGGCAGCAGAAGTTTTTGCGAGTGGAAGGAATTACACCATCATCATCATCACCACCACCACCACACCACCACTACACCACCATCACCACCACCACTACAACAAGAACAACAATAGAGGGGCTGGGATGTAGCTCAGTAGAGAGGGCACTGGCCAAGCATGCAGGAAGCCCTGGGTTTAATTTCCAGCACCACATAAACCTGATATAGTGGTATGCTCCTGTTAGACCAGCACTCAAGCTGAGGAACTTCAGAGGGTCAGGAGTTCAGGGTCATCCTCAGACAGATATGGCATTCAAGACCAGGCCAAACTACACGAGACCTTGTCAGAAAACAAGTGAAGCCAGTCTAACCCATTTTCATACGTCACAGAACAGCCTAACCATGAGAACGAGAGCATGTGACTAGGAACAGTCTCACTAAAGCACATCTGAAGTTCAGGATGAACAGCTTTGAAGTGTGTCCACTTCCAGTCTCTTGAGCAAGAAACGTGTACACATGCACACACATTCTCCCCCTGCCCGCCCCCCCCCTCGGGGAACAGCAGAGAACTCTGACCCCATAGGAGTCTCCTATAAGCATCTCACCAGCCCAGGAGAGACAGCAGACACAACGGGAGCCAGAACCGATTTCTAATTGAGCATCTCCACCTGAGAACTTATGACCCCAGAAATAACACGGCGATGCCCGCCCTGGCAGAACAGCACGTGGCTCCTGGAGGCCGGGCTGGAGTCTCGAGCACTGCGCCACGGCCTGTTCTTGTGACTGTCAATGGAGTGGGGCTTGTACCCCTGTATTTTAAACATGAGTTTCCCCTCACAGCCTTGCCATGGACTGTCGACAACCAGCCACACTCTGAAAGATACTGGCTCAACCGCCACTGTCGATGTGAAAAGGGTGACTTTTGGGGGTGGGGTGGGGGCTGCAAGGGCACCGTAGAGTGATCATGAGATGCCCCTTTTAGGCTTGTGTTTTGGATGTCGGCTCTGTAGCTGGCACTATTCCGGGAGGCTGAGGGGTCTTTAGAAGGTGGAGCCTAGCTGGTGGGAGTAGGCAGTAGGGGTAGGGCTTCGAGGGTCATGCCTTGTCCCTGCGTCTTGCTCCTTGCTCTCACTTTGCTGGCCTGCTGTGACGGGAACAGTCTTGGTCACAGGCTTCCTTCTCTTCCATGCTCCCCCTACCATGATGGACCTCTCAGGGTGTGAACCGAAACAGACCTTCTTCCTTTCACGTTGCTAGCCAGGCAGTGTATTGATTTCTTTTTCGTTGCCGTGATAAAACACCTGGACCAAAAGCAACTTGGAAGGGATGGTTTATTTCTGCTTACAGTTCCAGAGGGACAGAGGCCAGCATGGCAGTGGCTTCTCGGTGGAAGCATCCAGAAGCCAGCTAGTCACAGTTTACCCAAGCACAAGAAGCAGAGAAGGAGTACAGGCAATGTGGCCAGCCTACAGAGTTTCGATGCCCATAGGACAATGTGCCCCAACAACATGACATACTCCCTCCACACCCTAGAGGTTCTATAACCTTCCCAAACAGGGACATCAACTGGGGACCAAGATGTCAAACACTTGAACCTATGGGGGACATTGGTCATTCTAACCCCAACAGGACTCAGGGCCACAGCAGGGCAGCAGTAGCTCACACAGAGGGTTGGTAGAAAGCTGCCTCCCCTTTGAGAAGCAGGCATACACGTTCAACTCCTTGTGCCAAAGGGGAGGCTCTGTGCTCTGCGGAGCATCCTGCTGGACTTAGCAGGACAGTGAGGAAGAATGGGTGTGAGGCTGGGAACAGTCCTGGTCCTCGTGAATCCTGACTGGGAGACACTTCCCACAGCGCCGTCCTGAGGAGGAACCAGCACACACACACCCTGCCCCTCCCCCTGCCCCCAGCCTCAGCCACTGCAGGTTGAGAGTTTTCTGCTAAGCTAAGAGTTTCAAATGGTAACCCCAGGATGTCTGATACACTGTTCTCCTGTCCTCATTTTCCATGGCTCCCGTGGAAAGAAACCCCAGGGCTGGATCGGTTTCACAATAGTGCATGCTGGAGCATGCAGCTGGTTCCAGAGTTACCATAGGTATTTTCCTTTCAATACCAGCTTCACATGTGCTGTCTCCTCAGAGGCATCTGTGACCCTTGGAAATGGCTAGTAAAAAAAAAAGCCAGGAGTCTGAAGAGAAGGTTCAGTGGACAAAGCACCTGCCTTGTATGTGTGTGGGCTCGAGCACGCACTTTGATGAGGGTTGGGTATGGCGACTCACCTGCACTCCCAGAGCTCAGGAGGCCAGTGCAAGGTGGTCCGCTACACTAGCCAAGCTGGTGATCTCAGGCTCAGCGAGAGACCCTGGCCAGCAAATAAAGCATGCTGGAGAAAGACACCCGATGCCAGCCTCTGGCATCTACAGGCATGCACACGTATGTACAGACTCTATTTGTGCACGAGCCATACATGTGTGACTAGGTTCGTTCTAATATGTGCACACACTTGCGTATACATGCAAAGAAAAGGTTTAGACAAAGGTTGTTAATGTAGAACTATCCTAAGTTTGGTGGTCTTTTTGTTTGTTTTACAGTGTTTAGTGGAAAGTCAATGCAATTAGAGCTTTGGTTGAAATTTTGATTGAAAAGTGTGCTGCCTTTAGATTCAAAGTCCATGGAGCTCACTGTGCATTTACATCCAGGCTGAAGTTGGGGGCTCTATGCACAAGCCTGCTGGGTTTGGCTAAGTCCTTGCATGGTTGGGGGCTCTATGCACAAGCCTGCTGGGTTTGGCTAAGTCCTTGCACGTTTTTCCTCAATGGCAATAAGGAATTTTCATATTAGTTTTGCTTTCTCTGAACTGTGATAGAGATAGAGAATCTAAGCTTTATTTATGAGACAGGGCTGTCTGTAGCTCAGCCTATCTCAGAACTCAGGAGATACCTGAAGATGGCTTTCAGCTTCCGTTCTCCTGCCGCTAACTCTTGTGTTCTGGGATGCAACCCACAGCGTTGCGCATACTAGGCAAACGATCTGTTGAGATAAGCTCTGAGTCAGTGTTGAAAATTTTAAATGTAAATATAAGGGGTATTAGTTTTGGTGACGTTCTGTTAATCATCTTGAGACTAATAGTGGAGATACTAGCACAAAATGACTTAAAAAATACTTGAGGGCATTGAAATGCAACCAGGACCTGCAAGCATTGGATACTGAATTGTAGCGCTTCCACCAAGAAAAATTAGCCAATCAACCACTCAATTAGCCACTGAGTCTGATACATTCCCCATTTGGATTTTGGTCCCCCATGAACTTGAGTGTCAGAAGGAAAATTCCAGGTTTGGTGGAGGATGGAGAAAGTAAGGAATCTGATGACAGGAAGAGACTTTGGCTCTCACTGGCCACACAGAAGACAGAGTTTGAGTTCACACAAGTTAACATGTCTTCAGAGGAACACCGCAGAATCAGAGGTGCTATAACAGCCATTCATAATGGCTAGTATCCAAGCGAGTAAGTAGACATGCGAAGAAGCAGAGTGTGAGCCATTAACGAGACCAATAGCAACCAACAGAAACCAACCCATTACACTCCGAGAATGCAGTTAACTGATAAGGACTTCTAAAGACATGTTATAGAAATATTCTATAAACTGAAGAACACATAAACATGATAAACAAGCAGGGTCTGACCTCTGTAAGAAATAGAAATTTTAAAAATGGACCACTCAGACAGCCTATGGTATTAAAAATAATACAATAAAAAATCACTGTTTATTCCTTTTTTTCCACTGTATATTCTCAACAGCATATAGGAGATGGCAGGAAAGTCAACAGATTTAAATAGAAAGTGTTCAGTATTAAGGGGGAGAGAGAGAGAGAGAGAGAGAGAGAGAGAGAGAGAGAGAGGGAGAGACACAGAATAAAATCAGTGTCCTGAGAATGGCAGATCATCCAATGGTCATGTTGCACAAACCTTATGACCTGAGCTAGAAGTATGGAACTTATATTAAGTAGAAGAAGAGAAATGACTCCCAAGTTGTCCTCTTGCATCCACGTGTGTACTGAGGCACATACACATAACAGTACATACGATTTTAAGAAGTGAGAGAAAGGGAATAAAAATATAGTTGAAGGAATGGCTGGCAGTTTTCCAAATGTGACGGAAGACATCAGATTACAGACCTAAGAAGCTTGACACATCCCAGGTTGGGTAAACAGCAAAAGCAAAAACAATAACAAACTACATACAGGCACACAATAGCCAAGTGCTCTGAAATCTGAAGATAAAGAGAAACTCTTTGATGAAACCAGAGAAGACAGGTTGAATACAAGAAAACACCAAATAGATCAAGAGTTGACATCTCCCAACTGTCAAGAAAATCTGGGAGAGGAAGAGAAGGAACTGCTAAAGTATAAACAAAAATAAAATAAAAAACAGTCAACTCAGAATTTCTGTCTTCAAAAGTAAATGCAGAGTTGTTTGCACATCATACTGTCCTAGTCAGCTTTTATTGCCAGTTTGGCAGAACAACCCAGAGGTACCTGGGAAGATGGGGCCTCAGTTGAATCACTTCTTCCACCCGATTGGCCCGTGGTCGTGTCTGTGAGGGATCATTTTGATTGATGATTAATGTGCGAAGTCTCAGATCACCTTGGGCAGCGCCATTCCCTAGGCAGACGGGTCTCAGCTGTGTAAGGAAGCTGGCTGAGAACAAGTGAGTAAACCAGCAAGCAGGGTTCTTCCCCGCTTTGAGCTCTTTCCCTGTTCCTTCATGTTGGGCTGTGCCCTGAAAGTATGGGACATAGGCCCTTCCCTCTCCAAGCTGCTTTTGGTCAGAATGTCTGACTACAGCCATAGAAAACACTCTAGCACACACCCTATGGAGATCTATACTAAGGGCTTAGGTGAAAAAAGTTCATCCATCAAAAAGGCAAGGACATGGGTGGTAGCTCAGATCTCCAGGGGGCAGATGAGGGAATGCTGTAAAGGTTACTTTAAAACAGTTAGCTGCCATTAATTCCCCCACCCCACCCACCACCGAATGGATAATAACTTTATACAACATGGTCATATTTTACCCTAGGCTAACTGGCACCTTACGTTTGTGATACAAACCTTAAACTTAGAAAAATAAAAAGAGAAGAAAGAGATTTTTAAAACAGAAAACTTGGATTTATTGCTGAGCTGTGTGACCATGCCCCCCCCCCAATAGTTAACTTCTCAGTGGCTGTTTTTCCATTCATAAAATAGAAAGCTATATTAAACATAAGTTCCCTTCGGCCCAAACATATTATGATTCTAAATATTCTATGACATTTATTGGGAGGTGGTGTGTGACTGGAAGGTGGGCGTGTGTGTGTGTGTGTGTGTGTGTGTGTGTGTGTGTGTGTGTGTGTGCTATAATGTGTGTGTGGAGGTCAGAGGACAACATGGAGAAGTCTGTTTCTTCTACCACGTATGTTCTGGGGACTGAAGTCATGTTATTAGGCTTGGCTGCCTGTGTTTTTTACTCATGGAGACATCTTGTTGGCCTACCTACTGTGAGTCTACAGGAACAGTATGTTAGAAATAGTCTATTTATTTTATATCATTATTATTGTTATTATTTTAATTTACCCTTATATATCAGACAAACACAAAAGCTCACCCAAGACCTAGTGAATCTCAGAATTGTCCTAGACACAGCCCATACTTTTGTGGTTCCTCATTGGAAAATAACCCTTAATACACTACCACGATGCATATGATCCAGAGAGGTCGACGGCGATGCCTGCACACTGCAGAGTTTGAGTGGGGAAAGCTGTCTTATAGTCAGACTGCCTTTCACATGTGTGAGGCATTGATGCTGGATGCTAGCGTCTTAGTTGTCTCCAACACTGACGGACTGCACTACACCACATCAGAACACGCTTGGCCAAGTGCAAAAGTTCACTGCATGCATCCAGCCGAGTGAGGTGCAGGCGGAGACGGCGCTGGAGCCCCGCAGGACTGAAAGCAGTTCATTAGCCATTCTACAAATGTGTGTTTCACCTTGGGGGGAACCACTTGGACCCTTCAAAGACCTCTCTGGTGATCTGCCACAGAGAGAGACTCATGCCAGGCGAAACCCTGAGGGTTGTTGGCCACCAAGTTCTGCCAGATTGCCGGGGGTGGGATGGCCGTCCTCTGCTCTGATGCTCTGTGACATTTCAGTCATGTAGCCTTTCTCCCTGATCACCCCCCAACCCCCACCATGACTCTGCTGCACTCAGCAGGCATTGGAAAGTTCTGGAGTTAGTACCTGCAGGCTTAGCTCTGTGAGGTGCTAGGGAAAAGGGAGAAAGATTCAGATTCTTCTTTGACAGAGGCTTCCCACAGCTGCCGAGTGGGTTAAGAAAGACTTCTTCCATTCTGCAGAGAAGACCTGAACACAGCCAAGGACTGGCATTCTTAGGAAGAGCCAAGCATCTCTTGGCTCCCACCGTGACCAGAGTGTGTGGTGTGAGTCTCAGAGCAGCCTCAACGCAAAGCAGTTGTCAGCCCCACCCAGCCTTGTCCGTCTGTCCTCCTCCACATGAAGCCACTGAGGCCCTGATGGTCTAAGGGACATGCCTACACAAACAGCTCTCCCTGGAGGGTCCAGGCGTGGTGCACTGAAGACGTCACAGTCGCCCACAAGCCTGAAAAGAAGCTAAGGCAGGCATCATTGGGGCTAACGCCTAGAGAATGAGGAAGGTGAGCGATCTGATCAGTGGATCTGGAAATTTGCCACGAAGAAGGGTTTTTTAAAAAAAGGTTTTGCCCATTTTTAACTCAACCAAGTTTAATATGTGGGTCCTAAGCAGTGAGCCGAGTCCCCAAGGTCTCCTCCCCCCACTTCTCTCATACACAAACACACATATGTACTATGTATGCATGCATGTTTATTGTATGTATGGTACCGAGGCTGAGGAGATGAGTTGGTGGGAAAGTGGCTGCCACACAGGAATAGGGACCCACATGCCATCTCGAGGAGCCATGTGAGTTTTTAATGCCAGGGCTTGGGAGACAGAGCACGGCCGGACAGCCTAGTCACATTGGTGAGTGTTAGGCCAGAGGGAGACCATGTCTCAAAAAACCCAAGTAGAATGATTCCTGAGAAAGAATACCTGAAGTTCACCCCTGGCCTCTACATACATGCACATATAAGTGCACCCCATATACACACAACCACAGGTGCACACACATATAGTGAATATTTTATTGAACATTTTACTACTAAAGGACATCGAATAGTTCATTTATAACTTAAAGGCCTGATCAAGATGGGTCTCAGAAATGCAGTTGGAAAACTTACAGGAGTCCCTGTCACTCAGCTTCAAATGGATATAGTCATGGACTCCTCCTTTGGTTTCGTCGTTGTTGTGTTTGTTTGTTTAGGTAGCTGTGGCTGGCTGTGGACTTGCTAGGCTGTTCATAATCACAGAGGTCTCCCTTCCTCTGCTGCCTGAGTGCTGGGATTGAAGTGTGTCTGCCATCTCTCTTTTAAGCAAAAGCCGGGCAGATCCACAGTACATGTGGGAGAAGGGATCCCACAGGCTGGGACTGCGCTGCAGCAACTAAGACATGGCGCCTAGCCTGGGGCAGCCCCAGAGAACAACCCCCACCCTAGCAGGCAGCAAGGCAGAAGGGAGTGATGCACACTCAGTAGGTGGAGCCATCCAAGCTGGGCAAGTGCTTCCTGGCTGGGAGAAACTAGGTAAAGGCTAAGCTCCCCTCCCCCCTCCCCCCAGCCCTGGCTTCCGTCTACAAAGCAGGGCTCTATCTAAGGCGGAACACACCTGCTTCATAGGGTTATCCTGACCAGGAGATAACTTATGGAATGGACCAAGAAAGATGTCTATTTATTGCTGGGTAGGAAGGCTTTTTCTCTGTGTGTCTTTCTTTAAAGACCTGGAGACGTCAGGGTCTTGCAGTGTGGTAGTCTACTTACACTCACGGTGAGACACTTGAGTCACTTGGGGGAGAAGTGACATACAGGTGTGTCCTCAAGGAGAGGAGACTGACCTTCCCCAACAGGATTCTTCAGGATCCCTGTCTGCCTGCAGCTCCTTCCTTCCTACCTCAGTGCCCCCACTCCATCTTAGAAGTGAGTTGAAACTTCTCCTCCTTTTTGAGGTTTGCTTTTGGTTCCTTCTCTTTGCACAAGGTATGTGAGAAACTATTTTTTTTCCCTCAGACCAGGTCTCTGGTAGCCCAGGCTGGCCTCCAGCTTTCTATTTAGCTGAGGATGGCCTTGAACTTCTGATCATCTCGCCTCTACCCTCGCAGTAATGGGATTACAAGTGTGCACCACCACTCTTGGGTTATGCAGTAGTGGGAATCGAACCAAGTGCTCCATGAGCCAAGTCCCTGCTCCTGATAAACTAATTGAGTCTGAAGTATGTGTTTGATAAGAGCCAGAGTTTTCCTGCATACTGCTGTGAACCAACAGGCCCCTCCCCGACAAAGGCAACAGACTAATGAAAATTTAGCTTGCGGGAAGAGAGACTTCTGGAGATTCCTGCAAGATGCCTTACAAGCAGACCATTTTTGAGGGACAGTCTGAAATACTGTCTTAAGAAACCTGAGGCTCTAAGATGTTCTAAGGTAAGGACTTCTGCTGAGATCCCGTGTTTCCCTCCAACAGTGAGATGTTTGGTTCATAGCCAACCATGTTCCCTTCTGATTCACTCATGTGAATTATTTATTTGTGTGTAGGGGGGTGAGTACTCATGTGTGTGGGTACATGTGTGTGTATGCACATGTATGCCTGTGCACATGGAGGCCAGAGGTTAACTTCAAGCACCATTCCTCAAGCCCAGTCCACCTTTTGTTTGAGGCAGTCTCTCTCCCTCTCTCCCTCCCTCCCTCTGTCCCTCCGTCCCTCTGTCCCTCCCTCCCTCCCTTCCTCCCTCCCCCCCCATTGGCCTGGGGCCCATCAAGCAAGCTACACTGGTTCCTTAGAGACACCCAGGGACCTATCATCTCTGCCTCCCCAGCTCGCATCCCATATGCTTGGCATTTTAAGGTAGATTCTGGGGACCAAACTCAGGTCCCTACACTTTATTGACCGAGCCATCTTCCTAATCTTGGAATCTGTATTTATGTACTTTGTTTACACTCAGCATTGGCCACAAAGCCCTAGGGGGAGGGGAGAATGGGCCAGCTGCTAAGGGAAGATCATCGGGTGGTCAGAATGTCCCACTGCTAAGACACAAAGTGCCTCACCATGAGTCACACTCAAACTGAGAGAGAGCTGTCATTTCGTTTTCCTTGTCTCATTTCCTCTGCAGTCTGCTGTTCTCTAAAACCACCCTCCCACCCCCCAGTGCGGGGAGATTGTGAGAGCTAAGAGGTAGATAAGGAGGGAGGAGCAGAGGAAGAGACAGGCATCTCAGTCTGGAGCTGATTAGCTCGTGTGGGCTGCCCTTATCTGACTGCCTCTCTCACTCTCTCACTTCCATGCCTCCATCACTGGGGTCCTTCTCAAAACACTGCTAGGCTTGTCCAGACAATATTTGTTGCCGTCAGGAGGTAGCGATCCTGAGACATCCTAAGGGATGCCGCTCTCTTAGAGAGCAAGAGTGCCGTGTTTAGAGGCTTCTTTCCATGGCTCCTCCAAGGCTACAGGGACCTATTGGGATCTCCTCCCAACTCTACCTTCTACAGCAGCCATCCTGAGTACCTCAAATTGGCCACAGTAACCATAGAAATGGGCAAGTACCACAAGCCAGAATTTTTATTTTTATTTTAAAAAGTTTATGGCATGCGTGCAAGTACATGTGTATTCGGAGGCCTGATGTCAACCTCAGGGATTTGTCCTTCAGGATGCTGGCTATTTAAGAACAAACTATGTGTTGTATTTGTTACTACTGGGGGTGGTGTGCGTGTGCGCGTGCGTGTGCGCATGTGTGACATGTGGTAGTCAAAGAACAACTTTCGTGGATCCAGTTTCTCCATTTACTTTTACGCTGGTTCCAGGGATTGGAACTCACATTGCCAGGCTTGGGTGGTGAGTACCTTTACCCAGTGAGCTGACTTTTTGTAACAAGTTTTCTTACTGGCCTGGAACCCATTAAGTAGGCTAGACTGGTGGACCTGTCTCTGCCTCCCCAGTGCTGAGCTTAAAAAGTGTATGCCAGCACGCCTGATTTTTTTAAAAGTGGGCTCTGTGGAACAAAGTCAGGGCCTCATAAGACTTGACCAACTGAGCTATGTCTTCTGCCCTTTTCCCTCCGGTGGAGTATGACTATCTTACACTTGCCAGATAGTGTATACACATATTTGTACACACAACACATATTTGTTAAACCCACAGAGGGAGACTGAGAGGGTTTCACTGAGCTAGACCAGCTCCAACACCTCTCTGGTCCCATCCTGGGATTAGCTCTGGAGCTCAGATGGCAGTGCCAGGAGGACCGACTGAAAACAAAAATCTCTTTGGTAACACTGCCTCTGAGTCAAGTCTGGTGGAAAGTTGTCAAGTTTGGAAAGCCTCAAGGAAGAGGCGAGGACCTCACATCATCTCTCAGTTCTTTTGATGTTCAAAAGAGAACGATCTTCAATGCCAGGACAGAGCCGAGAGAGGAAGGGTGCCAGGCTCACGGGGTGCAGTCACGTACGGCAGCTCCCCCCGGTGACCTCAGCGAGAGAGGGACTTTCTCTGAGTCGGAGTTTCCTTCACTGCAAACTAAGGCAATGGCACCTCCTCTCTCTGTCCCCGAGGGAGACCTCCTCACAAACTTCTCAAACTTCTATCCATCTTCCGAGACCCATTTTGATGCTCTTTCACTGTCAGGAACCCTCTGCCCCTCACTCCTTTCTCCCTTCCAGTATTCCCTGTGCTGGGTCAATTAGGTCTTGATGAGTTGATGCCTCTGGTTGCTCTGAAGGGCAGGTGTCTGCATTTTCATTACTTTTATGGTGCTTGGTACCCAGTACTTACGAAAGTGATCTTCTGAGAAATGGGATGGGAAGGGGCTCTAAACCGTGGCTATAATATAGATACACATGCCTACACACACACACACACACACACACACACACACACACACACACACACACACACACGTAATATACATATAATGCAGTTATTATGAAGAGCAGACCCACAGCTGGTGGCACACTATTGTCTATCCCGACAAATACCCTTCCAGGCCCACAGGGACAGACCCCATGCAGCACTGAATCCATTGCCGCTGGCTAAAAGAGGCCAGGACCTGCAGGCTCTGGGGAAAGGAACCAGTAGGGATTCGCCACGTGTTCTTCTGCACAGCAAGGCCGCCTCTCCTCTCGTCAGTGTGTCCCAACTGCTTGATCCAGGATTTCGAACCCTCCCTGCCCACAGGCTCTGAGGGAAGAAGATTATATAAGGGATGAACGCGGCCCTCGCTTGTTTTAATAAAAGAAACAGCCCATTTAAAGAAACACGGACTTCAGTGGCTTGGAGGTCTCTGACTGAATGTGGTCCAGAGGCTGTGCGATGTGAAACAGCTGTCTAGAGAATAGCTGGTTTTTCCTCTTTAAAACATTCTGGAACATTCGCTCTGTCCCCCATGCCAAGATGAAAAAATGAAAACCAGAAGGGCTGCTCGGAATGTCTCTTCATTTTACAGACTCCTTTAGTGCATAATGCTATAAAGACAGAAGCTCTGCTCTTAGAAGGCCCAGGGCAGCCAGTGGGGCGGCCCGCCACCCTGTGGGGCCTGTGAGCAGACCACAGGGGGCCAGGGGGAAGACTCGCCATTTCAGACAGGTTTCAGTCACCCATGGGCACATTAGGGGTTAGGAGTTTCCTAAGAAACTACCAGCAAACTGGCCTGCCTTGGGAAACCCCTCTGCCGTGCAGCACTGTGTCTGATGATGAAGATGCTGATGAAGGTGGTGGTGGTGAGATTATGGGGGTGATGATAATTGTGAGTGTGGTCAGGCTGGTGGTGATGGCGATCATGGCGATGGTAGTGATGGTGTGAAAGGCTGTTTTCATACCGACACAATGGCCATACTAGCAAGACAGGCACTGGATACCTGATGCTACACAGGAGCAAGATGAAGGCTGACATGCAGGCTGGCTTTAGGTTTAACTCTGGCCATGGATTCAGGCACTTGACATCAGAGGGGCTTCAGGGTGGTGGCGGTGGGCTATATGGGCAGGGAGGGGCAGCACCATAAGGAGAGAGGTTAGGGGAGGACACAAGTGCTGGAGCCCCACAGGTCACACTCTGCTCCTGCGCCCTGCCAAGGACAGATCACATGATCAATGGCTATCTGGGGATGGTTCAAGGATCAAGTGACAGGAAAGAGTACATTGCGTGGTAGATATGACAGGAGTAACAGTTACAAAGACTTCACCATTATCTCAAACTCTACAGAGGGTCGCCTCCCCTGAGAAGGTATTAAATCCCCTTGTTCTCCATCCCTCTGCCGGGGAGGGAATTCTCTCAAATAGTTCATGAGGCCCTCTCCCCCTCTCTCTGCAGGGACCTAGCAAATGGCAATCAGCTGACACAGCTGGCTTCTACACGCAGAAGATCCCAAGCTGATGAGGCATAAGGTGCGAGTGTGTACGTGTGCACATGCACATGTGTGTGCATGTGTACACACTTGTGTGTGTGTACGTATGTGTGCAAGTCATTAATCTGGTGGCTATTTCTTTTGCTCTTTACTTTTTAAACACCATTCACCTGCTGTTGACAAACCACCTTTGTCTCTTTTCTAGATATTTCTGTGTCTACAGAGATGAAAATCTTTGCCCAGATTCAATAAGGCAGGAAATCAATGAAGGTTTTCATTTTCTGCTCAGCCCCCAAAGACAAGCTGCTGACAGAAGCCTAAGCGAAGGTGTGGAGAGATGCCTGGGAGCTCCTTCCTGAGCTCTGTGTTTTACAAAAACTAAATCAGGAACCAAAGACCTTACTTGCTCCACTGTACTATGTAAAACCCAAATGCTTTCCCCTTGTTTTATTAATTTTTTTAATCCATGCCATTCTGATTAATATGGACAACTTCAACAAAAGAAAGACACCTTAATCTTTTAAAGACAGCCCCTACCAAACCTAACAGTTTGGGTTTTAAATGGCTACATTGAAATATTTCTTTCTCTATTCATTTCCAAACCCAGGCCATAAATCACCCTTATGAACACAATAGCCTGCGCCTGTGGCAATTTATCATTTGGATAATGTCACCTGGTCAGGTGTGCGTTAATTTATGCCTCAAATTAGGACTCCAGTTGGCTGGAATCTTCCTTTTCATGCACACACCCGGGAGCAGCAGCTCCCCAGGACCAAGGATGAGTGCCCAGGGCAGGAGGATGCTACACCATTTTTACTCTCACAGAGGCAGAAGAAATGGAGGTGGGGTGGGGGTAGGGAGGTGGGAGAGGGAGGTGGGGAGTGGGGAGAGGGGGAGCATGGAGCCAGGCTTGCCAGCCAGCTGCTGTTCAAGGATGCAACCTTGATGGAATGCTTGCTAAAGTCAGATGAGAGGGGAAACATGCAACACTTCCCTCCCCTCTCTGCATATGCGTGTTTGTGGCTGGATAGGTGCACGCACACACACACACACACACACACACACACACACACACACACACACACACACGTGCATGGAGATCAGAGAACAGCCTCAAGTGTTGCTTTATGCCCTGCCCACCTTGCTCTCTCAAAAGAGAAGGAATTTGCTCCCTTTTTAAAAAAGAAGGAATTTTAAAAAGAATTTTATATGTATGAGTGTTTCTGCTACAGTGTGCCTGTGCACCATCTGCATGCCTACTGCCAGCAGATTCTTGAAGGGTGTTTGATCCCCCAGAACTACAGTTAGAGATGGCTGTGAGGCACCACGTGGGTGCTGGGAACTGAAACTTGGGTCCAGTGGAAGAGCATCCAGTGCTCCTAACTACTGAGCCACCTCTCCAGCCGCCACCTTGATCTTTTGAGAGTACACCTCTTCCTGATCTGGAATTCGCCAAGCAGGCTGCCCAGTCAGCAGATACCCAGGGATTCCCTCATGTACAGTTCCCTGTACTGACCTTTCAGCCTGGCGGCACTGCACCCAGCCTCTTTTGTGGGTTCTGACTGTCGAACTTGGGTCCGCATACTTGGCAAGGCAAGCACTTCACTGAGCAAAGCCACTTCCCAGGCCCGTGCGGGTCTTCAGGGAAGGCTAAGGAATTGACAGTGAGACAGAGGGACTTAGGGTACCCAGGAGGCAACATCTCCGGGGGGCAGAGATGACAGGGCGGCTGGGCTGAATTGGGGTTTTTGCTTGTCTGTTAACTTCCTGTCCCTTTGGTCAAGTCACACAATACCTCTCCCTGGCCTCAGTTTCTTTCATGGTAAAAGACAAAGTGCCCAAGATCTTCCTTCTCTGACATCATACAACCTCCACGCCAGTGCCGGCTCATTAGGGTTGCCTGTGTGCTTCAGTGTGAGTCCACTCACCATCAGCCATCAGATCATAATTCTTTAATATATCACTCTCATTTAACCATCTAAACAACCTCTGCAGTCCACCTTAACCATGTTCAGTCAGAAAACAAGGGGGCAAAGGCTCCTGAGGGGATGTATGCAAGGCTCTCGCTCTGCAGCCGGCACCCCCTCTCTCTGTCCCCAAGGGGAGCTGTGTTCACACAGCTGAACGGAAGAGCTTATGAATGGATGTTACTTCAGCTCTGGCTACACAGGCCCTAATTGCTCACCCATTGATTCCGACCTGTGACCAGTGGAGGGGAGCTACAAATACTTTTGAAATTCCAAAAGGGGTGTGACTATACAATTACATATACATGCAATTCAGCGATGGACCTCAAGACTCACACACACACAGAAATTAATCTCCTCGCACGTTAGCCGGGGTGCACGTGTCTGAATTCTGCAACCAGATGATGCCCTTTCTCGGTTACTACGCCTGCGATCCTGACTCTTTCATAGTCTCTTTAACAAGACAAGATCCAAAGACTAAAACAAAGATCGTTCCATCCCCCTCCTCTTCCTCCTCCTCCCCTTCTCCTCTTCCCGCTTCTCTTTCAGTGTACTTATTGACTTTTTACTGGTGACATCTACTCGGCCCACGTCAATCACAGGGAAACGACGTGCCAGGCACAGGTTCAAATGCTCCGGTTTGGGTTTTGTTCAGGGCGTGAAGATGGCACCATCGCTTGGATCCAGGATGATGAATCACCGCTTCCATCGTCACTTCCCAGTCTCTCTGTCCCCTTAACCCCACCCCCAAGTAGCCGCCACCCCCTTTTACCATGATTCCTTCAGCCTGGCCAGGGAACACCTGCCAGATGGTGATCTCACTGTACCCAGTGACTGACAACAGTCCAAAGAGAGGCCTGTCATTTAAGCCATAAATTATGTCCCAACCAGGCTGAGGAACCCAAACAGAACCACAGCAAAGGGCAGGGAGCACGAAAGGGGGCTGCCGTAGAAATGGAAAGCCAGGGCTTCCACGCCGGATGTAGGAAGTACATCTAAGCAGAGGGAGGAATAGGGGCCGGAAGGGACATCTTTTACTGGGTATGCAGTCTCCAGAGCTACTTGCTCTCTCTGATTCTGTTGTGGCTATAACATGGAACAATAATTAGTCTCGCCCCATTGGGTTCTAGGATCTCCATCTTAATGTGTGTCCTGGGGGTGGAACTCAGGTTATGAGGATTGCTCAGCAAGCACTGTGGCTCTCTGGACCACTTCACCAGTTCACAGCACAGTGTTTAAGAGGGATGGAGCTGAGGCGGAGATTCTAGCTCTGGAGTTTGCCAGTGAAAGCCTGAGGTGCATTAGATTTCCAGGAGCCCTTTCACAGTCCTGTCCGGTGTACCCATGGATGCCTTCTAGAAGCCTCTGGATATTTTATGATGTGGTATCCACTGCTCAGTACCACACCGTCAGCACAGTGAGGCTTGTATTTCAGGGGTCCGGGAACATTTTCCTTGGGAGCAGAGGCAGCATTCTCTGTCTCTTTGTGTCTCTGTTTGTGTCTCTGTCTATCCTTCCTTCCATCCCTCCCTCTCTCCCTCCCTCCCTCCCTCTCTCAAGCTCCTCCTCCTCAAGGACCAAGGAGGGCTGAGACACTGGGGACTGTTGTAACAACTCCCTCCTGAGTGCTCAAGCTAATTTCTCTGCATTTCTAATAAGCAGTTTGGGCGGTGACATGCTGCTTTGAACCTTACTTTCCAGTGGGGAAGCTGGATCTGTCAGAAGTCATCTAACTCTACTGCTTTTGATTTCTTGGTAAGAGCCCAAGAGGGAAAAATAAGTGAGGGTTGAAAAGTAATTCTTCAAGGCAGAGGAACACACACACTTGGTGTCTGGCCACGAGCACAAGGCGCCCGCTGCAGGCTTGCCTCTGTGAGGAGTTTGTCCTTTTACCCATGTACAGCAACAGCACAGGGCAGCAAGTAGGCCAGGCCAGAACGGTGTGGGCAAAACATCTCTTACCCGTCTCCTTAAAGGCCTCTTTCAACAGGATTGGTAACTCCCATTGCTGTCCCTAAACGGGAGCTTCTAAACAGCGTTTCCTGTCTTTGCTCCCGGGGAGTGGCCATGACGAAGGGTCTCTGGGGATGATGAGTGAGTGACACACGTGCTTTCATCCCTATACCCCACTGTGAGTCCCATAGCAACACTGCACGTAGCGTGGCACGGGCGCCATCGTGCCTATTTTACAGGTGGGAAAACCACCATGCTTCTAGGGACCAACAGGTGACAGCAGCTCTAGGACCCAAGTGTCCCCCTTGACCCCACCCCTTCCTTATTCAGAGCACGTCTCACAAGCTCAGGTTTGAAGGTATCAAGGAGAGAGCAAGTGGTCCCAGCCGGAGGGGCACTGGCTGTCGGATGGACTCTCCCCTCCCTCAGCCGGGGTGACTACTGATAACACCCCTTAACTTCTAGTGGGGACTCCTTTAGTAACAGCGTGCCCAGTGCCATTTCTGAATTCTGGAAATAATCATGTATCTCGGAAAGACAAAGCTGACTCAAGGTTTAGGCAGCAAACTGGCTGTACTCAGTGGTTCTAGAAACGGGTATGGTTCCTCCTAGTTCTGTGCTTTTATTTTAATTACTGATTTTTGGGGGCAAGGTCTCTGGTGGTCCAGGCAGGGCTGTAACTTGCTACATAATGGAGGATGGTGTTCAACTCTCGATTCTCCGGCCTCCACCTCCCCAGTTGCTGGGATGATAAACGTGAATCGCCGTGCTCTGTTTTTGCATTAGTGGATATCAAATGTAAGTCTTTGCAAGGCTAAGAAAACATTCCAGCAACAGAGATACGGCTCCAGTGCAATCCTGTGTATGTGTGCATGTGAGTGTGTTGGGGGGCTGCATTCATGTGTGTGCACAGTGAGTTCTCATGTACTTGTGATAAGGTGACCAGACACTGACACTGGGTATCTTCCTCAATGGCTCTTTACCTCATTTTTTGAGACTGAAGCAAATCAGTTTGCCTAGACTGGCTGGCCAGTGCCGACCAGGCAATCAGCTTGTCTCTGCCTCCCCAATGCTGGGATTACAGATGCA
The DNA here is from genome assembly GCF_964271855.1 of Acomys minous. Lineage (NCBI taxonomy): Eukaryota > Metazoa > Chordata > Mammalia > Rodentia > Muridae > Acomys > Acomys minous. The sequence continues at coordinate 128,237,525 of NC_140494.1, read as the reverse complement.
TGCCCCCAGGCCCAGTTTCCAGTGATCTGAACGCACTTCCTTATTTTTGCATAGCAAGGAAACACTTTGCCAACTGAGCTATCTTCCCTGGCTCCAGTGCTTTTTACAAGTACCTTTGTTGTCCAAAGCCATAACCCACATTAATGAGGAGAGACAGTTCTACAAAGCTCTGTAGACAAACTCACAGCCCGAGTCTGCATTTCTCATGCCCCTAGGGCAAGCTCGCTCCCTTCCCTCAGCAGCTGCTCCTGATATTTACCTCCACATCTTTAAACAAACGGGCTTTGACAGCTACCTCTTGACTTTTCTGTCTCAGGCTTTGCCTGCTGACTTTTAGGTACTCCTACCTTCACCACTTACATGAACCTTTGCTGCCCTCGCCCCTTCCTCCACGTCCTGCCAATGTAACTCTGTCAGCCTTGTGGTTGGGCCCACAGCCTGTACTTCTGTCTTTATGAGAAGGTTAACACTGTTCAGTGCCGTGTCCTGCTGCAGACCACGAGTCTCCCTGATTCCCTGCACAGCGCCATGTCTCACCTGGACCCAATGACTCACCATTTCTTCTTGCTTAATTTTCTACATACTTCCCATTTACGCATCCCCGAAAGTCTCCTTGAGCTGCGAAGCCTCTGTACTTTCACATGTATTGCACACTCACTGTCTCAAAGCCCTGTCTCCAGGTCTTTAAAATAATCTTCTCCTGTCCTATTTTATTTCTTCCGGCTGTTGTGATTTTTCTGTTTCTAATCCTGGGGGCTCATCTGGCTGTGTTGTGTTGGTTTCCTTGTTTTGTTGTTGTTGTTTGTTGGTTTTCTGAGATTGTATTTATTTTTATTTTATGTGGATGGGTGTTTGCATGCCTGAGTGTCTGGTGTCCATGGAGGCCAGAATAGGGCATCAAAAACCCCGGGATGGAGTTACAGACAGTTGTACGCCCTTAGAATCCAGCATCCTCTGGAAAAGCAGTCAGTGCTGAGCCATGCCCCTTGTTCCAGCTTCCTTTGTTTATAGAGTTTCTCTTTTTCTTGGCTTACACTGTCTTGGAGGGTGTGTCCTTCAGTAATCTTCTGAGAAACTGTGTGTGAGAAGTAAAACTTTGGAACGTTTCTGTTCTAACGTCACATGCCACAGACAGTTTTGCTGGGTATAAAAGTCTGCGCTGTCAGTCACTTTCCCCATAGGCCAGTGGTGACCTTGCTTCTTGGCCTATTATCACAGTGGTCCTGAGAGGCCCGATGCCAATTTCATTCCTAATCCTTCCTATCAACCTGCTATTGCTATTTGGAAACTAAGGGACTTATCATTGGTGTTTGCAAATTGAATCGTTCTGGCTTTCCATGGATCTACACTGGCCATGTAAGAGGTTCAGTGGGAATCTTTAATTTGCAGAAACTGTCTGGAATTACCTCTTGAACTCTTTTTTCTTTTCTTTTCTTTTCTTTTCTTTTCTTTCTTTCTTTCTTTTTTCTTCCTTTCTTTTTGGTTTTGGCTTTTGGTTTTTGAAGAAAGGGTTTCTCTGTGGAGCCTTGGCAGTCCTGGACTCCCTTTGTAGACCAGGCTGGCCTCAAATGTACAGAGATCGGCCTGCTTCTGCCTCCCTGAGTGCTAGAATTACAGCTGTGCACCCCCACATCTGGCTTATATAGTGCTGGAGATTGAACCCAGGGCTTCATATATGGTAGGCAAATATTCTACCAAGTGAGCTCCAGCCCCGGGCCTTCATTACTATGTCTGAACTGCCCTTTTAAAGAACAGTAATAATCTTTTGTCATGACTGTACCATCTTTACTTGTCTTCCCATGTTTATTAAAAACCAGACATTTCCCTGTCTCTTTCTTGTCATGGTTTCCCTCCCTCCTTAGTTTGCCACCTTAAGAACAATAACCTTTGTATTTCACATTCTAGCCATTCCTAGTTACTCACCCCTATTGAGAGTGGAGTATTAAGAAGAAGGGTAGCTTCTGGACACAAAAGAGGGGGCTCCAACACTGCTTAGGCCATCCATTTCCTTGGGGACTTCTATAACCAGAGTGTTGAGTATTGTATTCCTCTTGGGCCGGTCTTAAAAGATCCCTGTTTCTGATTAGAAGTACACATGTGGCTACTATTACGCTAAAGAAAAATCCAAGGAAGAGAGAAGGGAGGGTCCTCCAGTTAAACATCTGAACATATTCCTTTTGTGTTTGGTTGCTTTGAATCAACACTGAAGCTCATTAAGGATGCGGTTAAATATAGAGTGACGCTCTGGGCTTAAGGGAGAGAGACACACACTTTGTAGAGGGATAATACACAAACAAGGCACAGTCCCTTTAAGGGCCTTTGTAAACTGCCGTGAAGATAGGAACAGACTCTGAGCATCAGAGTTTTTATGGGTCTCAAGCCTAGAGGCTCAACTTGACACAGCCAAAGGATAATTCTCCAGTTTAGGAGAGTATGGGGCAGTTTCTCACCAAGGACCTGGGATCAAACTCCAACATAAAACAGGCTTGTAATGAATAGCCCTGAGTTCAGTCCCCAAGCACTATGTAAACCAGATGTGGGAGCACACACCTGTAGTCCCAGTATTCAGGATGGAGGATCAAGAACTCAAAGTCATCCCCAGGTACATAGTGAGTCAGAGGCTAGTCTCTGCTACCACATAAGACCTTGCTTCAGAAAAGAAAGAGAAAGAAGAGCTATTTTAGGCTCCCTACTCCATATTGGTGATATCAGATCTCAAACCATTGGAACAGTGTGTTCTGTAGTGCCGGATGAGCTGACAGTCTCTTTTTTGGCCTTGTGGGCTATTTGCTAAAAAGACTTGAGGACAGGACAATTCTGTACACACATCTTTAATCCCTGGAAGCGGCACGGTTACCATGATCTCCCCACTCAGACGCATCACATTCACAAGGTGGGTGAACAGGTGGCCCTTGGGCTTCCTTTTTTAAGCATGTACTTGACTTTGGGTTTCCCTGCAGATCTCTATAGTAAATACTGGATAATCTGCACTGCCCAGTTCCACGCTACAGGGGAAACAGTGCTTGGAACTTAAGTAACCTATAATCTATTTGGATTAGGAAGGCACGTTGCACTTTATAAAACAAACTGTGAAAATTATGAGAGAGCACATAATTAGGGACAAAGATAGCTCTTAAGAGTCCACAGGGGGGTTTAGGTAATGGAGAGCTAAGCCTTTAAATGGTCCCTGAACTTGTACAATGTCATGTGTCCCTGGCTACTCTCTTTGCTCAAAAAGTCTTTCTCTTAGTTCTCAGCTCAATAATTTTCTTTCTTATCCTGACAAAATGTTGCTCTTCCTGTGAAGTCTTTCCCAGCTCCCCAAGTGTGCTGCCCATTCTAGATGGTTCTGCCTATGTCTTTGCTGTCCTAGAGTACAAATCCCATGGTAAGGGTGGTGGGCTTGGGTGGAGGTGGGAGGGATGAAGGGGAAAACCTGGCCTCATTAGCTCCTCCAGCCTGGTGCTACATGGCAGGAGCAACTAGCTTTACTCTACTCTGCATCTCCAGTGCCCAGGGCTGCTCCCGACATACACTTAAAAGGTTCACAGAATGGAAAAGAACAAAAACAAAAACAATAGTGAGTGACAAGGTAGAATAGTGCATTCTACTAGTGTAGTTCCATAAGTATCTCTTCCAATGTGCAACTGCTATCCTGGTGTGTGTGTGTGTGTGTGTGTGTGTGTGTGTGTGTGTGTGTGTGTGACTACAAGCATGTTTATGGCAAACTGTGCATATAGAGGTTGGAGGTTGGAGGACAATCACAGGTGTTAAGTCTCACCTTCTGCCTGACGTGAAGCAGGGTCTCTCTTTTGTTCCTTGCCGTTCCGTACACTAGGCTACCCAGTCCTTCAGTTCCTGAAGATTTCCTGTCCCCACCTTTCATCAACACTGGAATTACGGATGCATGCTACTACCACTTAGCTTTTACGTCACTTCAAGATATTCAAACTCAAGCAGCAAGCAATTTACCCACCCCATCGACATCCCACCCTAACACTGGAAACCTGGCGGCAGGATGGCAGGGGGAGGACAGTGCCGAGGGACACGGGGGTGGCACTGCGTTACCAGGTGCTTGGGGGGTGGCTGGGGCTCATATTTCTGCATCAGAATAGTGGACGCTAACAGAAGTGGCCTCCCCATTTCCCTACCCGGTGCCACTCTGCTTGGATGCATGAGGCCGTTTTCCTATCAAGCTGTGGTTAGCTACTCCTCGGTCTTACTTACCGATTCCTTGGCAGAGAGCAGGGGCACATTTCCTACACACTCTCCGTGTGACTCACATCTCCAAATTCTTACCCCACACTGGGGAAGGAAGGGTCTCTCACATCTCTCACTCTGGGTAGTCATTCTTACTTAGGTCGTGAATGGAACTGGACGCTCGTAGGTGCAGAAGTCCCCAGCCACCTTTCCCACAGTCTGACCTTATGACTCTAACTTGCCCACCCCAGTCCGGCGCTCATCTATAAAAGCAAATCTAATGATGCTTTGCCCAACTCACTGAGGAGTGGCCGAGGCTTAATTAACCAAGGCTCATTTCTCTCGGCACTTTGGACGCCCTCCATGGGCACAAAATTATGTTATTACTCGGAATAATAATAATAGTTTCCACTAATAATTCTGCGTTATTACTGCACTTAAGGAATTGTATTAGAGGCCTTCTGGAGCAAGCTTAATACCCATAAATGTCTCTCGCTGGTAAAACAAGAGAGCATCGCACAGTGATTATGGTTTGTCTTACGTTTCAAAACTATCCGTTGGAACTCTCTGCAGAGTCCTTTACAGCGCCTGACCTAGGGGGACCTCTTTTCATCTCGATTATTCTCAGGCCCACTGAAATCGCCACACTTTAGCAAAGTGGCTTGTTTTCAAGGCCCGGGCCTGAGTAACTTCAAGCGCCAGGGCTGTGAGCACAAAAGACATTCACACAGGAATAACAAGATCCAACCTCTTGCAGCCAGAGCAAGGTGCCCATGCCGCAGACTCCAGGTCCACTCGAAGAAGGAGGCAGAAAAGAAAGAAGCAGATTCTCAAAGGAATAGAAATTCTGTGGGAAAGGGGGATTTGGAATAAGGCTCCACGGTTTAATGGAAGAGAAGCTCTGAAACAGGGCTTTTCATATGAGACACTGAAATAAAAGCCATCTTCGAGTTTTAATTTTTAAAGGAAATGTTGTACGCAAGAGGAAAGGTGTGGGACGGGGCCACTTGTCCTTTCCGAGCATTGCCTCCTCTGTTGCTTCCATTCCCTCTCTACAACAGGGAGTTGAGCCGCACATAACTGAGGATGATACGGAAGGTCCTGGAGGCAAAAGTCCCTTGTTGAAGATCATGCCACAAAGTCGAAAAGCCCCAAATCAAATTTAAGTAGGGCTTGAACCCCAAGTTGCCTGTATCAGCTACTTCTCCGGTGTTGTGACAAAATGCCACGATCAGAAGCAACTTAAAAAAGAAAGGGCTAACTTTAGTCCACAGTTCCATCACGGCAGAGAAGATGGTGGAGGCTGGCAGGGCATGAGATGCACCATACACCAGAAGCAGAAAGAGAACAGGAAGTATGGCAGCAGGGCTATTAACCCCCAATGACGCACTTCCTCCAGTAAGGCTCCACCCCTTAAAGGGTCCGAAACCTCTCCAACCGTTGCCACCAACTGGGTATCCCAGTGTTCAAACACATGAACCTATGGGGGACAACTCTGCTCAAACTACAGCACTGCCAGTTTATCAGTGTGGTGGAACGCCATCCGTTGGGACTCTGGGCCTTTTACAGCCCCTCTTCGTGCTGGACAGGCGCGAAGACTGCTTACCTCAGATGCAAGAAGCCTTGGGCTTCCTCATGCCCAGCACCACCATAAAACCGCCTTGTGGTACGTGTCTGTAATCCCAGGATTTGGGAGCGGAGGCAGGAAATTCAAAGCAACATCTTCTTCTACACACCCAAGGCTAGCCTGGTTGATATAAGGACCTTGTCTCACCCCCTGTCCCCAACTTCCGGGTAGCCAGGCAAAAAAGGGGGCATATTTAATAAGCAGGAACCAATGGGAATTTAGCATCCAGTGAGGTGTTAAGCGCACCTAAGAGCAGTTTGTTGCTTTTTTATGAAAAAACAAAACAAAACAAAACAAAACACATCATCACAAGGAAAACAAATTGAGCCACTTTTCCTTGGCTCTTGGTCCCACTTTCCTAAGATTAGGTGTGTGTCTCAGAGCCTGTCTGTGTACATAGGCCCAGCAAGAAGTCAGCTAAGTCCTTGTCCTCGCAAGAGTTTCCACCCAGTCTGAGCCAGGCAGACAGAACTGTACTTAAGAATTTTTGGCAAACCTGTCCAACGGAGGACGCCAAGCTTGCTGAAGAGCACCCACTCCATCCTCATCTGCCTTCTACACAGGGTCTGGGGTGCCAATGAGAAGAGTCTCCCGGTCCCTATAGCTCCTCACATAGTAACTGACTCTCACTCTCAGGCTTTCTGTACCTAAATTCTTCTTTCCCTTGGGTCACGGGATTCCAAACAGGACCTTGGGGCAGAGCAAGCAACAGTCTCATCTTTGATTTGCAAGATGCCTGTATACCACCTTCCCCGACAGCAATCCCATCTTCACCATAGTAAGGAAGTGGTAGATTCTGCTAACAGAGTAAATCCTTCAAGACTAGCTTCTGATGCTGTCGGACTTTCCCCTCCCCCACCCCCAAACTTTGATGTACAGGAAGAAGAACAGGATGAGACAGATCTATTGGTAAGTCACACAAAGCAGACACGTCTAGGGCGCAGCTAGCTGAGGCGTAGGAACATCTCGAGAGCCACGCTGGACGGCCAGTAATACCGCGAGTCTCTTGCAGACAGCAGGCAACTTGAGCTTCTTTCATCCCAGGGCCTTGTCTTTGTAAAAGGATGAGAGAGAACTACAGCCTCTCCCTGATTCAATCAGAAAATGCAAATGAGGTCAAGTTTCTTACAGGCTTGTGAGATTTCCCTAGAGAAATTTCCACAGTGTCTCGACTGTGGCTGGTGCCCATCAGAGGCCGGGACTTGTCTGTAGAGTCCAGAGAGCTCTGTGCAAGCTCTGTCCTCTCTTGCCTTGACTCTGCAGTTGGATGGGCAGTAGAATCCCATTAAGGGGCTCTCTGAAAACACCAGCCAAGGACTGACTTCAAACATACACGCACGCACGCACGCACGCACGCACGCACACACGTGGGTCATCTGCACACGGATGGAATCTACAGCTAGTCTCTGTCCCCTGTCTAAGTGTTCTACATTTTAACATCAGGCCACAAGGCCCTTAAAATTCTTCAGGGGACGCTTGCCTGCATCTGGGACTAGCAACGCTACCCCCCTTCCTTTTGAATGAAAGGAGTCACTTTCACGAAGCCCTTCAGTCCCACTGTCCAGTGTGAAACGTGAATCCATTGGAGGGTGGGGTCCCATGGGAGTCGCACACACAGGTCTCCTAGTGGGACACTTATGTTGACGGCCTTCCTAGGTCATTTGCCATTGGGAAGCTAGAAGTTTGAGACAGGCTGACAAAGCTCACTCCGCTCCTCCTCCCAGGCACCCGAGGGTGCTTCTCGGGATTTATAAGGATCCTTTCACTCCTCACAGGTTCTAGCTTGTGCTTCAAAAGTCATCTGTGTGTGTGTGTGTGTGTGTGTGTGTGTGTGTGTACCACCGAGAGATAGGTGAAACTGCTGATCAAAGCTCTCTGGCAGTTCCCTTCAGTATGAAAAGACTGGAAAAGACCAGGAATTAGCTTTCCATGGGTGGAAAGGAACAAAGGGAAGACAGAACTCTCTCTCCCTCTCTCCCTCTCCTTCTCCTTCCTCCCCCCCCCCCTCTCTCTCTCTCTCTCTCACACACACACACACACACACACACACACACACACACACACACACACACAGAGTCAGTAGGGCTTTAAGAAAACAGATGGCCGGAGCCTTGACTCAACATCGTTCATGTGGGACAGGGCTGATGGAAACGGCTTGCATTGCATGAACTGGGCGAAGATATGAGGTCAAACTAGGGCATTCACCTTCCTATAAAAACTGTACAGGTTCTCTTTAAGCGGAGGAGTCTTCACCTGTCAGCCGGTAGCTTTCACGTTGAGCAAGAGAGGGTGGCGGTGGGGGCAGCAGGCGAACAAGGCTTATAAGAAACTTTGAGAACCATGACAGAAAGTTCCCCATACCTCTCAAATGGACAGACTGGAGGTTCCAACTTGGTTGCTAACTGACTGAACACACACACACACACACACACACACACACACACACACACACACGCACACACACGTTTCCCTTCTTTGCTCCCTCCCCCCTTCCTATTTGCCCTATGCAGCCCAGGCTGTAGCCCAGCCTGTCCTGAACTCATTTTATAGCTGAGAATGACCTTGACCCCCTGATCCTCTTCCCTCGACCCTTAGACCGATGAGATGTGTACCATCACGTCCTGTTCATGCATCGCTGAGAATCAAACCTGGGCCTTTGGGCATGCTTGGCAGGTAAGCTAGCAGCTAGCCATGCCCCCAGCCCCCATATCTCTGGTTTGAAGTCGCTCCCCGCAGGTATTGGAATCTAAGGGACCCTTGCTAGAATGCAGGGTCCTGAGCTCTGACCTGAAGGAGGGAGGATGACACTCAGGAAGCTTTGACGCCCTCCCTCCCCTTCTCCCTCCTCCTCCCCATCCCCCCTCTTCCTCCCCTCCCCCTCCCCCTCCCAGCTCTGCTTTTCTGTGGAAGATAGCATCAGCCAGCACTGAGGCTGCCCCACTGGCAAGGTGCACCTCACCCCTACGAGCATCACCATTACCTATTGCTGGCTACAGGCCTAGGACCTCAGCCAGGCCTGGCTCCTTCTGCTTGTTGGCAAGGCCGATTGGCACTGTCAGGGACCCACCTTCTGCCCTCCAGGCACCCAGATCACTAGTATGCTTGTGCAGTCCTTCCAGCCAAGCCCTCCCCTTTACAGCAACCTCTGCCTGCCTCTGTACTACTGCCTCTTCGGTCCCCTTTCAGGCCCTACTGTGACCTCCTTGGCTGCTTGGTGGTGAGGGTGTCTGTTTTCTGTGCTGGCGTTTCACAGCCTTGCAGAAGGTGGGGTTCCCAGGAAGACGGGAACCTTCTGCTCCTCACCCTTCCCACCCCCAGTGGTCTAGGTGCTTCCCAGTGAGTGTGCCTGAGAGCCTGGCCACTCGCCTCGCTTTACCTCCTGCCCCTTGAAGAGCCACTCCCTCCTCTCTGTGCCCCAGAGGCTTGGAACACACTTCTGTGGGTTCAGATCCAATTTAATGACTTGTACCCACCTCTCCACCCTGCCTGAGTTCTAAGCTCTATGACGCCAAGGTCTGTGTCTTACTCATATTAGCATCCCTAGCAACCGGTGCGGGGCCTGGCCACACCAGCACAAACACCGATGGAGGACCTCCTGTTTGGCAGGCACCAAGCTGCGGGGCAGCGTGCCACTTTTATGCAATATGTACCATGTCACTTAATACTCATAAGAGCTCTACACGATCCACGCTGTTATCAGTCCCGTTTGAGTCAAGAGAGGCCAGAGAGGGAAGGCACAGGGCTTAGGAAGCCTCACCAAAATCACCGAGTTAGTAAGTGGGCAGCTGAAGCCAGGAACCCAGGCAGCCAGGCTCCCAAGACTGCAGGTTTGAGGAATAAACAAGTAAACAAATAACCAAATAAATAAATAAACTGACCAGGGAGGGGGTAGCAATTGCCCACACAAGTAGAGTGAGCAGAAAGCATTTGGTATAGAGTGCGATTTGGGTGTTGGAGAAACTGAGGGCTTGAGCCCCAAATGGAGTGAGAGGCAGTGAAAAGGCATCAACTCCCAGCATAGAAGAGGTGGCCTAGGTTAAAAACATAAACCTGCAGCCTTGGTGCCTGGCACGTCCTTTACCGCTTTCTTACTCAGTTTCTTCACCTCCCTGAGCAGAAGTGATAACAGTAGAATTGATCCTGTTGTTTTACTGTTTGGATTAAATAGGGCCAGAGGGAGTTCACGGGACAGTTCCCAGTATGCACCAACTGCCCTCTACCTGCCACCACACCAGGGCTCGAAAACAGTCTCACAAGTCTCAAGTCTTACTTTAGTCGGGAGGAAGAAATCGAAGTATCGTTTTCATATTGATTTTCATAACTGGAATTTCTAGAATATGATCTCGAAAAAGCAGCTCCGCCCAACCTCCCAGTCAGTCAACAACACCCTCCTTGGCCCAGTGAGGAAGGCTCAGCCCACGGAGTCAGACCCTCCCTGATCTCAGTGAGGGGCCTCTGGGCTTCAGCTATGCAGGCCCAGGCCCACGAGAGAGTCCCCGACCCTTATGCGCCCAGGCCTCCCAGCTGCAGCGGGGGTTGGGGGGACGACACACACTCTAGCTCTCTGCGATGATTTAAGTTCAGCGGGAGCATTCCCCGCTAGAGCTCAAATTCAAGGCAAGCAGGTCCATCAAGATCCGCCACTCTCATGTGACAGGTGGGTAGAGTTGCGGAATCACATTGCAACTGGGGATTTGGGAGATGCACCCCGGAAGAAGGCACCGTCCTCCCCTCAGACTGATTACGGAGCAGTGAGTGAGATCTTGGGTGGGCCTTCACCTCTAGGTCTGTACACACCAGCACTCGGGGATCAACACCGCCCTCCCAGGCATAGCCGCCTTCCACTTCTGCTCTTATCTTTAACATCCCTGCCCCCACCCCCACCCCTGCTCCCAACACTGCGGGTCACTAAGCACCTTTAGAAGTGCTGAGGACGGACTTGGTGGCCCAAACAAACTGAAACTCCTGGCTCTGGCCGGGCAACAAGGTTTTACTTTCTGAGGTGATAGTGACCGATCTAGCACGTGCACTCACTGTCCCACATCCTAGGAGCCTGACAGAGGCAATGGTGGAAATGCCAAGTTCTCTACCGGGATCGCTTTGTCTGGAAAGCGCTCTTTTGTGAGTTTCCATGACAAACACCTATATATACCATGTCAATCAGTGTCCTTTGCCCTCTTTCCTGTCTGCTTTTGTTGAAGGTGATAAACACTGTGACCAAAAGCAGTTTGGGGAGGGAAGGGGTTATCTCAGACACACATTTTAGTCCACCATGGAGCAGTGTCAGGGCAGGCACTCAAGCATGAGCAGAGGCCGGGGACCTGGGAGGAGCGCGCTCGAGGCTGCTTGCTGACTTGTTCAGCTTCCCTTCTCACCCGCCTTGGCGTGGGATGGCCCACAGAGGGCGGGGCCTACCCGCCTTGGCGTGGGATGGCCCACAGCGGGTGGGGCCTACCCACCTTGGCGTGGGATGGCCCACAGCGGGCCGGGCCTACCCGCCTTGGCGTGGGATGGTCCACAGCGGGCCGGGCCCTCCCTCCCACGTTAACCAGCAACCGAGAAAATGCTGAGCAGACATGTTGACAGGCCAGTCTGAAGGAGACATACCCTCCTCTCAGTTTGTGTCAAGTTGACAAAAACGGGAACACGCCCTCCATTCCAGCCTCAGAGGTAAAGCTTCTGAATGCAGACTATTGCTTCTGGAGGCTCAGGGCGCCCCATGCCTGAAGTGCAGCGGAAACTCAAGGAATACGTTCATGAAACGAGCAATGAATGCATGCACGTGCATTGTACATCTGAACAGGTGAGGTGGATACATTATTGAAATTTTCATTTTTTAGAATGTATTGCTGTGGCCTACTAAAGATGGTATATAAGCATACACAAGCCATGTTTTATCTTCCCCAGAAATAAGAAAGTCTAATTCCTGGTAGTAAGCAAACAAACAAACAAACAAACAAGTAAACAAAAAGAGTAGATGCTGACAGACAAAAAAAAAAAAAAGTAAATTAATGTTAACAACTCTGCCCAAAAGAACGCATTTGCCTAAAATATAAATGTTTCTTTAGGTCAAAATCCTGAATATTTATTAAATGCATGGGGGAAGCATATTAATAAGGGTTTTGTGAGAAATAATGAAGTTTATGACAAGGATTCTGGCTTTTGAATTTATTGTAAAAACAGAGCTTGGCTCATTGGTAAGGCATCCCAGGGTCTGCTAAGTATGTTATGAGGGGCTGGCTGTCTCCAGTGTGCAGACACATCTGATGCTTGGGTCAGTGGGTGCTTGCCAAATCAGCCCCGAGGATACCCAAGGAGGAACCACGGAGGCCAGAGTATTGCAGGTCAGCAGCATCAGCGTGGGGAGGTACTGTTCTCTCCAGTCGCCTTTGGGGAGTTAATTCAGCCAATACTCTGCCTCAGTGCTCGTGTGGAGAGCAGCCCTCACCCATGAAGTCAAGACAAGCTTTGTTCTTGGGTATCTTTTGGGGGTTCAAATGAGGAGACACAATTATCTCTGTGAACTCTAAATACGGCTTTGCTGACAGAGGCCAACTGGCTCGTTTTACAGACATCTTCCCTTGTAAAAAAGAACCCCACCGTGCCAGCAACCAGGGTGTTACATTCAATAATAAAAATCCATGTTAAAACACCCAATGTGTTAGCAAGCATATGCTGTAGTCATTAGACCAGAGGAACGAGATCTCACCCAGCCCTGTCATTTAATAGCTCCGTGAACTTTGGCAAATGACATCATGTGCTGTTGTTGCTCGGTTTTCCCATCTGTGCAATGGGGGCACATAGCTCCATCACAGTATTGTGTCTGTGAAGACAAAGTGGGGGGACTGGCAAAGTTTCATAACAGACACTCCATAAAAAGGCTGCTTTATCTAGAAATCAAGACTATTTTCACTACTGTGTTTTCTTTTAAAATGAGAGGGATTTTTTTCCTCATTTTCAGTTATGTGTCTATGTGTATGTTGGGGTGTGTAAACGTGGGTATAGGAGCCTGTGGAGAGCGGAAGAGTCAGAGCTAGAGATATAGACGGTTGTGAGCTTCCTGACACGGGTGCTGGGAACCAAGCTCGGGTCCCCTGGAAGAGCAGGACACCAATTGCTGACTGAAGTCTCTCCAAGCCTAAGTCAGACATGTTCTGACTCGAAAAATACTGCAAATAAATTGTAACTGCTAAGGGACAGAGTAGTAGTTGACATAAGAAAAATAATAATTTTATGCCTGTGGGAAATGTCACAGCAGTGACCTCGGAGGTGGAGTGTGGAATATCATAGAGTCGGTCCACATGGGCTAAAGGAATGCTATGTAGCCAGAAACGTGATTAGCGCCAGCGCCCAGGATTAATTAACTTGGGTGACTAAAGCTTAATACTTAGGAAAGTTCAGAGGTCAACCTATGTTGAGCAGTGATCTCCTTCCAGTAACATGGCAACAGGCACCGGTGGTTAAGTTTTCCACATTGCTTCCAGGCCGAACAGTAGGCATGGCTGGTCGCACACTGTGAAACATATCCCAGGTAGCTCTATAGCCACAGCACGCACGCTTGGTCACAGGGTTGACAAGGCTGGCATAGGGAGCGCTGTAAAGTGGAGCCGCGGCGTGGAAGTCACAGTGACATTAATAACTGTGTTGGTGATTCATTAGAGACTGAGCTTGAAGCACAGGAAAGCTTTCTCACAGCCTCATTCAGGACGTTTGTCTGAATCACCGACGTTCCATAGGGGCTTTGATTCAAGGTGGCCTCGTTTAGGAAGCACCAAGCGAGGAACCAGAGGCATGGCGGTGAAATCCCAGCCCGATCGGTATGCGCATGCGCGCTGCTCTCAGGGACCAGGATTGGCAAAAGGAAACAACAGTAGGTAGCACCCAGCAGTGTGGACTTCCAGAGTTGTCTCTTGTGTAAAAATGTGAGAATTGAATTAACTAGCTTCAGAGGGCTTACCCATGTCTAGGCTTTGGAATCGATGATTATATTTGAGAGATGTCATTTAAAGGAAACCTGTCCGATTCTAGGGCAAAACAAACACTTGCTACACAAGATGACACAAGGGCTCTCCTCCCTCCGTTGCATCCCTGAATGTAGCTCCCTGGCTTTCAAAGCCTTTTGAATTCTTTTAATGAAATACTCATTTTAATGTAAAAAAAATTCTGTGTGTGTGTGTGTGTGTGTGTGTGTGTGTGTGTGTGTGTGTGTGTGTGTGTATACATGTGAGTATGTGCTTGTGAGTTCAGGTGCCTGTGGGGACTGGAGGCATCAGATCCTCCTGGAGCTGAAGTTACAGGCAGCTGCAAGTCACTCAGTACGGGTGCTGGGTAACAAACTCGGGTCTCCTGAAAGAATGCTCTTAACTGCTGAGCTATCTCTCTGTCCTGATTTTTGTATTCTTAAGGGTGGTATATTACTAATTCTGGAATCTCCACTTGCTCTTACCTTGAAGGCAGAACCGAGTGGTCAGGTTAGCTCCTAAATGCGACAAAGTGGTGGGGTATGGGAAAAGATTCTGGGATGTGGTGGCTTGAATCCCAGGGTGCCTGAAAGGAGGGGGACGCGTCTCAGTCACCTGCACAAATCCTGTCCCCATGCAGGGGTGGGCTGATGCATCTAAACATTGTTTCTAAATAGAGAACCACATCTCATCTGGTTACTGTGGACTCAAGGGTAGCCTTTAAGCTTGGGTCCCAGGGCCTGAAGGCTGAAAGCAAGCCCCTGCTCTCTAGAGGACAGTCTCTGCCCCTGCTGCTGCCTGCCTCTGATGCCAGGCTGCATGAAGGCTGCCCTGCTGCAAGGCTGCTGCCGCACTTCAGCCTTTATGCGGTGTTTTTTTTAAGCACTTGATTTAAATGAAGAAAGAAATTGGCTTATATTTTTAGCAGCTCCTGCTACTAAAACTCATTTGACAAAAGTGCCAAAGGGACAGATAAGTCTGACTATGATTTTTTTCCCATGGAGGAGGAGGAGGAGGGGGAGGAGGAGGGGGAGGAGGAGGGGGAGGAGGAGGAGGGGGAAGAGGAGGAGGAGGGGGAGGGGGAGGAGGAGGGGGAGGAGGGGGAGGAGGAGGAGGAGGAGGAGGGGGAGGAGGAGGAGGGGGGGGAGGAGGAGGGGGAGGAGAAGGGGGAGGAGGAGGAGGGTATAATTTATCTGAAACTGGCTGGTACTTTCCTGGCCTGGGGCCCTTAGCCTCCCCGCTCCCTCCCCACCTTCCTTCTTGTTCTTTTCTTTTCTTAAAGATGTACTCTTCACCCAATCCCTGTCAAACTTCAACCTTCGGACATTTATTGTCCTTAGCTTTGGTTTCCAAGCACTAATCCAACCCTAGGAAGGAAATTTCAGCTCGGTAGCCTCACCATCTTCAACTCCGCTTAGGAAGAGGCGCTTAATCGGGTAGATGGGCCACTCCCATGAGCTAGCATAAACAGAGCACTTTGTATGGGTGCAACTGTGAACCCAGTTAAAAACCAGACCTAGCGATATATTTTCGTGAGCCGAACCTCGGCTCTTAAGTGTAAGACTTCAGAGTCCCAGGCACACCCCCTTCCCGAATCTTTCCATCTTTTCTTTTCTGTTTTTGTTGTTGAGACATATCCTCACTACAGCTCATGCTGGTCTTGAACTTTTCTGTGTGTAGGAGGAAGATGTCCTTGAAGCCTGAATCCTCCTGCCTCTACTTCCCGAGTGATGGAGCTGCACATGGGCACCACGGCACTGGGCTTCCGCACAGCTCCGCCAGCTGCGACTCCAGGCAGCCACCTGCAGTGGGTGTGTAGAGAGGCAGCGGGAGCCGGGGGAGGGGGCTCATGCCAATCTAAGGCCACTGGCAAGCTGGGAAAATCTCTGGTTTGGGTATAGACATGTAGATATTTCTAGAATGACCGGCTAAGGGGAGGGGGGGAGGGAGGAGGGCAAAGCTAGGCTCAGCCATAGTAAACGGTCTTTTCTCTTCTAGTATCTTCTTCGGGCAGCTGGTGAGGGACACTGGGTGATGAGCATCCCACATAGAACTACATGGGTGAACCCACCCTTTCGGCCCAGCCCCTTGGAGCTGTGGCTCCCAGGAGGCCAGTCACAGAAACCATGCAGAGACTTGACTGCAAGCCCAGGAAGGCGGTGGTGAAAGGGAGGGCTCTCTTAATAGCTGTTCTAAGGACCACTTCCCTTTCCTTCCCTTTCCCTCCCTCCCTCCCTCCCTCCTTCCCACTTCCCACTGATTTTGATTCCCTCTCATGTTCTGGTATCCCTTGCCACTAGCAGTTGCTCTAGGCTCCCCCTAACCTGTGGGAAGGTACAGATCTATTTGCATTCATTATGGTCTCTGGGCAGCTCCTTTGCTTTCATCTTGCAATATCCAAATGCTTACTCATTTATATAGCTCATTCAGGGATTTCCAGGGGTCTTGCAAAGACGATATTAGGCACCCCACCTGCCTGACACACAGATCCTCTATGGGGAGGGGGAGGGCAGGGGTTGTAGTGGACCGGAGAGCAAGGCCCAGCACGTAGTAGGAGCCTCCCAGGAGGAAGATGCCATTCCTCCGGCCCAGCTTGGTCCAGACTTCATCTTCACGCAGTCTTTACCTCTCCTGGCGTGCAACTTCCTCTTAGAGTAAATGGAATTCAGTGGGTTACTGTTGCCGGGGCCCTTGGCTATTAGCCAGCCCCCACCTCCCTCCCTCCCTCTCTCTCTCTCTCTCTCTCTCTCTGGAGTGGGAAAGGCTTTCTTCAGCCACTGCATCTGTCAGGAGGGAGGGCACAGAGAGAGTAAAAGCATCCATCTCTAACTCTGCAGATCACACCTCAAGGTGCAGACAGCTCTCTAGGACGTTAGGCTCTGAAGTCCTCAGTTCAAGCGGGCCTGAACGGAAAACACAGGAAGTCCGTAGACGTGGAACGCATGCAGACTTACTCTTGGGCCTCATCTTTTTTACAATACAGTAGAGCTGTTTACCTAGAGGTTCCATTACATCAGGCATTAGAAGTGCTCGAGAGTTGATTTAAAGCACACGGGAGCATGTGTGTAGATTATATAAAAATGTCACTGTTTTGTATGAGGGACATGAGTGTGAGGGGACTTGTGTTCTTGCTCAGTATGACTCAGATACCAAGAAATGATTATATGAACATCTCCTTCCCCGTGGGCCCCTTTTACACAACAAAGGATCCTGATCTCCCCAGAGCCCCAAGATAATAAGGATGAAATTGGCAAGACATCCCAAATCTGAAGGTCTCTAAACATGACTGTTTCCAAAGTCATCTGATTATAACAGCTCAAGTGGCCCAGGACAGCACATGGAAAGATCTGGTCAGTTCTTCCATGAGCTGCTGTCATTATTGGGGCAATGAACCAAAAGGGTGGGGCCTCGATGCTGGAGTTGCTTACCGTGGGACTCTGCTGGCATTTTATTTTATTTTTTAAACAAGATTTATCTTATTTTAAATTTTGTGTACACACAGTGTGTGTCTGTATGTGAGTATGGGCACATGTGAATGCAGTGCCCGTGGAGGCCAGAAGAGGGCGTGAGATGGCATGTATCTAGAGATACAGGTGGTTGTTGGCTTCCTGATGTAGGTGCTGGCAGCCAGATTCGAGTTTTCAGCAATAGTAGTGTTTGCTCTTAGTGGATGGGCAATCATCTCTCGAGCCTCTCTGCTGCTATTTTAGAAGATTTCCTTGTAGCCTTCCCCCCACCCCTTTGCCCAGAAATTGATAAAAACTGGAATTATTCTACCTATGGAGTTTTAGACATTTATTTTTCCCACTTAACACTGTATATCAAGAGCACTTTATTACATCATTAAGTATTCTTATGGCTGTGTATATGATATAATATCTCTTTACTTCCTGGTTAGTGAAAATATATTGTCTTTTACACCTCGCCAGCCATTGCCTAACTACCAGGGTGACTACCATGATGTCTCAGTGGCCGAGGCACACAGAAAGCCCTCATGGCTTGACAAATTCTTCCAGGCAAGTGAAGCTGTTGCCTGTGTGGGTGCACCTCATCTTCATCTTTTCCCTCCTCGGAGCTCTGAAGTTCACACGAGCGGACTAATGCCTCTGGAATGTTTATTCTCTGAGAGCTGGGAGCTCCAGGGTATACAAGAAATCAGCACAGAGCGTGATGGGAAACACATGGGAGTGTCTAGTCAGTTCAGGGGAAAAACTCAAGATTTACTTGGGCGTGAGGGACCAAGCCTCGGTTTTTCTCCTGATGAAGAATGAGTTTCCAAACATCTTCGTGGGTCTCATCCTGCCCTCATCCGGTCTTTGTCCTGAACCGAGAATGTCAACCATGTAGATGTGGTCCATCTGATTTGGAGTGTTTAGTACCAGCGCAGGCCACAGCCAAGGCTAGATGGCATGTCTGTGAGGTAGGGATGGATGCCCTTATGACTCTCCAGCGCCCACTGGCTCATCCCCTCTGACATGCCAGCTGGACTGCTGACATTAACACCCCATGGACCAGGACCAAGCCGACTTCCCCTATAACAGGCTTCTGGGATTCTCATTAGCTAGTTAAATGAGGACAGGATTGGCCCAGAACCTCAGATTTTCCATAGTGCCGTTTTCTAGAGCCCACAGTCAAACACCTCTGGTAATATTTGAATATAGAGTTCCTGATCTGGAGATTCATTATCTTTACCTAATTTGGTATTAGAGGGGGAGACATTCCAGCCTCTAGATAAAGCTTTATAACTCTTGAACTCTAAGACATCTGGCAAACTGCTAGGGCACATCTGCATTTCCATGTCTGGCCATAATGGTGTGTTGCAATCAGCAGTGGAGGTGTTGCAAGATGTTCCTGGACTATTTGATACTTTTCAGAAAGAAACTAGCAGTGTGCAAAGGCTGTCTGCCTCAAGTACTAATCCTCTCAGTGTGCTCCTTGAACTGGGAAAAGAGAGACCTTGCAGCTAGTGTATAGTAGGAAATATACAGATCATATAGCCTGGCTTTTTAAATGTATTTTCTGAGCTTCTATGACTGACATAAATGGTAAATAATGTTCTCTTCCACCAAAAATTTGAATACTATTAGATACAGTTATGGCCAAATATGTTTTATGCTCCTTATTCCATGGGAAGACTTTAGATGGGCACATGACAAAATTATATATATATATATAATGTTATATTATGTTTCATTTTCCAGCCTCTCTTGCAGCTAGATATGACCCTGCAAGCAAGTTGTATGGAACAGGACACATCTATGAATAAGGATTGTTCATTTCTGTCCTTAGAACTCAGGTGAAAGTTGATTCCCAACTCCTCTGGTGTGTCAGGGACTTTACTGATTTTTCCATGGAAAGTTCTACACCCTGGGAAATCCCTTAGTTCTGGGCAAAAGTGGAATATTGCTTACTTATCGCTTTACTTCCTTCTTTCTTTGGTCTAGTTCCAGGAACACGAACCATCTTGGAAAGATGAAGGTGAAGTCCAGAGATGACAGAAGGAACCTGGAACCATGTCTTGCCCATGGAGCATGGCTGTCACAGCAGCTCTGACTTGATGCTCATTGCTGTCAAGTCCTGTTTCGGTTAAGTGACTAGCTTTTGAGGTTTCCCATATATCCCGAGACAGCGAAACCCTAATATATCTAATTTCATTCATTTATCTCTCTGATGAAGAGTACAGGAGGCAGACTTCTCATAATTCTGATATTCATGGGGCAGATATCCCACTAAAGGACATCGTCTACCAGGTTGGGTCTTTCTCTTGTTCTCCAGCTGCAGGTCTTTATTCCCTTGAGCTGACCAAATCCGCCAGGCACTGCCTCTTTTACCTGCCATGATTATCATAATTTTGGCCTATCCTAAAATCTGATGAGATCTGCACCTATTTGACATTTAATTAACAACTGCGCATGTGTGTGTGTGTGTGTGTGTGTGTGTGTGTGTGTGTGCGCACGTGTGTGTGTGCGCTTCTGCAGCTCCTACTATGTGTTTAAGTCTTAAGTCTCTGGGAAGCCTGTAATATCCGGGGAGGGAGGCAGAGTGGCTGAGAGGATGTGGCTGAAGACAGAGGGTCCACACTCAAGTTCAAGCCCTCACATAAGCTACGTGGCTGCTCTTCAACACTGGCTTCCTCCTTTATAGATTGGAGTAATGATGGTGGCATCCTCTCTGCAATGCTGTGATCACAAGATGCTGTGAGAGATGCTACCAGCCATGACACGCTGCAGCCAAGGTAATGGCTGTGTGGAATATATATATTTTCTCTAATCTCTCAACAATTATGCCTAGCTTGCTCACTACTGTGCCAGGGATGGCATGGCGACTGCAGAGTGCATTAGGAAGAAGTGACAAAATGACAGCCCCTCCCCCCCCCCAATATGAAGATGTTGCAAAGGATATGGTGCAGTCTGGGCATCTTCACAACACAAGGAAGGCACAAGTTAGGATATTTCGCATCAAGATATCAGACTCCAGCCTCCTCGGGAGTGGCTTTAAGATCAAGGTTAGTGATTAACGTATGGCCACCAGATCTGTCCATCACACTTGACAGGTAGGGTCAGTTCCTAAGAGCAGTGCCACCAGCCTTCTCAGTGTCAACTCTGCATGTCCCTGACCCCCCTGGGAACAGGACTGGAAATCACAAAGACTCTTCATATGTTTTTTGCCTGGAAAGAAATGGCTTCTACTCAGCAAGCTGCAAGGAGACTTGCTATTTTCAGGAGCTCTAGACTTTAGCCATTTACTGAGGTGATGACATTCAGCTTTAAGACCACCTATTAATGGGAGAGTGTGTGCACATCACTCTGTGAGGCCCCTGGGAAGGCACTGTTTGCAGAACAAAGGCCAGGAGGAAACATGTACAATTCATGCAAGAGCTCACTCTACAGAGTAAGGCCCAGTCATAGGTGAAGGCCATCTCTTCATTTGCCTAGGGGGAAACAGCAGCATGGTGTCTTGACATAACTTCCCCCTGGCGATGCTCTGAGCAACCCCCAATGTTTCAGGCCCCTCTTCCTAACTCCCTTTGCTCTCTTCCCTTTATAAGGCTAAGATTTCACCGATTGAGTTCTTTCCCCAGGAACAGGAGCCAATAAGCTCACCATTCTTGAGGTAGAAATGCTTGTTACTTAATATTTTCAAAAAGTTCGAGTTTCAAAAAAATTTTTTTTCAACCTAGGGCATGGAGGCATAATTGTGGAACTTAACTGTCTCTACAGACAGGATGGAAACCGTATCCTGAAGGGAAACAACACCGGGGGTGGGGGTGGGGGTGCCAAGGACCTGAGGTAACTTCAGAATCATGCCAGCTGGCTGCTGGTCTCACAGAACCTACACAGGGGTGGGGGGGCAGGGGGGGGCAGAATCCTGCACACAAATTGCTCTGATCAAATTTAGGAGCCCTAAAGGAGATTAGGCTTGGCTTAAAAGCTCTTGGGCTACAAGTTAATAAGAATTTTAATAAAAACGGAAAGTATAGCCCTGGGCCAGCTGCAGTAGCTCCCTAGGTTGCTGGTTTCTATCAGTCAGTCTTCGGTGGTGTTAGCTAGGGTAAGTGGAAACCATGCAGGCCAAAGAAAGTTCCAAAGACAGAACCCGGGAGAAGATCGCTGCATCTCCAAGAGGCCTCCAGGGCTGCTGCAAGGCCTGGATGTGAGATGCCTCAGTACCAACAACGTGCGCCAACCCCACGTCACATGCAATTAACAGTCACGGCAACCAGGGATTTCGAGTCATTGTCACCCCCTATTCTACAGGTGAGAAGACTGACACTGATGAACAGGGAGGGTAAAGTAGGGTCTTTGCAGTTGCCACGGCAAATTCCTCAGAAGCTTAGTTATACACTCCGAACCCACATTCGCCATCGCGTCACTCTACCTCCTCACCCCCAGATCCAGCCTGCTAGATGGCAGCCCATGCTACCAGATTCACCTCTAAAGGCTGGGAAAAGTTACGAAAACATCTTTCCTTTCGAAATTCCGGGGCTGGAGAGATCTATCGGTCTGTGAAGTGCTCGCCGAGCATGGATGAGGACGTGAGTTTGGTTCCCAGAACACACACATTGTACTTGTAATGCCAGAGGGAGGGATGCAGGGACCGGAAGATCTCTGGAGCTCACTGGTTGCTCAGCCTAGCCTCCCTGGCAAACTACATCAGTGAGAGACCTGTACCTCTTGGCCTATTTTCATCAAAAGACTTGACTTCTACAAGAGTCAAGAAACAGTACCAAGAATGGCACCAAAGTCTTATTCCCTCTCTCACTGATCTCTTTGGAAATGGCCAGGCTTTGAAGATGACCAGCGGCGGGCCTGTCTGATGGTCATCTCCAGTGACCACAACTGATATTCGCTTTTTGTTTTTCCAAGTACACGACATTCATCTGAAAGCATCATCTACAATTGTAATGTTCCTTTCAGGCAGCACATGCCGATGTAAAAGCCACACACGAGAAATGGGGTCCCTGTCCAGAACGGCAGCGGGGCTTGAGGTATCACTGAATGGTTCGCGCTGGCCCATGCTGCATTAAACACGGACCGAGAGGAGAGGACACTCGTCCTTTATCGTCACTCGTGACAGAAGGAGAAGAGGCCTGAAGTGCGCCTGTACCAACTTCTCTGGACACTCACTGTTCCAGAGTGTCCTCCTCACCACAGGCCCCTGGAGTGGTGAGCACCACTGTCTGCCTGGGTCAGCAGGCTGGGATCTCACAGACCCTGCTTTCTGTGGCGCTAAACACACTCTCTAGTGCAAAGCTGTCTTCTGGCTCTGCCCTCATTCTCTTAGGTCTCCCTAAAGACGTCTACACACAAGTCCAGCGGGGACTCCAGATATACCATTTTTAGAATCAAACTTCATAAGCTTATTGCCTGCCCTATTCCCTCTTGAATCTCCACCTCAGCTCAAGCCACACACCCCCACCCCATCCCCCACCCCTGTTCCATCCTAGGAGGAAAACTGTGTGTGTGTGTGTGTGTGTGTGTGTGTGTGTGTGTGTGTGTGTGTGTGTCTCCACACACTGTCCTGATATGACATGAAATGACTCATGTTTATTCGTCATGGAGTTACCCAAGGTTCATGTGCTAATGAACTCCCCATCAGTCCTACACACATTAGTGTCCTCCCTGCTACCCACCCCCCCCCAAAAAAAAACTATCCTAGGCCAGGCCCTATGGGTTTCTCAGTTAGCTAAGGCAATAGCCACACCCTGGGGTCCACTGCAGCTAGTGATGCTAAAAAGGTGACTCTGATA
Source organism: Acomys minous (assembly GCF_964271855.1). Lineage (NCBI taxonomy): Eukaryota > Metazoa > Chordata > Mammalia > Rodentia > Muridae > Acomys > Acomys minous. The sequence goes on along the minus strand of NC_140494.1, from coordinate 128,214,487 downwards.
CAGCAGGCTTTCCTGCTGAAAACTCCATCAGTAGCTCCCTGTCTTCATGCTCATGCACAAGGCCCCAGGCTGGATCTCCTGAGTACCTTTCTGCTCTCTAGATGGTAAACCAGGGCAGAGCACACACAGCAAGTTAGAGGCAGCTCTTAGCATTCTTGGTTTTTCTTTGTCAGTATTTCACTTTTCACTTCTGTATATGTATGTGGTCTGTGTGTAGGTATGCGCACCTGACTGTAGGTGCCCACGGAGGCCAGAAGAGGGCATCAGGACCCCACGGAGCTGGGTTTACCGGTGGTTGTGGCTGGCCGATGTGGGCACAGAGAACCTAGTGTGGGTGCTCTGGAAGAGCCATGTTGCTTTCCCATCTCCTTGTTCTTATTTTCCTACCAGAGCAGCTGTCCCTAAAGTGTATTCTTGTTACTTTACTATCCCATATTCATACCTGTCAGTTTGTCATCATAGGGAAAAAAAACTGACTAGGGAAAAGAAAAAAAAAAAAAGAAGAAGAAGAGGCTATGATTAAGGTGATTCCAGATGTGAGATGGGGTTTGGCAAACACAACCTCCTTCCCAGGTGGGGCCGCAGCAATTAACCATGCCAAATGGATGCACATATATCAATCAATGCACCGAGCATGCTGCCAGCCTCACCCCTTCTTATACTCACCAGAGTAGGCTTGGCGGCAGGTACTGCAAGTTCAACACATGAAAAACAAAGGCCGAGAGAATCAACGCTTCCTTATAGGCCGGCCGTGGATGCCTGCTACAAACAGGAAGATGCGCCCATCCCATGGCATGTCTCACCCCGGCCTGTGGCCTTGCCCTTGGCTTCCCTGCTAATCACAACGATGGTGTACCCCTCTAGAGAGCTGGCTGAGGGTGTCCCCATCTGCTCTGAAGTCATACAGGGCCCTGCTAAACAAGTTAGAATCTGATCATTTTTCTCTTGATGCCAAAAAAATATCCTGAGTCTCAGAAATCTACGAGAGTAACCAAGATTGTTGGCTTCATACAAAGAAACAAGGCGTTGCAGAGCACAGCTTGAAGGCCTGTCTCCTATATTTCCGTGTTCTTCTCAGCACAGGGGCCAGCAGAGAATATGTTCAAAATGCTTGTGATACAACCTCATGAATCAATAGTCTCGATCTTATCCTAGTGGATGGAGCCAAGGAGTCTTCCAAAATGGAGATGCCGCCCTCACTACCTATGTTGATCTCTGAGATATTCCAGCACCCTCACAGGCTCCTAGATGCCCTGGGCTCCGGCTTTATTCCTCCTCTAGCCGGCTGCCCATCTATTTCCACTCCCCAGCACATGATCCTAGCAACAACAGCACTATAAGCCAGGTGCCACTTGTTTATCACGGCTGGCTCAGGCTTGGCCCCACATGTCGGGATGAGCCCAACCTCTGCTCGGAGAGCCCAGACTTTAGGGTTTAACGTTGCACTTAGGTGCCCAGAGCTAACCTGAGCTTGGCTGGTGTTTTGCTCTAAGTGGCTGCAAAGCATCAAACATCTGATGGGGGCAGAGTTATCTAGCTATTTCTAAGCTCCGTGTGTCTGGCAGAGGGAGGAAGACACACTCGGGTTCTTTCCTTACTATCATGGCTTCCTGCTCATGCAGAAAGGCAATGGCTCTCTGATGTCCATCGTCAGCTGTAGAGTCAGACCCTTGTGGTGGCCCAGAGTCGCCATCTTGTCTGTCTCTGTGCAGGGCCAGAGTGATCTGAAACCTCAGGCCCCAAGGCCTATCTTTCTGAAAGTTTCCTGTAGGAAAAAAAAAGTATGGCAGGCAGATGGCTGTCTGTTCACGCAGACTGCCCCCTACACTATACATACTCCGTCAGCCCTGGGGGATGCTGAAGTTACAGCCAGGTTGAAGTCTCCTTCTGTCCTACTGAGTGCAAACTAACCACAGTCACTGCAAAAAGCTTAGTGACTCATGCCTCTAAGTCAGGACACCAGTGGTTTCCCTCCCTGTTGCAATTAAGTATTTCGTTTGCTACCTGGTCATCTTTGAAAGCCTTCACTCAACACAAGTCCATTAAGCACCCTATGCCAAGCATTACAGCGGCAGTGCAGCCTCCCTCTAGTGAACATATGCGCCAAGCCTAAACATCATTGCGGAGCTGATAATAGCTGTTGATAGTTATTGACTCCTTATGTCTCGGTCTGGCTTCTAGTTTTTATGTTTGTTTTGTTTTGTTACTTAACTTACCAAGTCAAACTAAAAATAAAGTTTCAGCTAAGGGTCTTTCTTTGAAACATTTGGAACCAGAAGTGTTTCAGATTTTTGGAATCCCACCCCCCACCCCATGCTCCAAACAGGTATATTTGCATATTTTATCAATAGACAGCTATCATGAAGACTGGGCCCCAAGTCTAAACATGAAACACATTTATTTTCTGTATACCTTTTATTCATAGCTTGGGGAAAAGTTTTGTTGTTAATTATATGTAAAACCTGTGTGTGAGTGTGAGATCGTAGCCGTGAGTGCAGGAGGGTAATTTAACACCATGTTTTAAATAACTTTATACACGAAACAACATTTAGTGGTGTGAAAACCTTTTCTATCTGTTATGTCACTGCTCAGAAAGACTTGTATTTTGAAGAAAATATTTTCTTTTCTTTTTTTTTAGATTTTTGCATTTAGGGTGCTCGAGCTGAATTGTCTCCTGGAGATCTTAGAGAACCATTGGCTTACTTCCAGTCGCACAGCTTGGAGAAAACACGGTGCACCCTGAGATGCCACTGCACTGTTGCTGTATCCTCGTACACCTGAGGACACCTGTGGCAGAGAAGAGCCCTGGGTCTGTAGAGTGGGCCTGCCACTCTAGAGAAGACCGTGTAGTGTGCTGTGAGACTGGCCCTAGGACAGCCCTGAGCCCACGAAGAAGTGTTGGGGCAGTGAGAAGGAAAATCTCCCAGGGCTGGGAAATGGCCCAGCAGGTTAGTCATTTGCCACACAAGGGTGAGGATCTGAGCTCGGATAAAAAAAAAAAAAATCCCGAATGATAGGACTTGGTAGCATGCATCTGTGATTGAAGCACTCCTACAGCGGATGAGAGGTGGAGGCAAGAAGATCCCCAGAAGCTTCCAAAAGCTTCCAGAAGCTTCCAGATCATCTGTGCCAGTGTACACAACACCAATACTTTAAATAAGGTGGAAGATGGGGGCAGACACCTGAGCTTGCCCACTGACTTCCCTACTACACCATGGCGTATGTGCACTCACACTCACATGCACGAACACATCATTATCCATCCAGCCGGTTTTAAAAAGCCCCAAGTAGGCAGGCATATCTCCATGTCCTATATCAACAGCTGTGGTACTCTAGTTGTTTCCCCTCCAACGGATAGATTTTAAAAGATGAGCAAAGTGCTCAGACTGGAAGAAGATGAGACAGGTGTCACTGTGTGCCGGAGTAGTGATTGTACAGGGAGTCATTCCTGCAGGGGACAAAGCAACGCATGTGGACATGCTGATGAGAAAGGGCTCTGTGTACAGTGGTTCTGAGGTCACTGCTAGTGGGAAAAGACTTGGGTCTCTGGGATGAACCATCGTGTGAGCTCTAGGGACTTACCTTCCTTTGATAGTTCTGCTGGGAAGCTAAGAGGGGCTCACGGGGTGGGGGGGTGGTTGGAGGGGTTAGGAGGTGGGAGAGGGTGGGAGAACTAATGTCTTTCCTCTTTCACCTGCTGCCCTGTTCTGCCAACCTCAGCTTCTGATGCAAAATGCAACTGAAGGCTCCTGCTGGGGCCTGAGGGTTGGCCATGAGCCCATGGTAGAGAGTGAATCCCCCTAGTTCACAGGCAACATTTGCTCTGTCCAGCTCTGTCCAGCTACAGGGCTAAGCCCTTCCACTTTACCAAGAAGTTTCTGAAACCTCAAAGCCTGTTCCAGGTCCCAGGTGCTGTGCTTTGGACCTGGGGGAGTGGGCTGTGTCCTTCCCCCAGGCCGCCATATGCCCTTGTGGACAGATGTGTGTGAGCAGCCATCCCCTTCAGAAAGGGCTGGGCACATGGGTGTGGCCATGACTGGTGGGTGGAGCTGGCCTCTGGGTTAGCTAGAACAACTTCCTACTGGCTAGCTACTTCCTTCCCATAAATGGGTTCACAGCCTGGTTTGTGGCAAAGGGAGCAAATGAACACTGTCCCCAGATGCCAGTACACGGTCCCTGTGGTCCAGCTGCTGGCATCACAGAATTCTTCCCTGGCTATGTGGTAACAGCTCTGGAGGCCTCATCAGGAGTCTAGTTGTGGGTTGTGTTGTCGTTGTTGTTGTTTGTTTGTTTGTTTGTTTGTTTGTTTTCAGTCACCATTCTCTCCCAAAGCTAAGATGAGTGAGTCCAGGTTAGCAATAGATGGCCTGGTTATGCCACAGGGACGGGGATAGATCACACCTAACCTCCTTCCTTGACGGCAGAAGCATCTTCTGGAAGCCAGACAGTTTAGGGTTCCAGGGTAAGGCTGTGCAGTCACCATTGGGCTTCCCAGCAGCGAGCTGGAGAGGCCGCTTTCCTCTGCACGCCCGGGTTTCACTCTGGTCTCACTAGACCTGACCCGGCTTCAACTCCCAATCTTCCAAGGTGACCATAAACTCTTCAGAACCCATTCCTCAGATGCATGGAGCTTTCACCCAAGCTCAGAGCCTGAAGGAATCAAAGGCTGAGTGACTCTGCAGGAGAGGTAGCTAAGCCACAGGCTGGATCTAGGGCTGCCACCGCTGCCTCCAGCCAACCAGGGTCACCTGGCCATGCCGTAGGGAGCTACTGTGTTCCCTCTCTCTCTCTCTCTCTCTCTCTCTCTCTCTCTCTCTCTCTCTCTCTCCCCCTCTCTCTCTGCCCCCTCTCTCTGCCCCCCTCTCTCTGCCCCCCTCCCTCCCTCTATTTCTCCACCCCCCCCATCTGCTTTCTCTGAGGTGGTTTTGGTTCTGAAAAAGGAAACACTTGCCTTGGCTTCTGACATTACAAAGAAAATTAAAAACATCTCTGGAAAATACTCTAAAGTATTCCCAAGATTTCACAAAAAGAACTTGACTCTTTGGTCCCGTCTGGGAGTGTCTTCCTTAAGAAAAGGGGTGGACTGCGAAGGACTTAATCCCAGGACGATGAACAGACTTTAGGCTAGCAGAACCTCCTCATCAGGCCACTGTCTAGACTCAGTCTTAGCTTAACCCTGCCTAGCCCATTCCTACTTACAGGGAAAGTATAAAGCATCCACCGTAATGCCGCAGGGGTAAAGCCGCCTCCAGCAGCCTTTTAGGAGAAAACCCAGCAAACGTACCAAGTAGCCGCCTAGACATGAGGTGCAGGAGCCAGCATGGTTGTTCGGCGCTGTGCCACCTCTCCCTCACACTTTACCAGCCCTGGGCAGTGTCACCATTGCTGCCCCTCCACAGCACAGATTTGGTTCCTCCTTTCTCCTTTGTGGTCAGCAAGCTGAGGACCTGACCACTGCTCCTTTACAGCGAATCTGTTCCCCCAGCGTCGCCTCAGGTCTCAGAGTCTGCTTGCCTGGGCACTGGCCCAGTGTCCTTGCCAGCGCCCTTCCAAGCGATGACAGGTGACAATTTCCCCCAACACCAGTTTCTTTAATGCCATTCCCTTCTGGACTTTCTACAGCCGAAGAGAAAATCCAATCATCTGGTTTGGCAGACAGGAACTTTTGTATTTCCCACCGTAACTTACTTTTGTAGACATTAAAACGAATAAGATGCCTTTCAAGCTACTGTTTACAGGGGGCTTGCTTCACACTGGTCATCACTGCAGGGGGCCGGGTTGGATGAGTGTTGCTCTTCACGGAAGTCCTGGGAATTTAGGCTAATTGTATTTCCTAGGCGGGGCAGTGAGGCCTACAGGGAGGAAGTGACTGTAGAAGGCTACACGGAGAGTTGGAGATCTGAGGGCTGACACCATCCGAAGCAATGCTGCCCACTGGCCTGTCCTCTGCACTCTTCATGGCCAGCCTGGGCTGCTATGAGTAGCCCCCCTTCCTGACCCACCTTGTTGGCCAGTGCCAAAGATGATCCCCCAGGAAACCTCAAAACACACCAGACAGGATGCTGCTCAGTTTTCACTGCCAACTTGACAAGACTTAGGGCATCCGAGAAGGGAATCTCAGTTGGGCACTGGGAAGCTGAGCTCAGGCTGGCTTGTGGAGGCTGATGCTGACTGCTGAGTGAGCTGGAGCTTCCCACCCTGAATGTGGGTACCAGTGCCCAGGCTGGGCCCTAAGCTGCGTGTGATGAAGAAAGCAAGCATGGGTGCATTCACTTCTCTCTGTGCTTGACTGTGGGTGTGATAGGACGCTCTAAGCGTCTGCCTTGGTTTCCCCACACTGATGCTCTGGAACCTGGAGTCATAAGTCCAATAAGCCCCTCCCCTCCCCTCAGCGGCTCTCTGTCCACATCAATCACAGCAATAGGAAGCAAACTAGGACAGGTAACAATCCTGCCCCCTCCTTCTGCCCCACCCAGAACCTGAGTGGATAAAGAAGTCAGAGCGGGAGCTCCTCTGCTCAGGGGCAGGGACAGTGGGCTCCCTGCACTTGCTGGGTGACAGCGGGGGTGGGGCAGGGGACGATTCCGACTCCGACTTGGTTGCTCATCAGAGATGTAGGTCCCTGACCACTTCCTGCAAGAGCTCCAGCTCCGTGTACCCCTCTGTCTATCTGCACCCCACATAAAACTCCATTCTTAGGTCGAGATCCCCAAATACCCAAAGGGAAGAACAGCTCAGCCCAGGGCTGGGTCCTGGTTCCTTCTGTCTCTCTGTTCCCTGTGTTCAGGTTGTGAGGGGAAGGATGACACTCTGCTCGTTATTACCACCTTGCTCCTTGCCCTGCCCCCCCCCAAACCCCCTTCCCGGGCAATGCTTTTCTTCCTTGTTCGAAACAATCCCAGCGCCCTTGTGCTAAGGTTAGTCTCACTTACTCTGGTGTACAGGCGTAAAAGAGGCAAGGAGGACACGGGTAAAGCAGCAGGCAAGTTAGAAGCCATCACATCAGGATCCCTCATCCTATATGAGGCGTGTGTGTGTGTGTGTGTGTGTGTGTGTGTGTGTGTGTGTGTGTGTGTGTTGTTTTGTTTCCCCAGTGGCTGGTAGAGGTCAAGGACACACTTAAGATTAACATCCTGGGTTGGGGAACTGTCAAAGTTGAATGGTGAGTGAGGGAAAAAACATGGCCAAATCGGAGCCATGGAACAGTGACCAGCTGAGCAAAGTTTCCCCAGATCTCCTTTAGATATTCTGGGGTCTCTGGTGAGCTCATTGGATTAACTCTGAAAACACACACCAAGTGGTAAATACCTCAGGGAAATACAAATTCCTGTGTCAGAGGAGACAGCAAGCTTTGTGTGGCCTGACCCTGAGTCAGCCACCCTGCTCAGTACATGCAAAATGTCCAGCTGGTCCCACCCTCTCATGTCCTTTTCTTCCCATCTTGCTGAGAATATCCTTTCTTCCTTCCTCTTTTTTTTTTTTTTTTTGCCAAGACATGGTTTCTCTGTGTATCCTTGGCTGTCCTGGACTCACTTTGCAGACCTGGCTGGCCTTGAACTCACAGAGATCCTCCTGCTTCTGCCTCCCTGAGTGCTGGGATCAAAGGCGTGCACCACCACACTCGGCTGTTTTCTGTATTTTTTAAGTGGTGACCTTGTTCTTGGTCGATGGAGTTGAAATGCCTCTTTCTTTTCAGTGTCTCTTTTAGTTCCCTCATCTGTCTTCCCACAGATCCTGGCTCCTGGTATGTTCTTGGCTCTTCCTGAATTAAATTCTAGATATTTGTCATTCCTCACCTCCTTCCCTCTGTGGTGTGTGTGTGTGTGTGTGTGTGTGTGTGTGTGTGTGAGAGAGAGAGAGAGAGAGAGAGAGAGAGAGAGAGAGAGAGAGAGAGAAACAGAGAGACAGAGACAGAGACAGAGACAGAGAGAGAGAGAGAGAGAGAGAGACAGAGAGAGACAGAGAGAGACAGAGAAACAGAGAGAGACAGAGACAGAGAGACAGAGATTATGTTGAGAGTCTCTCTAGGGCAGTTTCTCAGTTGTATTAACCTTTGTTGTCTGAATTAGACCCTAGAATGGAGAGGGAATAAAGGAATTACCAGCTTTGAAATTTAGGGGGAAAAATATATATATATTTAACTCAGGCAAATTTTGTTTCAGATTCCCAAGAGGCAAAGTCAGGTAAGCCTCGCTCTTTCAGCACAACAGCAGAGCGCCCCCACCCCACCCCCAAGCTGGCCAGCTCCTATTACAGATGAATGACTAAAGCACCCTCAGGTGAGCAGCTGCCTTGAGCAAGCCTCCACACACGCCCAGTGCCCACATTTGCATGGGCATGCACACACAGAAGCTAGAAGGAGCTTGGAGTGCCACGAAGAGGTCCAACCCATAAGATAAGATCTCCATGCTGCAGAGAGAAGTGAACCACGTGATGGCGTGGGTAACCCCAGATACAGATGACAGCCCCGGCAAGGCCCCACTCAAATCTAACCACACCATCTCTTCATGAAGCAAACATGAAAAAAAAAAAAGCACCACTCCAACAATTACCAAAAGGGTGGTTTTCCTGCTCACCAGCCTCGATGGTATCAACGCTACTGACTCCAGGTCTACACTTGAGGAAGCAATGCTTTGAGATAAGGAGATGAGCTATCTGCTGAGGAGAACTGGCAGGAAGTGAAGGTAGCCAGGCAACACATAACGAAACACTTTGTGGCCGATGAGCCATCTAAATAAAAGTGTCCCCAGGCAGCACCAGTTGTGTAAGCAGAGGAAACCAAGACACCCTATCTCAGGGTGAACATGCTGTGGGTGCCAGAGTGCGTGTGTATCCACTGAGCGTCAGGGCTAATGTGAGATCCACCGCTCTCCTAGCTGCGGCTGACACCTGCATAGGACAGAAAGGTTGCAGGGGTGAGGTGGCTTTCCAGGCGGCCTTTCTGGGTGGCTCTGCCTGCTGTATTGAAGATACTGGCTGACCGGCCAACACGATGTGTTATACTGAGCGGATGGATGGTGCGGGCTCAGCGCAGGCTGGAAAGAGAGCCTGAACTCAGCTCCCTAGTACTTTGACAGAGTTGGGGGCTCAGCTTTCTAAGCCTTCGATGATCTGATGATGTGTTTTTCTTTCAGAAGCTTTGATCATGTCTCTTCCATGTTTTCTGCAACCTGACATCTCACATTGCTTTTTACCTTTTTTATTTACTCAAGTAACTTTTTTTTTTTGCTTAAGCGGAGTTGGGCAGCTTTTATCATCATCGTTATTATGTTTATTTAATATAGTGTGTGTGTGTGTGTGTGTGTGTGTGTGTGTGTGTATGTGTGTGCGCGTGTGTGTGCGTGTGTGCGTGCGCATGCCATAGTGTGCATGGGAAGCTCAGAGGATAAACTACGGGGACAACTGGTTCTCTCCCTCCACCACGCGGGTCCCAGAGATTGACAAGTCATCTGGCTTGGTAGTAGGTGTCTTAACTCACTAAGCTATCTTGCCAGCCCCCTCAAGCAGTATTTATATGGTTCTCCTGGGTCCTAGAGCTATACCATATGACGGTAGGGATGGGCCGTAAAGGTCTCAGACTGCACTAGTGCAAAGGTGTGCTCGAATCCTCTGCTCTGGCATTAGCCAATGTCCTCTGAGTTTGGCCAAGTCACTTAACCAAAGTTTCAAGCCCGCTCCATTAAGTTTGCTGTAGAAATTGGAGTCCGTTCGTCACAAGTCCTTAGCACGATCCACACAGAAGCCAGACCTCACTATACGGAACTACTGTGATGCACAATGGATTGAAGAGAGTCCTGAGGTCCAGAGAGTGTAAGTGCTTTGTCCTAAGCAAAGGAGTCTTGAGTGGTCAGTAGCTACCAAATATGCTAGACAGTGACTGAGTCAGAGACGCCGGAAGTCATGAGTGGTTGAGTTCATGGTAGAACTGAAGTCCGTTCATTCCTGGGACAGAGCTTGACCTATTATATTACAATGCTATTAGTTACTGCGCACGCGCGCACACAGACACACACACACACACACACACAGACACACACACAGACACACACACACACATAGACACAGACACACAGACACACAGACACACATACATACACACAGACACACACACACAGACACACACAGACACACATACAGACACACACACACACATAGACACAGACACACAGACACACAGAAACACATACATACACACAGACACACACACACAGACACACACAGACACACAGAAACACATACATACACACGGACACACACACACACTGACACAGACACACACACACAAACCCATACATACACACAGACACACACACGGCCTACTCCACTGAGAAGTGGAGTGTCTTGTATTTCCTAAGTCTCCTAAAAAGAGTGCAGCACCCCCCAAAAGACTGGAACTTTCTGTTTAAGCTATTTTCCAAAGCTGTAGGGTTCTGTACCACGGTTGCCATGCCACCATGCCCCTACCAGTCTGGAGAACTCACCCAGGTAGGTCTCAGCCTGCTGTACTATCTGAGGGGAACATCCTTCCATTTACAGTGCAGATAAAGATTGTTCCAGAAAGCTGGGGTGTTAGTTAGAGTCACTGGCAATTTGACTGACTGCAAAGCCCCAAGACATCCACAGAAGATCCCTGTGCCCCTGCATACTAGAGCTTCACACTGCCTCTTGTTCTCCGTGTGTGTGTGTGTGTGTGTGTGTGTGTGTGTGTGTGTGTGTGTGTGTGTGTGTGTGTCTGTAGAGAAGCCAGAGGTCAACGCTGGGTGTCCTCCTTGACCACTCTTCTGCACCTTAGTTTTTGAGGCAGGGTGTGTCGGTGAGCCTGGAGCTCACTGTGGGCTATGTTGCTTAGTCAGTTTGCCTCAGGGCTCTGCTTCTCTCCGCCCTCCACACAAAGAGCTTGGGTTCCAGGCCCATGCCACTGGACCTGGCCTTTCCTGTGACCTCTGGGGATCCAGACTCAGATCCTCATGCTTGCAAGCAAGCATCTCACCAACCGGAGGGAGCCACCTCCACTTCTGCATTGTCGCTGTGTGCACACGAGCACACCCGGAAGCCGGAAGCCGGAAGCCGGAAGCCGACCTTCGGAATTGTTTCACATCTTAAATTTTAAGAGAAGTTCTCTATTAGACTAGAATTTGCCAAGCAGGGTTCTTCTTCTTTTTATGTGGGTTCTGGGGCTCTGTGTTTGCAAGACAAGCAGTTTACTGAGTGAGCCGCCTCTGCAGCGCAAGCTGGCTTTTGGCTGGGTTGTCTCAGTGTCAAGGCTGAGTGAGAAGCCAGGCCCTCTAATGCGTTATCTGAAGGAACCTCCATGCTAGACTTTCTTCAGGAAGGCACATGTGCTGCCAAGGTCATCCTGCTTCAATACAGGATATTCCAATAAACATGGCATTGTTTTTACTGCCCTGTGCGGTACTAAATAGACTTCTCATAAAATGGCCTTTATGTAAACTACCATGACCTGAATTCGGATCTTTATTTTCTATTTCATAAGCTCTTCCAATATCACCATGAAGTCAGAATGGATGCACACGATGTTCCCTCAGTGCTGAGCTTCTGGGACTAAACTCTGTGCTTAATATTAGGGTCACAGCAAGAGCTCAGGAAAGCACGGGAACAGCTATAGGTATAGTTACGAAGCCGCCAGGATACACTTCTTTCCCTGAAGCTGGTGCCCTCTCCTTGTTTCACGGTTTTCATGTACATTAGTATAATGGCCTGAATAAATTGTCCTGACTACAAACAACTGGGAAAAGTCAGGGTGTGGCCAGACCTCCCTCAGGAGAGTGAGAGTGTGAAAGACAGACGTGAACATAAAGTTCCATCCAAAAGGCAAAGCTGGTGGTCTTGTTTGTTCGCTTGCTCTGATAGTCCCGCAAAGCAAGGGTCTGTCTGGCCAGAGTTGGGAACGGAGCCCTGTTCAGCGTGGCATGGAACATCCTCTTTTTTGAATCTGCCTGTCTATTTTCTACTTCTGTGACCTAAGTCAGAGCTCCTGGGCAGAGTGGCCAGTGATGGGGGCAGGTGGCCCATATCCTCTGGGATGCCCCACTGCCTGTAGCTTCTTCAAACACTTTTTGAATAGGTTCTTTACAGGATGCTGCAAACAGGGTCTAGATGTGTGTGGTCCACAAGAAGTCGCTTCTGTGCACACAGGGCTACTGAATGTGTGACGGCTAGCTCAGACTGAAGTCGCCTTCGGTGTACGATGGATGCTAATGGTTTTTAAAATACCAGAAGAAGGAGGAGGAGGAGGAGGAGAAGGAAGAGGAGGAGGAGGAGGAGAAGGAAGAGGAGGAGGAGGAGGAGGAGGAGGAGAAGAAGAAGAAGGGGAGGTGGTGGGGGGAGAGGCTCTGGAAGGAATGAGTCGGTGTTTCGAGATGTGATGACTCTCCTCAATCATCAAAGTGAACCTGAAATAGCGGCCGGGAAAGGAGGGAAGCCAGAGAATGCGAAAAATCGTGGGAGGTGACACAGCCGAGAAGAGGCTGGGGGAAAGCAGAGCCACAGAACCAAGACATTCAGGTGACCTCCAGGATGGCAAGGGTGCGGAACCTCCCCCAGAGCCTGAGAAGCCCCACCCATCCACATTAGACTCTCGATCTGCAAAACTGTAAGACAGAGCACGAGGCATGCTTCTAGGCCAGACGTTCGATGTAACTTCTTATAGTAAAAGAGAGAACTAACTAACCATCCAGTCTTAATGAAAACCATGAAATATTCCAAGCCCTCTACCCTATCCTCTTCAGTTGCTCTTTTTGTAGCCCGTTTCTGTACCATACACCATCTAATTGGTTTGTCTGTGCAAGCATCGTTTCCTGTCTCCTCCTGATCAGAATGTAAGTTTCCTGATGCAGAGGGCTCTTCTGTTGTGTGTCTCCGTGTGCTGTGCTTTATTACTTGATACAGTCAGTGCTTAGTACATGAATAAATGGTTGTGTGGCTGGACAGATGGACCTAGCTACCTGAAAGATTCATCCTGGTGTAATTGGATATCATCTGAAAACTGCTGACAGAACCAGAATCCTTATTGCATAGGATGTGCCTTGAGGGTGCTGCTAAGATGAGCAGAAACTGAGAGCTGGGAAGATGGCTCAGTAGCTTGAGACCTGAGCACCTTCAGCAGCTGCGTAGTAAACCAGACATGGTGGTGCCTGTCTTAATCCTAGTGTTAGAGGGCAGAGACAGGTGGATGTCCAGGACTCAGCTGGCTTCACCAGGACAATGAGCTTCAGGTTCAGTGAGAGATTCTGCCTCAAAAAAATAGTAGAGAGTGACCAAAGGAGATACATGACATTGGCCTCCAGCCTCCACAAATGCCAGTGTTGGGTCAGATGAGCGGTGGGGCGTTGGGGTCTTAGCTCTCAGAAAACAGCAAGGAACTGGTTGTAGGCTTTGTACATTTCTGTGGTGCACATACTCCTACAATGGCGGATTCCAAGCTACCACCATGAAAGCTGTGATGGTGATGTTAGCACGAATGTGAGGGTTTGGATTCATCATCAGCTTACTGGGTTTGGGGGTCCCTATGGAAGCACATCCCTGGGTATGTCTATGAGGGTGTTTCCAGAAAGGTTTATCAGAGATAGAAGGGCCCAACACGAGAGAAGGTAGTACCCTTCTGAGGGGAAAGGTTCTGGAGAGGATAAAAGGGAGAAAGTGAGCCACACAACAGCGTTCATCTCTCTCATTGCCTCTCAGCCCGCGCATATGTAACGTGACCAGCTGCTTCATGCTCCGGCTGCCGTGTCTTCCCAGCCATGATGGCTGGTACCCTCAGACTGTGAGCCTCAACAAACCTTTGCTTCCTCAGGTTGTTCTTACCAGGTCTTCTGCCACAGCAATAGAAAAGGTCCCCACACGACAGAGCCTTGAGGATGATGTGGGCTTTAGGTGGAGCTGGACACATTAGAAGGCTGTGGGTGGACTGAGGAGTGTGGGTAAGAATAGAAGGTTCTGGTTTCCTCAGGGCTGGTGAGGTGAGTTTTCGATGGTGCTTGTCATTTGGGTTTCTGTCACTGAGTTGGGCAGAAATAAGTCACTAGCCAGAAGTCAGCCTGAGAAATGTAGGCGAGGGTTCTGGTGGCCAGAGGACACTGAGGGTTTCCAAGACGCCACTCATCTTAGATAGTCTGGATTACAGCTAAGAGTGGAGGCCATAAGGGCCCACAGAGGAGCGGTGACCAAGTCTGCCTTCTTTGATCTCGGGTCCAGGCTGCTGTCTTCACCCACTCTGCCTCTCATACATCTGGTTGGGTACCACATGCAAGTCTCCATCAACTTACCACAAAGATGAGCCACAGGCGACCTTGGTATGAACCCCAGAGCATCATCCCTGAAGTCCCCTCCTTACCCAGAGCTATTCCACTAGCATGTAAGCCCCGGAGGTTCAATGCCAATACTCTAAGCATGGCCATCAAGTGACATTCATCGTGACATTCCTGGGCTCGGAAAGGGAAAATGGCTCCTGTGTTACAACTCCGGGTGCTTCCACCATTTCCTAGGTAAGCGACACTTGGGAGGTATTTGACTTCTCTAGGGATTAGACCCTTATCTCTAAAATGGGCACAATAATGCTGTCTTCAGAGGGGTTTGAGACCATTACCTGATGCTTGGGAGATGCCCAGCCACATGTCTGCTTCATAGTACATGTCTAGTCCACGTGAGTGGCAACGGCGATGATGATGGGGCTAGTTTTCTTTTTCTATCCTTGGGGTCTTGCCAGGCAGATGGAAAGGCTAATTTCTCTGCAAGTCACTTCCTGTTATCTACAGTCTCCTGTCCATTGTCTCGTTCTGAGCAGGAGGCCCTCCAGATACCTGGCTCAACTCCTGTCAGGCCCACACTACCCCTGTTGACCACTTCAAGAGCACATATTCATTTGTGTGTGTGTGTGTGAGATATTTTCCTCATACTGGGTGTGTTTCAATGAAGGACAAGGATGAAGCCATTGTGTGGACACAGCCACAACAACGGAAACAAGAGTGCTTTCTGAAAAGCACACACACACACACACAAAGCTTTATTTTGTCTGAATGGCCATTATTTTTTATTCTTTTCTCCCCACACAAAGCCCCAGAGCACATCTCATTCAGCCTGGTGCTGAGCGAGTGGGTGTGGAGACGCGTACAAACAAAGGCGGCAACGCACTGCACTTTGTGGGGTGGACCAAGCTCCCCTGCTTACACTGCCTGCATCATTACAACCAACAATGTGGGTAGGTGCGCAAACACGGAACCCCGCATAACCCTTGGCATGGTTATATAGCAACGAACTGGAGCTCGGGTTGGTGGAATATAAAGGCACAGCTTTCTTTCAAGACTGTGGCATTCTTCTTGTTCTCCTCAACACTCTGAGGTGCCAATGGCTCTGCCTTAGAGAGAAGGTTCTGTCTGACTCCCTGGGAGGAAGGCCTGACTGCTCTATTCTGCCAGCACATCACGGTCTTCAGGAACATGGGTGAAAGGCTCAGCTGAGCATGTTGCCAACCACAGACCAGGCAGAGATCTGGAGTCCTGGGGTGCTCTAGGTTACAGATCAGAACACCTGAACATTGGGGGTACTCAAATACGCTACATCCCAGAACCATCAAGTCACATGACTTTAAAGAGAAAAAGCATCATCTTCTCCTCTGTGTTTTCTGAAGATAAAAATCAATTCTGAGTGTGGAAGGGTGTAAATATTGGCATTCTGCAAACTGCCGATATTAGGTGGCTTGGGTTTATTGGAGATAGAGACAGAGATAGAGAGTCTGTGTGTTTACACATGTATGGGATATTTACTCTGTTATAATTGTTTTCTTCCCTCTAGCTTTCATTAACATGATCTCCATGCCAAGTGGATGCAGGTTCTGAGAATGTCCCTTCTAGACCATCAGGCTATTCTGAGGAAGAAGGAAGTAACTCAGGATGAGGCTTCAGCTCCCTTGGGACTAGGGCTTGGCTAGCACACTCCTTGGAAAGCCACCCCCTGAGCCTATGATGCCCTCGCACTACAGATGGTTTCCTGAGCAAGCTGAGGAGTGTGCAGTAGTGCTGTGGTGACTTCTCAATGCCAACCCCTGTCAGGGCCTGTCAGAGGGACGCCTGCCCTGGCCATGCCATTGTTCCCAGGACCCCACACGAACAGCCAGCAGCGAGCCATGCTAGAGAACACCCCAAGAGCGATCCACCAGACACCTCCTCCTTGTTTCCTGCCCTGTGAAGTGAGTGACTCGGGCTACGTGCAGTCTGTGTTTGGGGTTCCAGAAGTCTCTTTATCCTTCTCCTGTGCAGTTGCATCATCAACATTTGCAACCTAGCTCCCTACTCACCAGCTAGCTGTGACCCTTGACCTTGAAAGCTGAGTCTGGGAAATGATTACAAGGTTGAACTTACAGATTTGTTGTGAGAATTAAGTGAAACAACATGAAAAGTGCCTGCTACAGGGCCCAGCATACAATGGTTGATTATGAAATATCTGGATATTTGGATATTGGCTAGCTCTTCTGCATCTTTGGAATAAGCTAGTCCTGTCAGCAGCATGGAATGAAATGAAGGGTGCTGAGGGAATCTGTAGCAAGCAATTCTACGAACCTGAAGTGCAAGTGGAAGACTTGGCTTCTGGGGCTGTGGTTCCTCTTTGGCAGCAATAAAACATGCCATGGGCCATACAGGACAGAGGCCTGCTTCTGCCAGCAGCATTTCCCCTGAAGGTATCCAGTCATAGCCTTTGTGTCTGTAACTGTGGCAATTAATAACGCCCCCCCCCCAGCTCAGTGTGGAGAGCATTTCTTTATGACGAGAGCCAGTCACACAGAACCTTTCTACTCAGGAGTTCTGGGGGAGGCGGGGAGAATGAGGCAGAGCTCACCCCACACACTCGCTTCCAATTAAAAAACATAGGCAGAGGCAAAGCCGAACGGCTGTCACAGGAAAGAAAGTGCTGCCACCCACTCTTGTCCTAAAGGTCACCGTGCCACAGCCTTGGCCATTATCCCCACCTGCAAAGGTCAGGAGCTGTCTGCATGACTAGGGAGGACGCAGGCTTTCATGAAGCCTCAGAATGACTGTCGCTGCGACGCCCAGATCGGTGACAAGCTCTCGGTGGAGAGCGATAACAGAGAAACCGAGGAACTGTGTAACCTTTTCCACCATCTCTCTTGTCGGCTCCGTGAAGCGGAGTCACAAGCATAAAACGAGAAGTTTCCACGTCCTACAAAAGACTACAAGACAGCTTACTTAATTGGGCGCGTAACAAATGGCCAGACCGTCGCCAACAAGACGACATCAAAGGGAAGGGAGAGAGCAGTGATTAAAACATCTCAGGGCAGCGCCTTGGGTTTGGAACTTGGTTCACAGTGCAGCTGGGCCAGCGCTGACGTGAAACTGTGGGGAGCTAGCTGGCCACGTGGTCCCACGAATCCTCCAGTCACCACGGGGCGTGAAAGAGTAACCACTCTGCTAGCTCAGCGGTTGGATTTCAAGGCAGTTACAGTGTAGAAGTGAAGACTGAGGATAAAGATGGCATCTGGCCAGCTGTACTTAGAGTTCAGTTCTCTCTCGAGTGTGTGATTTCACGGTTGTCTATGTTCGGGGAAATGATATGATTTTTATGGTATAGTTGTTTATTCATTTGCATGTACACATGTAGGGCCCATAGGGTATCCGTAGACACCAGAGGACAGCTTTTGGGAACCAGTTTTCTCTTCCACCATGTGGGTATAGGGCACCAAACTCAGGTCCTCAGGGTTGGCAGCAGGTGCCCTAAGCTGCTGAGTTGTTTCACTGGCCCAAAGCAAAGGAATGATTTTAATAGGTTGAATTTGAGAAAAGATGTAAAAGTCTTTTTACAAAGAATCAAGTCCAAGAGAAATACAAACCTGAAATATACCATTATTATGAGCAGTAAGAGCAGAGACTTCATGGCCACCTCCACCACTTCCAACTCTGAGGCGGTATTTTTCTGCTTTAAAACTTTCAAGAAAGACGGCTTGGTGGTTAAAGGCTCTGACCTCCAAACCTCTACACATGTGCTCTAGTTCTCTCTCTCTCTCTCTCTCTCTCTCTCTCTCTCTCTCTCTCTCTCTCTCTCTCTCTCTCTCCTCCCTCTCTCTCCCTCCCTCCATCCCTTCCTCTCTCCCTCTCTCCCCCCTCTCTTTTCTCTCATCCCTTGTCTTCCTCTCTCATATGCACACACAATGATAAAAAAATGAAATTAAAAAAAAAAACACTCAAAGAAGATTTTTCTTGCTGCTGCTGCTGATAATTATAGTTTACAAAATGCTATACACAAAACAATTTAGGTGGGGTGACACATCAAACATTACCCCCCCCCCCGAAAAAAAAACCTGCAGATAACAACAAGGCTACCACATGTGTATAAACATATGGCTGAATATGGCCTTGGGTGGGTATCAGGAACAAAATTAGCAACTTATAACAAATCAGCTAAGCTTCCTAGCAACAGAAACACATAAATAACAAATACTTAAGATGATTATTCCTAAAAACACTGTAGCAGCAAGCTACATTAGTCCCTCCAAGCATGCTACAGGCATTTGACATTTTCCAGTTATTTAAGTTATGGAGAATTTGATATTTAAACCTGCAAAGTAGAAAAGATAAATAAAGGATGCTAGATAGATTGCTCAGTGGCTAAGACCACCGAACACTCCTCCAGAGGGCCCAGGTTAGATTCCTAGTGACTTACAACCATCTCTAACTCTAACTCCAGAGCATCCAATACCGTCTTCTGGCTTCCCCAGGCACCAGGCACACAGTGCACAGATATACATGCAGGGAGGACACCCACCCATACACATAAAATCTAAAAAATAAATAATTATACTTAAAAAAAAGATAGTAAAGGAATGATCCTTTGTTAATTCAAAGTATGCATATTCTGTATTTTTTGTTTTTGTTTTTGTTTTTGTTTTTGTCAACTTGATGCAAGCAAAAGTCATCTGAGAAAAGAGAAACTCAAATGTCTCCACCAGACTGGCCTGTAGACAAGCTTGTAGGGCAGGGTTTTTTGTTTTGTTTTTGTTTGTTTGTTTGTTTGTTTGTTTTGATTAACTGATGTGGGAGGGTCCAGCTTCAAGGATAGATGGTCCTGCGATGTATAGGAAAACAAACTGAGCAAGGTAGGAGGAACCATACCTTAAGGTGCAAGCCTCCATAGCTCCTGCTTTGGTTCCTGCCTGCAGGTTCCTGCCTTCCCTCGGTTCCTGCCTCCAGGTTCCTGCCCTCCTTCAGTTCCTGCCTCCAGGTTCCTACCCTCCTTCAGTTCCTGCCTGCAGGTTCCTGTCCTCCTTCCATTTCTGCCTACAGGTTCCTGCCCTCCTTTGGTTCCTGCCTGCAGGTTCCTGCCCTCCTTCTGTTCCTGCCTTGGCTTCCACCAACAATAGACTGTGATTTTGAAGTGAAAGCCAAATGAACCCTTTCCTCTCCAAGTTGCTTTTGATCCTGGTCTTTATCACAACAATAGAAAGAAAACTAAGATGATTTTTTTTTACTCTTGTCTAAAAGGAGGCTGACTATAACATTGGTGACACTTCCAAACTGAGAGTCACCCAAGGTAGCACTCAGTCACATGCCTGACCCTGATAGATGGGTCTAGACAAGATGCTGGTAGTAATTTGAATATCATGCAATAACTCAGCGCGGCTGACTCAGGCATGGAGTTTGGGGGCCAGCTGAAGATGGTGTTTTTCCATGTGGCTGACCACAAAGATGGTGCACTTGACCCTGTCTGCTTTATTAGCCTGCACTTATCTTATTGATGGGCACAGCTATGGGGTAAGATGTAGAGGAGCTGTAGACTTTCAAGTTTCCCAGAGCACCCTGTATCAAAGGAGTGAGATGTCTCCTGGCTTTTCATGTTGCAAACCAAAGAGAGTCAGCTTAGCAGGGCAGCTCAAGCTTAGAATTACCTTTTATGGTCATATGGAAACCACAAGACAGAGCGTATAGGCGCCTACAGATCCTCTGATTCATCCTCCTGTGCTGCTGTTCTTCGTGTCTGGGAAGCTAAGCTGAGCACATGTGAGGTCCTTTTCCTATGACATTCAGGGACCCCTGTTTCTCTTTTCAAAGCTGTCCCTTAATGGGCTTCAGGTTGTCATGCTACTGTGAGATTCAGCAAGGGGTCATTGCCAAGGAAGTTAAGAATCCCACCTGGTCAAACCGGTCAGAGTTAGTTGCATATAAGGGAGGCAGACAGTACACACAGCAGTACTTATGTTTTGTGTGGTTTGCTTCACCCTATTATGAGTCTTCTACTGTACAGGGAGAATCTGTTTCTGATTCTGGGGGTCAGGTGTGTGTTGTGTTATGCTTTGTTGTCTAAACTTAAAAATAAATCTGGGCATGGTGGTACATGCCTGTAATCTAGTCCTTGGAAACCTGAGGCAGGATGATAATAATACATTGCGAGCTCAAAGCCAACGTCAGCTACGCACAGGGACCCTCTCTCAAAACAAACCAACCAGGGCTGAGAGATGCCTGAGCGATCAGGACAGAGCCCTACTCTTCCTGAGGACCAGAGTCCAGTTCTGTCGCCCACACTGGGGGCCTCCAGCTCCAGGCCGATCTGGTGCCTCTGGCTTTGGAGGGTACTTATACTCACATGCAGACACACACATTCACATATACTCACATACACATTAGTTTTAAAAAAAAAATCTTAAAGAGATGCCAACCAACCAACCAGCCAACCAGCCAAAAATTGCTCTTGCGCTAAGCTGAACCAAGTCCGTACCCCGGGAAGCTTGGGGGGGGGGAAAAGCTTGGTGGGGGGGAGTTCCTCATACACACAACTGGCTAAAAGTCTCAGCAGCAACAGTGGGTGGATCTCTGCTATAAAGAGAGTAGGCGGGACTGGGCCTGTTGGTCCTCACCAGCCTCAGCTTCTGATGGGTCTGAGGAGCCCTGGTTAAAGCAGAGGTCATGATTAAGTCAGTAGGTAAATAAGATGTAGTGGGAAACCACCTTCCTGGCACACCTTGTGTCTCCAGGGGAAAGCCGGCTCCTTCTCCCTCAGCTGTGACACTCGCTGCTACCCTCTTTGTGCAGGCGTCCCTTAGACCACAATCACCTGATGGGATTTGAGGTCTGGCATCAGGTCCCCTGGACAGAATTTCCTAAAAGGTGGGTAGTACCCATAAACTGATTTAGAGAATCAATGCTTTTTTTTTTTAAGAAGTAGAATAGTTTTTATTTATTGTCAAAATATTAGCAGGACAAACCAGAGTTTAGAAAAATCCCCGATGCAGGTTTAAAAAATCTGTGTAAAACTGGATGATCTGAGGGCTAAGTTTGAAGACTCACGGGTCCTGGAAGCTGTACAATTACCTCAAACAGGACAAGAGAGGACATACTGGCTCTTTTGCAGCCAAAGGGCACTTCCTGGACAATCAGAATTCTAGATGTCGTTTCCCTAGGAAGAACCTGGCTCAGTCTAGGAATGCGGGAATAAAGGCAGGGAGGGAGAGGGGGATGTGCTCTGGGTGCAGATTACACCAGAGCTGCCCCCGAGCATGCGGATAAGCTCTGAGTAAGCCTTCCAGAAGAAAAAGGAAGAGGAGGCGTAGAGAGCAGTAGAAAGATGAAGGTGATTTTGCTCCTGACTTCCAGGTAGGAAGCTAGAAGCCGGAGGAAACGGAATTCCACCATTGTTTGACCTGTTCATCCATTCCCTGATAAAGGAGGGAAGAAATGATCTGTGGTTAGAGCCCTTGAGGGGATTACAAATATGATGAGCCAGTATGGTGGGACTGGCCATGAGCAGAGGAAACTAAGAGACACATGAGCAAAGCATGAGTGCAGACATGTGATGTCACGGACAAGTCATGTCACGGACATGTGATGTCACGGACAAGTCATGTCACAGACATGTGACATCACGGACATGTGATGTCATGGACATGTGATATATGATATCACAGACATATGGTGTCACGGACGTTATCTTAGATCACATGGTACTTTCTGAAGCTTGAAGAGCAATAAGGAGTGGATATCTAGGCCATAGGGGGAGGTATAGCAAAGGGAAAACTATTGAGAAGGAACGCATCTCAGGTCAAGCATCCCAGATGAAAACTGAGCAGCCTTTATACACGTGCAGTCCACATCTAAGGCGTCAGCCAACTATCCCAAAACCACTTCTAAAATTGCGTATGTATTTAACAGGTATAGACATTTTATCTTGTTATCAGTCCCTAAGCCAACACAGCATAACAACTATTTAGATAGCCTGGCACTGTGTAAGTCACTTTAAAGATGATTTAAATTGTTAAGGACATGTGCACACATTTTACATTGTTACTAGACCAACTGACAGAAGAGATTCGAGCATCCTCAGATGTTGGTACTGTGGAGGTCCTGAAATACTGGCCCACAGACACCTGGGACAACTCTAATGTGTCTTACACGAATCTCTGTGCTCTTCGTCTTCAATCCTCCTCTATAGAAGGTGCCAGGCATGTGTCCAGAAACATACATTCAGCCAAAGATGTCAGTGTCTAGGGATCTGGTGGTAGAAGCATGCCTGTTTCTTCCCTGTACTAACAGAGGAACTGGCAGGAAGATAAAACATGGCCGCCTGTAGCTGAGTTACACAGTCCACCTGCTGTGCTCATGCCCCGCAGGTGGCACACAGGTGCCCTCACTCAGCTAACCCTGCTGTGGTGGAACAAACTAACGCGCCTTCAGGAGGGCTTTGACAGCTACGGTGCAACATGGGGTTCAGCACAGTTAAACTTGATGCTGGGCAAGGACTAGACGCCGGAAGCAAAGGACTTCGGTTTCTGAGGCCAAGCGGCAGCATCCTGGGCTATCAGAGCTCAGAGGAGGTTTGGCAGGTCGCAGACACACACCTTTGCTTCACTAATGGGAGAACAGGCTATCAGAGGAGGAGTGAGGCAGGAGGATGGACGAGAACTCTGGGACGAGACACATTGGCTTTGCATCCCAAGTTTAGGTTTTATTGACTTCGTGAATCTGCTTTGCCTGTGGGGGCCTCAGTTCTCTCTTTGGAGTCTGAGTTGAAGCCTCCCCCGAGGCCTGCCACTGGTCACTGCCGCATGTCACACGTGGAGTCTGCACTCCGTGTTCACAGCCTTGCTGGGGTTCCCTAGGCCTCAGCTGTCCCGTTCTCGAATGGGGATAAAAGGTGAGAACCTGCCTGAAAAGCTTACTAGGATCGGCAGAGGGTGAGAACAAGGGCAATTTCTCAGCAAGGTGACACCCACAGGAAGGCCTGTTCTAGGTCCCCCTGCTTGTTAGATACTCATGTCTGGGTGGGGGGACAGCACAGTGGGATACCGCAGCATGAGGAAAGGAAGACAGCTGGGTGGAGATGGGCCAGCTTCCTGAGTTCACTCTCACCCTTCATCCAGGACTTTACATTCACTAAGGAAAGAAAATACACAATAGGGCGGAGGATGCCAAGCAGAAACCCAAACCCTGTCCTGTTCAGTGCATAAGAAACAGAAGAGCAGGCTCCAAGAGCCCATATGAGAGCATGGAGCCTTGCACAGCTTCGTCTGGCTCCCAGTGCCCCCATCCCAGAGCACCCCCATCCCAGAGCACCCCCATCCCAGAGCACCCCAACCCAGAGCACCCCCATCCCAGAGCGCCCCCATCCCAGAGCGCCCCCATCCCAGAGCGCCCCCATCCCAGAGCACCCCCATCCCAGAGCACCCCCATCCCAGAGCGCCCCCATCCCAGAGCGCCCCCATCCCAGAGCGCCCCCATCCCAGAGCACCCCCATCCCAGAGCACCCCATCCCAGAGCACCCCATCCCAGAGCACCCCATCCCAGAGCACCTCCATCCCAGAGCACCCCCATCCCAGAGCGCCCCCATCCCAGAGCGCCCCCATCCCAGAGCACCCCCATCCCAGAGCACCCCCATCCCAGAGCACCCCATCCCAGAGCACCCCATCCCAGAGCACCCCATCCCAGAGCACCCCATCCCAGAGCACCCCCATCCCAGAGCACCCCCATCCCAGAGCGCCCCCATCCCAGAGCACCCCCATCCCAGAGCACCCCCATCCCAGAGCACCCCATCCCAGAGCACCCCATCCCAGAGCACCCCATCCCAGAGCACCCCATCCCAGAGCACCCCCATCCCAGAGCACCCCCATCCCAGTGCCCCCATCCCAGAGCACCCCCATCCCAGAGCACCCCCATCCCAGTGCCCCCATCCCAGAGCACCCCCATCCCAGAGCACCCCCATCCCAGAGCACCCCCATCCCAGTGCCCCCATCCCAGAGCACCCCCATCCCAGAGCACCCCCATCCCAGTGCCCCCATCCCAGAGCACCCCCATCCCAGAGCACCCCCATCCCAGAGCACCTCCATCCCAGAGCACCTCCATCCCAGAGCGCCCCCATCCCAGAGCACCTCCATCCCAGAGCACCCCCATCCCAGAGCGCCCCCATCCCAGAGCGCCCCATCCCAGAGCACCCCCATCCCAGAGCGCCCCCATCCCAGAGCACCCCATTCCAGAGCGCCCCCATCCCAGAGCGCCCCCATCCCAGAGCACCTCCATCCCAGAGCACCCCCATCCCAGAGCACCCCCATCCCAGAGCACCTCCATCCCAGAGCACCTCCATCCCAGAGCACCCCCATCCCAGAGCACCTCCATCCCAGAGCGCCCCCATCCCAGAGCACCTCCATCCCAGAGCACCCCCATCCCAGAGCACCCCCATCCCAGAGCACCTCCATCCCAGAGCACCCCCATCCCAGAGCACCTCCATCCCAGAGCACCTCCATCCCAGAGCACCCCCATACCAGAGCACCCCATCCCAGAGCGCCCCCATCCCAGAGCACCTCCATCCCAGAGCACCCCCATCCCAGAGCACCCCCATCCCAGAGCACCTCCATCCCAGAGCACCCCCATCCCAGAGCACCCCCATCCCAGAGCACCCCATCCCAGAGCACCCCCATCCCAGAGCACCCCCATCCCAGAGCACCTCCATCCCAGAGCACCTCCATCCCAGAGCACCCCCATCCCAGAGCACCCCATCCCAGAGCGCCCCCATCCCAGAGCGCCCCCATCCCAGAGCACCTCCATCCCAGAGCACCCCCATCCCAGAGCGCCCCCATCCCAGAGCACCTCCATCCCAGAGCACCCCCATCCCAGAGCACCCCCATCCCAGAGCACCCCATCCCAGAGCACCCCCATCCCAGAGCACCCCCATCCCAGAGCGCCCCCATCCCAGAGCGCCCCCATCCCAGAGCACCTCCATCCCAGAGCACCCCCATCCCAGAGCACCCCCATCCCAGAGCGCCCCCATCCCAGAGCACCTCCATCCCAGAGCACCTCCATCCCAGAGCACCCCCATCCCAGAGCACCCCATCCCAGAGCGCCCCCATCCCAGAGCGCCCCCATCCCAGAGCACCTCCATCCCAGAGCACCCCCATCCCAGAGCACCCCCATCCCAGAGCACCCCCATCCCAGAGCACCCCATCCCAGAGCACCCCCATCCCAGAGCACCCCCATCCCAGAGCACCCCCATCCCAGAGCACCCCCATCCCAGAGCACCTCCATCCCAGAGCACCTCCATCCCAGAGCACCCCCATCCCAGAGCACCCCATCCCAGAGCACCCCCATCCCAGAGCGCCCCCATCCCAGAGCACCCCCACACTCCAGTTTCCAGTGCTCTAAGCACATCGCACAGCAGAAAGAAAACCTATTGCTCTTAAATGGGAGCGATTGCTTCCTGCCTCAGGAATGTGCTGTGCTTTCCTATGATTCTTCATCATCATCATCATCATCATCATCATCATCATCATCATTTGCTTGGGGGGCTTGGGATGAATTGGCTTGGGTGAATTGTCAGGTATCTGCTACCACCAGGAAATATGCTCAGGTTGTGTTGTGTGTGGTCTCTCTTTACCAAGGCTCTGGATTTTGCCGGAGACATTCTTGGCTCATTTTCTGTCCTCTCCATCTTCTGATCTCTAAGACCTATCCTAGGACTCTCCCTGGGGCCACTCCCCTCAGTCTCACCGTGCGTCCCCGTGGAATGGCTACTGTCGGTGTGTCTGTCTTCTAAGGGTGGTGAGTTCTTCCTCATCACTAGTTCATGTTAGTTACACCGTGCACAGCACGTTGCCCCTAGCATCTCGCTGTTTATAACGTGGCTACACCCATCAGTATCAGTGCCAAAGGGCCTGGTGACAGCTACAGAATCTCCAGGTCCAGTATATTGGATTTTCCCATGTAATGAGGTTCCTAGATGATTTATGACTGCATAGATGTATAAATGGTGATTTATGATTGCATAGAAGTATAAGCCTCTGGTCCGGGAAGGTAATTCAGGAAGTAAAACACTTGCCTTGTGAATGTCAGGACCAGAGTTTGGGTATCAAGTAAGAAGCCAGGTGTCACGGTGGGCATTTGTGATCTCGCTGGTCATGAGATGGGCGCAGAGACAGGTGTATCTCTGGAGTTTTCTGGCAAGCTAGTCTAGCATACACTGAAGTTCTGGGCCCATGAGAGATGTTGCCTCGAATAAAAAGTGGAAGGGGCGTGAGGAATGATACATGCACCTCAAACACAAGTGTATGCGCATACCCAGGCTGGGAGGACGTAGTTAACGTTTGTGTGCTTTACCTAGTAAGCCCTGTGGTTTCAGTGGAATCCTCCTGGACTGGGTGAAGTTTGAAGAAATGCAAATGTCGCAGTTCTGTGCGTAGCCCTGTCATAGATTCCTGGCACAAACTTCCCATAGCTCAAGTGTTTCCATGTACCTGCCACCCACACCTACACTTTCAAAGAAATCTCAGCTGGGCCTGGAACAGAACTGGCTGTGCCAAGGCACCTGAGGGTGTTTCTTCCAAATGGGCCGGCCCTCATGGGAACTTGGCAAGACCAGAAATGTCTTGAAGTCTTTCCTCTTGAGTGTTCCAGCGTAGTGTTGTAAATTCAGTGGTCTAGAGAGAGGGGCGGGGGCGGGTGGGGAGTGGAGTTCCCATAACCCCAAACCTTCTGACAAGGACAGAAAAAGCAGCCCACGCTCAAACCATTCCAAACCTGAATACTGTTGTTTGTCATTGATCGGGGAGCCAGTCTTGGTCAACAACCAGGAAAGCACAGTCATTTCTGTGACAGCAGGCACACACCTTGCTCATAAACGGAAAGTCTAAGTATGTACACTAAGACAAAGGTTAGGGTAATGTGACTCCCTTGAGGCTGTGCCAATCCTGTCTTCCAGTAGCAAAGCATGTCAGTCAACCCTGTGGATGAAAACACTGGCTAGCTGTCCCTGCGTCCAGCATAAATAAGAATGTGGTGATCTGCCCACTAAAATGGCTGATTTCTTTAAAATACTTTTTGAAAAATATTATTTATTTATTTGTCTGTCTGAATCTATCATCTATCTATCTATCTATCTATCTACCTATCTATCTATCTATCTATCTGTCATCTATTATCTAGTGTGTGCTTGTGTGTGTGTTTATGTGTGTGTTTGTGTGTGTGTGTGTGTGTGTGCTCCCCATGGTGTGTATGAGGAAGCCAGACAACTTTTGGGAGTGAGTTCTCTCCTTTTCCCATGTGGTTTCCTGGGGAAACGTGGGTTGGCAGACTTAGTAGCCTTCACATGCTGAGCCGTCTCATTGGCCCATACTATGGCCAGGCTCTCTGCTAGTGTGTGAGAGAAAGCCGGAGCCTGAGTAAAGCTCTGCTCTGGAGGACTACAGCTCAAATATCAAACAGCCATCCACACTCATGGCCCTGGAGGTTTGGGAAAAGAAAGCAAAACCCTTAGTCTTCCATGCTCAGCCAGGGTTCTTAAAACTTTTCCCACTCAGGACCCCTTTGCCACTGAGAAATTGTTGCAAAACCCTGGATCTGGAATATAAAATAGGTACACAAACCAAAGATTTACAAATAATAAATTATAAGCTTATTATAAAAGTAATTCATTCATATAAAAGTATGCTGTTTATTAAAGATGAAAGCTAATTTTAATACTAATGAGATGAATGTGTTTGTTTATTTTTGCATAAAGAATTAGATCTGGCTGAATATTTATTTGATGCCGCAGGGCAGACTATCTTCGATGCTTTTCAGAGAGGATCATTATTTTGATTTTATAATCAACGTTGAGAACAACGCTTCTCATAAAAAGGTAATTCTAAATGGCAAAAGGCTGTTCGGGCCCATTTCAGAAATTGTGGGAAGTTCCATCCAATTCTCGAGCCCAAATTCACTGAATAATTTTTTTAAATGAAACTCAACAATTCAAACAGCAGTTTTTAAAATTAAACCTTCTAACCCAATGCAGTCCAAAGATATATTTAATGCTTCGATGCTGAGGGAAAACGATAGAAAATGTTACAATCTTTGCCTTCTACAATTCAACCACTGCGTTTCTTTAGGGCAGAGGACTCTATACAGTGGAAATATGCCACTTTGTGATACCCAGACATCCTTCATGACCCTGAGCTGAGGTAGCTCAGCAGTGTTTGCTGGCGTCGCATAGTGTGACAGGAGGGGCAACACAGGAGCCCAGGCTGCGGTGAGGTCATGTGTTGTAGGACAGTGAGCTCTCATGGAGGGGTCTTAGGGTCATTCTGTGAGGGTTTTGGACTGAACTCGGCACACCTTTCTGCCTTTGCCAGTTTATTTGTTAATTTACAATTCCTACATCCAGTTATCAGTCAGCACATGTTAGAAGCTCCCTGGGCTCTGATGTGAACAAGTAAATGCCATTTGTCACAGTACTGTCTAGAATAAAGTGCCTCTAGTCCTTTCTAAGCCCAATGTGACCTTGAATTTCCTGTCTTGCTGTGATCAGACTTGAACTCCTGTTCTCTCTGCCTCCACTTCCCAAGGGCAGCTATTGCAGTCACTTCTGATTTGCTTAAGAATCATCCTTTTAGGATTTACATTTATTTATTATTTATTTTTGTAGTATGTGTGTGTGCACACGCATACTGCCGTGTGTGTGTGTGTGTGTGTGTGTGTGTGTGTGTGCATGCGCGCATACTGCCATGTGTGTGTCGATTGTCATGGAGGTCGGGAGAGGGCACTGAATCCCTTGGGACTGGAGTTAATAAAGGCTGTTAGCTGCCTAGGGGTGGGTGCTGGGAACCGAATTTGGGTCCTCGGTAAGAGTGATAACCATTCCTAACTTATGAGACAATTCTAATGCACCTTAAGAATCTTAAAATACCTGCTCCACACACCTTCAGGCACTGTACACTCTGAGGTCACTTACTGCGTGCTGGGGGGAGTTTGGGGCAGTGGAGATGCAGCATGAATTCCTGTTATTTTCCCTCATTGCCTTTTAAAATATTTAGTCACCCTCTACCGTGTCCCAGAATGCATCTCCTTGAGCCTCTGGGGTCCCAGCAGGAACCAGCAGACACAGCAACCAGCACACAAGAAGTCATTTAGCATAGTGTAGGAGTGCCTTTGCGGACCACGTCTCAGCTTCATCTCTCAAACAGATGCTTGGCTGATGCTAAGGATGTCAACAATAGGACCAGACCCTAGAGGTTTCACTCGCATACACACCGTTATTGGATTAGAAAACGCACAAAGGAATCCCATGCAGATCTCAGCTGATAACGTGCACTTTCTTATCTATTAAGTAAGCAAGATAGCAGAGTTGGCTTAGTGTCAGTCACAGCTCTCGAGAGTTTTGTAAATCAAGTCTCACCAGCAGGACCTGGGTGTATTTGCGGTCCCACCCACTTTGTACTTCCCGGGGTGTTCTGACCATCGCCGACTTGGCACTTCCGGAGGTTGTCAGAGCCCATGGGGGACAGGTCAGGTATGCAGAGTTGAGATGAGGACTCCTCTCTGCGTCACACTCTGGGCCCCACAAAAGCCACCAGTTTTCACTTTTAAAGTGTTAAAAATACTTTTTTTTTTTTTTTAATTCCAAGAGGGGAGGAGGCCTCTCTCTAAACTGACTTTCTCTTTATGCAATATGACTTTCGGTCTCCTGGTGTGCTGGGTTCTCTTCCATCTAAGTGTCCCCTGCAGAAAGCTGTGCCACACAGATGTGAGGGGACAGTGGATCTAAAGGAATTCCAGGTCACCAGGCTCTCCTCAGTACCTGTGTCAAACTGCCCTCAAAATGGGCCCTTTGTTTAGGAAGGAAGGAGAAAGAATTCACGGAGGTGGTCAAGTTCAAGTTCAAATTATATTTACTGGGAGTTTTATCTGGGCACCTGCTGATGAGCATCGTGACTTCCATTAGCATCAAGGGGACCAGCATGTGACAGGAAGCGGGCACTTTGACTATATGCTGTGTACAAATATTTGACCGTTTTCACCTCTCTCTTTAGAATTTCTCTAACCCAGTGGACTCTCCATTATTCAAAGGCAACCTTTGATATTTTTCACTCCTCCTCCCAAGGTTACCTCCTGTGTGCAACAGCGTCCCCTCCTCTCTGAAGGTCAAGGCAACAGGAAAGACAAAGCACTCAGGGTAAAAGAACTGTTTGTCTGCTAGAGTTCTCAGCTTGGAGATTACATGGGTATGTGTGTGTATATAGGCCAGGAAGATACTTGTGTGTGTGTGTGTGTGTGTGTGTGTGTGTGTGTGTTTTCACATGTTGTGAGTATGCATGTGTAAAGACGTGTGTGTGTGTGTGTGTGTGTGTGTGTGTGTGTGTGTGTGTGTGTATGCATGCACGTGGGTGAAGGCCAGGCAACAAACTTGGGTGTTGCTTTTCAGTTGCTGTCTGCCTTTCTTTTGAGACAGACTCTCTCATTGGTCTGGAACTCACCAAATGAGTGAGGCTGCTTGACCCAAGGTCCCCATGGATCCACCTGCTTCTGCCTTCCTAGTGCTAGGATGCATGTGTATATATGCACACCAGCATAGGCTCTATGTGTTAAACCCAGGTCAGCATGCTTGCAAAGCAAGTCATTTAGTGATGGAGCCATCTTCTCAGCTGTTAACCACTTAATTTCATTTAGTTACTCACCAAGGACGCAAGTTAGCCCACAGGGAGAGACTGCAGCTCAGGAGCGGCTGACGGCACTCTCAGACCCAGAGCATTGTGGGCCAAGGTGACAGTGAGGGCCATTGTAGAAAAGAGGTTACCGTAGCCTAGTAGATGCCGGCATTGGCAGTCTGTCACACCCACCTCTTGCCAAGGCATCTTAACCCCAGAACCTAAAGGACACATTTAGTCAGGAGGATGCACATTGCAAAACACGAAGAAGCAAATGTGCGTGGTTCCCCACTGGCCTACAGAGTCCTAACAGACCAGCACATCGCCTCCCAGAGCTCTCCCAAAGCAGCTATTTAAAGGGTTAGGGAGGACTGCACAGGCTTTTACTAGATTCTGAGGTCGGAGCCTTAATTAGAGTCACGATCATACCATAAATCTATTTGTGTAACTGTTCAATTAGGAGGATGCTAGCTGGGACACAGATCTTAACGAGCTTTTGGTGCCGTGGTACTTCGAGACGGCCTGGTGTCCCCTCTGACGTCCAGTTACCTGGGGCTCTCTTCCGACAGGCTGAGAGCAAGATGAAGTCTGTGTGTGTTGAATCCTGGGCATCCCAAGAAGCTGCTTTTACCCCACTGTCTTAGGGTTGGTGTGTGAGCAGTTCTTAGTTTCCATGCTGGGTCAAGCATGCGCCTGTGAATCCTGGGTCGTTGGGACCAATGTTCTACAATAGTCTGTCTGGAAGACGAAGTGCTTGGCTCAACACAGCACAAGAGCGACAGAGCTGGGGTTGGCAGCAGCTGCTCTGACCTTCCTGAAGCAAGACTCTCCGAGCAGCTGTATGTGTCATGGTAACATCAACACAACAGTATAAGGGGGACAAGGAGCTAATTGGACTGGTGATTAGAATTCAGAGCAAAGCGTGGGGCTGGGGAAGGGAGGCAGTCACTTGCTGTGCAAACATTAGGGGCTCTAGTTTGGATCTTCAGCACTCACATCAAAAGCCAGATGTGGCCACATGCAAACAGCCCTGTGACTGAGTTCCTGGGGCTTGCTACATGCCAGCCTGGCCCCGGGTTCAGGGAGAGACCTTTTCCAACAGGAAGATGAATATAGAGACAAAAGAGCAAGACACCTGACATCCTCCTGTGGGAAAAGTGCACACACCTGCACACATGTGCATATGTACCACACACACACATATAGTACTACACACATACACACACACACACATACACGCTCAGAGGTGTGCATATACCATACACAAAGCATTCTTCCTCAAATACACATATTTAATCTCAACCAAAGAGGTATTTCTACCCCTCTTTCCTTAGATATGGGTACAGTTAAAGGTAATATTTACTTTCGGTGTCAAATGGAAGGAATCATAATCCAATACATTTTATGAATTACGAAATTTGTCATTGCCAATCTCACTCAACACTGGCTCTTTGGCAAATGGATCTTCTCTCAGTTTCCTCATATGCAAAGTAAGCGTAACAGTGGCATATACCTTACAAGACTGTTGGAGAGATGAAATGAAATAACCCAGCTAAACTCCAGAGTGTAGTATTTGGCCGAGAGTCAGCCTCAATCAGAATCAGCTGCTTTTGTCTTCAGTCCCTTCATTATCGCAAAGGACAGCCTCCGTCCCCATGCGCCAACCAGTCGGAGTCACTTTTGAATTTTTACAACAGGGGTGAAGAGGTTCAGGTAGCAAGTAGGGGGTGCCGTAAGTGTCGGTATTTTGAAATGATTAAAAAGAAGAAGAAAATTAATGTCAAAGCTTAGGGAAATGACTGTTGAGACAAAACAATTATTCTATTATAAATTAATAATGCAACTCATTTATGATATTGAGTGTTTGAGGCATGGAGCACCCTCAAATATTCCTCCCAAACCAATTTCTCTCTCAGGATAGATTTAAGGGTAGTGTCATGTTTTGAAGAATGTTGTTTTGTTGGCTGTAATTTTTCTTGTTTCCCATGGGGACTTAGTGACAGCCTAACACAGCAAATGCCCTTCATGTTGCCACCCTACCCCATTGCTTTTTTTATTTTATTTTATTTTATTTTATTTTTTCATATCAAAGCCAAACTATCCTGGGACTACTGAAAATGTGATTTATTTGTCCTGTGGCCAGAAGGTTCCATGTAGGTGAAAATGGAGGTCTCGGTTAGCTGAAGGGGGTCAGAAAGGAGTCCTGAACACTGCCTTACTTTACCCGTGGGGGCGGTGACGGTAAGTAACTATCATTCTGCATGTGGAACGCATGGGATTCTGGGTGATTGGCGTCCCTTAAAGACACAGGCAGACTTAACATGGAACCTACCGGCAAGGATAAAGGCAGGTACGGTATTGGAGAACAAAGCATGCCGGACCCTCCCAGGGCCAGGCTCGGAGCTAAGGGCAGTAGGAGCCTGAGTCCACCAGCTCTGTATCAAAGGACCCCACGACTGGGAGATTCATTGAACTGATGCCGGAAAACTATTTAGGAACAAATGTGCCTATATTGATAAACACCCTCCTCCTTGTCATCATTTCTTAAGCAATACAACACAAAACATTTACACAGTGTCCACATTGTATCGGGAACGATAAGGAAGCTAGTACACAGGCAGGGAAGGCGTGGGTAGGTTATTGGTGAACAACACCCCAATTTACAAAAGGGTCTTGAGAAGCTGAGGGCACGTGCATCCAGGGGACCCTTGGAGCCAGTCTTTAAGAAATACTCAAGGGTGGCTATGGTTTGCTGTTTGTTTTATCTATTTATTATTCATGTGGTTATTGCAGCTGTCTAGTAGGTTCTGTGAGTTCTGTAAATATGCTAAGAGCCAGAGGGCAACCAGAATCATCATCACTGGGATCCGGTCCACGCTGACGCTCATTCAAGAGGTGGGCGGTGCCGTGCTTTACCCGGCCTTTCCCTTTGCAGAACAAGACCAGGTCTTCACTTCCACAAGGAAGCGGATGCTATGCTCATGCAGTGAGAGGAGAGCAATGGAGCTCAGATCCCAGCTCTCTCCTCGGCTGGTTCCTCAGTGTCCCTCCTACCTCCTGCCTCTTAGGGAGGCATGAGGGGATGAAGATGGCAGACAGCTCGGACGGACCTTCTGCAGGGCTGACTGTCAGGGGTTCTGGGTTCGGGACCTGTTTGTGGTTTTAGTTCTGTGCATCTGACTCTTAGCTCCCTTTCACCTCTCTTTCCTTGTCTCTCCAGAGAGGCCACTGGACCGAAATAACCCAAGGTCCATCTCAACTTGAAAATGTCACGTTGCTATCTATTATCCATGTGCTCTGATAAGTAGGAGCAGATAGCCTTGGGCTTATTAATATTAAGTGGACCAAATGAGAGAAATTAGTTTAGGAGAAACAGCCCTGTGGTACTGTTTTGCTTGGACCTGAATGCATCTTGGGAGACTCACTCTGAACACTGGTAACGGAATTGCTTGGGGTGTCTCAGCCATAACCCAAGAATGCCTTGCCCTTACACTTTCTATTAGGCATCGAGAATGTGGACCCTCCACAGATATAGGAAACTGAGGCACAACACATTTTCAAAGAAAGAGATAGACCGTCTCTGTCGTGTTTCGCCTGGCATGTTTCATCCATCCTTTTCCAGGGTTTGTTCAGTCTGTCTCAGCTCAAAGGCCTGCTCTTCCAAAAAGAGGGCTCCTTCTGGTCTCAGCCAATGGGATGGCCTGGCTCTCTAGACCACAGAGGAGTCCCTGTTGTCCACATTCATTCTGCGTACCCCTTAGTATGGGCTTCATTAGAGCCAGGAACCCAAATGAAAATCCTTTTTGACAACAATAGTATTTTATGTTTCTCTGGGAACTGGAATGATGAAAATAAACATGTATATTGAATTAAATGATATATTATACTAAGTAAATAGTAACATATATATATATGAGTCTCATCCATTCCTGGCATTGAGTTTCTAAAACCTTCAGTTTCCTGAGTGGTAAGAGCCATCAGAGGTGAAAGGAAAGCATGTTTGGTTACCTGTAGCAAGCACCTGTCACCTACTTCAGGATTCCTGCTAATGAGGTGACTAGAGGAAAACCTTAAGGGCTTAGGAGCTAGTGGCTGGGAGTGGGGGATGGTGGTGGGGAGGGAGTGGGGAATGGGGGGGAACAGACCAAGTGATGCAGGGTTGGAACTCTTGGCAGCATCCCTGACCTCATGGAGGGCTGTGGGGTTGGAAGTTCAAGTGGCCAAGTTTATAAGATTAAAGAACCTCTTTCCCCCACCCCACCACCCCCAAAACTCCAAAGGGCAGAAATCTTCCAAGCTGCCGAACACAGGAGATATAGGGAGAGTGACATGCCGGAAAAGGCTTGGGGTGCCTGTTTCCCCATACCCTGCAGTCCACACACCTTCACCCCAGCTGTTTCCAAGCAGCTCCGCTCCTCAGCGTAGCACTCCTCCACAATGCAGTTTATTTTCCTCAGTTCCCTGGGATCCTCTGGCCCATGCTCTGACCCCGGGAGGAAGGTGGGCAAAGCCTGGGTTCCCAGACTGTCAGATGGGGAGGCATGTGAAGGCCTGGGCTTGGGTTTGTGTCAGGATCAGGTCACTCCTTCTGCCAGGTGGGTCTCAGGGGTCACACTCAGCGCGTAAGCTCTTTTACTAACCACACCATCTCGCCAGCCCCTGAATAGTATATATATATTTAATTTTGCCATTAGAGTTCTCAATTTGATCTATAATTTCTGTGATCCTGATTTTCTAGTCTTAATTATATTTTACTATTATAGTATATTAAAATGTTTTCTTTGTTTGTCCTAAATGTTTCCAAAAATTAAAAAAGATATTGAGATGCTCTATGTTTTGGAACAGCATGCATCTATCCTGCCTACTGAGTTCTGTATAAATAAAAAAGCACCCTGATTGCCCATCAGTCAGGCTGCAAAACCCCTCCCCCCCAAAAAAAACACCCACAAAAAACAAACAAACAAAAAAAACCCAAAATTGTTGACACAAAGTTCACTAGGTCTTTGAAAGGCATAATGTTCTTTTCTACCCAACCTTGACTCTCAAAATCTGCCCCCTTATGTGCTTGTCTTACAGGCCAAGTCCCAGAGACCCTGTCAGGGGTGGCATCTAGGAGTAAACTAGAGGAGCGCCTTGGCCACAGTGCTTGAATTCTGATTTCTTTACCTGTGAAATGGGAGTCCTGGGGTCGCTCTTTGAAGTCCTTGTGGATTATGTAAGTCAGTATGTGTCATGCAGCTAAGCCCTTAGCACAGCAAGACTTGAAGTGAGCAGCTGAAGAAAGCAGCCATTTTTATTAAAGAGGACTATTTGTTTAATAAATATTAATTGTGCATCAGATGTTGTTTTATTAGCTTAAGTTCACTTCAAACCTGACTGTTCTCTTTTGTTAGCAAGCATTCAGTCATCAAGAGAGCCACAGACTTACTTGTCTATGGGCCAACGCTGCCTGTGTGGTTGCTGTGCAGATAAAAGACTCAACGACGTAAACTTGCGCTTCCTTCCAACCCCCAAAATCATGATACTTTGCTTTTCCACCCACTATAGTTGGAATATATTGCCACTGAAAATAGGAGCTTGGGACTTACCCCTTAGTGCAAATGTGTTGATAAGGAGGACTGTGAGGAGGGGACTGGATCAGGAGGCTCTCTGCTCTCACTCCTGCTAGCACAGGAATGTGCTAGCTGCCATGAGGTGGGAGGGGGAGGAGGGAGGGGAGGGAGGAGGAACACATAGACAAAAAAAATAAATCAACTCTCTTGATGGACTAATACCCATTTATGTAAGATGGACAACTGGTCGACCTCCTCTCAGAGTCCAGAACTCCCTGTCTTCATATTTGTTCATTAAAATTAAAGAAAAAGCGTTGGACAACCGACACAGAGAGAAGCTATGCCCTGCCCTGTGATTTCACTCTCTTCCCTATCGTCTTCTGCCATGACAGGAAGCAACGTAGCCTTCCTCGTCTCGGGCTTCCCAACTTCCAGGACTATGAGAAATACATTAGAAAAAAAAAACCACTATCCAGCACACAGCTCTAGGTGTTTTGTTAGAGTGACACAAAACACACTAAGACCGGGTCCCTCCAAGTGGAAGTAGCATACGTGCATCAGGGGTGAGAAGGATGAAACGAAACTGTAGTGTTAGGCTCTTCTCTCCCCCCATGCGTAAGTTTCACTTGAGACCTTGTCAATTGGACAGTAAAAAATTTCCCGGGGGAGACACACAGAAAGACGTTAATATAGAAAGTGTCTAAGCACGATTCATGCCTTCCAATATATAGATGACTAAAGAGCTACTTTCACTGCAGCTTGCCAAATGCAGCCAGGCCACCTGTGTATTTCCATTAGGGTGAGCGTGGCAGACTCCAAACAAGGAGGTTATCAGCACACACAAAACACTTGAGGGTTTCTTTGACTGTCGACCTCAGACCCAATCCCTCCAGGATGCTCTACCATGATAGTACCCTTCAGAAAAATATGGCGTCTGAAAATGAGAACACCACAGCTCCCTATATTTTGCCTGGAATGATTATAAAATTGCAAAACTCTGTTCTAGCTTTACCTCTGTTACTGTAATAAAATACCCAGACCAAAACAAAACAAAAACAAACAAACAAAAAAACAATGAGAGAGAGGAGAGGGTTTATCCAGCTTACAGTTCCAGGTTATAGTCAGTCATTTCAGGGAAGTGCAGGCAGAAGCCCAGGCAGCTAGTCACATCATTTCTGCAGTCAACATCAGAAGCAGAATAAATGCATCCACATTTTCTGCTCCCTCCTTCCTTGCTAGCTACCTTCACTCCTACATAACTCAGCGAACAGCCTAGGGAATGGTTTTGCCCATAACGGTCTTGGTGTTATCAATTAAAAATCAAGAAATCCTCACCCATCCCACCCCAGACATGCTCACAGGCCTACCTGGCCCATGTAATTCTTCCTTAAAACTATCTTCCCTGGTGATTCTATGTTGTGTCAAGGTGGCAGCTGGAACTAACCAGTACGGTTCCCATCGTAACTACGGCAATGACATTTTCAGTACCCTTAGTCTAAAACATGGTCAGACACCAGAATAGAGCTATGTGAAGGTGTGGTAAATGTCTCAGAGATATAGAAGCCATCATGGGACTTGGTGATTAGTGAGGATAGGTTTTTATTGCCATGACTACTCCAGGAGTGTCCCCCACATGGCCAATAACATGGAGTAACCTGGGGTATTTCACTGGAGAAGAAACGGCCATCTCAGTAATATGCTTTCAACTTACGCTTTGGGCTCAGACACCACTTGCTAGAGTCATGATTGACAATCGCTTGTTTACAAAGTCTCTCGAAAGGCAGCTGAGCAGCTCAGGTGTCATGCCGTGTCCGCCATGTGGCCGGCCACATATTAAGTACTATAAATATTTGTCCAAAGCTTCAAGTTACCTCAGCTGTTCCCGGGCCGTGGCTTTCTCAAAGCCTTTAGATGAGAGGTGTCTCTGACTTCCAGGAAATCAAAGAGGACTAGTGGCAACTGTAGGTGGCTTTTCCCTGGGAAAATCATTAAATACACAAGACTCTATATAACTGATGCCAGCTACAAAGATAATTCTGCCCTGACCGCTGTTTTCTTCTGCCCCTGTTCCCTTTTGAATTTTTAGGGTGTTACTTTTTCATCTCTTCTACACTTAGATCCCAGAAAGGAGGAGGCAAGCTGGCCAGAAGCCTAGACAGGACAATAAATGCATAGCGATGCCAAGAGAATGAGGCTTGGAATTCTCCACCTTTCTGGGTCGCCTGCCTGACTTCCCATCCTCACTGTTGAAGACTAATCAGCATTGATTAGGTCAAAGAGAAGATCTCTATAAAGTGGTCTTGGCCATGATGGTATTAGGATCCAATCAGACTTCTCACCAAGCCTTCCTAATACTCACGAAGGGATAATAAGCAAGGTGATGCTTATTCTTTCATGGACAACAATTGGCTACAGATGCTCTTTACTGAATTATCTGCTATGTCTCAAGTACCATGCCATGTGTTACAGGGGCCTTTGAAAGATAAAGTAAGCATGTGCTCAGTGCACAAACTAATTATGCCATATAGGGGGGAGATTGGGCACTTCATTATATAACAAAGAGGCAAGTGCATCCGAGCGTGATAGAGATTTTAGAGAACACAGTAATATTCTTGCTCGCTAGGCTTCTGCTGAAGGGGTAGAGCATACAGTAGCCCTTGATGGATGTGATGCGTGGATCTTGATTCTCAACTTGATTGCACTGGGACACTCCCATGAAATTAGCCAGGCATGCTTGTGGGTCCTATCTGAGCTGATATTTCTATAGATAACTCTCTAAGTGCCAAAGACCTTTCCTGAATGAATGTGGCACTCTCCAAAGGGCTGGTGGCTCAGCTGGAACCAAAGGGGAAGGAGGAGGAAGCTTATTTTTGTAGTAAATCCCATCTCCACCTGCCAGGACAACCCTCACCCCTGTGTTCTTCCCCAAGACAGTAATCTCCTATCAAGAAGTTTCTCTCTGTCTCTCTCCCTATTTTCTTCCCTCCCTCCCTCTCTATTCCTTTATTTTCCCTCCCTCTCTCAGTCCCTTCCTTCCTTTACTGTTTTTCTCAGAAGGTATCTCATATAGCCCAGGCTAGCCTTGAACTCCTGATTCTCTTGCCTCTACCTCCCAAGTGCTACAATTACAGGCATGAGCCACTCTGCCTAGCTAAGGAAAAAGATCTAAAGCTACGCTATAATCCTCAGTTGCTTTCTGGTCTCATTTGGAGGCACAGCACAGATAACTGCTTGCCAGAAATTCCAACTCTGCAGACTCAGACAAGATCTCCCTTTCTTCACAGTGAGGACATTTGGGAATGACTTCAGAGCACATTGGAACAAGCACGGGGACAGTAATTACATTGCACTTCAGAGCACAATGGGTCAGGTCTACAAAGGGAGTTGGGGTAAAGAGATGCAGGCATCAGAAATCTTGCATACTTTCCCAAGTTGCATTCCTGCTGCAGATCAAAGTTGTGTTTTGGTATTTTTTTTTCCTTCCTCAAACCACACCAAAGCACGCTCAAGTAGGCTAAACCCTTAAAAGGTAGTAGAAAGTATTTGGTAATTTTCCTGTTAAATTTAGAGTCTGGCTTAAAAAAAAAAAGCCTAAGGTGCACCAAATAATGACCTTCCTTGAACTACTGGCCCAGCAAACAAAGGATTGTTGGGGGACCAACGGGCTGCATCTGCACGGCGTTTGAAGTCTTTTACCCGCGTCATTCTTTGCAAGAGCCATGGACAGTCAGACCAATAATGCTGCTCCTCAAACAAGGCTCAACCCTTCAGAATCCAGCAGTGTCCTTCCTCTTGGAAGCCACTCATCTCAGGAGAGGGTGAAGGAAAGGCTCTTTCATCCCAGTGGCTCTGCAGGTCTTCAACTTAAGACAGAAGACCTGGGGCTGAGGAGATGGCTCAGCAGGGGCAGGGGGGGGGAGTGAAAACCTGACTTTGAATACCAGAACCCAGAGAAATGTGTAGTGCAAGTGCCTATAACCACGATGTAATCGGTGCCATGGCCAATGGAGACAGGGGAATCCCCCAGAAGCTCGAAGGCCAGCTAGCCTAGTGTGTGGAGTGAAAACCAAACGATCTTGTCTTCAACCAGGCAGAAGGAAAGGATCCACAGTGGAAGTTGTCCTCTGACCTTCACACATATGTCATAGAGAGTTCATACTAACATATAAACACACACAACCACACACACACACACACACACACACACATATGCATATCTACACACTTTTAAAGGAAAGACCTATCTCTTTATAGCAATTTTTTTCTCCTCCCATTCATTTAGGCTCAAAGTGTCTTACGTGGCGTATTGACCTTTTATCGGTAGTTACCTGGGATCAAAGAAACTAAGTGCAGTGGAGTGTCCTGGATTGGACACTGGGACAGGAAAGGGACTATTAATGCAGAAAACCAAGCAACTGATAAAGTCTAGATTTTTTTGTTAACAGTGACCGGCCAGGGCTTATTTCTGCGCTTTGCTCCGTTGCTATGTTGTTGACATTAAAGGAGGTGCTATGAATTGTACGGGAATTTATTTATTGTGTTTATCCTGGCAATGACAAGAAAGTTGGAAATGACTCCAAAGCAGGGATTTATTTTAAAAAACTGTGTGGATAGACTTTTGCTTTAGAGGCTAACTCCCTGGTAGAGTTACCCAGAAATGATTATGAAAAAGCAGGAATGTGATGGCAGAACGGGGTGCTGGTCAAAGGGGCTGTAGCTCTTGCCGTAGGCCTCAGTCTACACACAGTCCAAGGTGCTACCACGTGTCAGCTCTTTACCCTTTTAAAGAAGGGACAAGTCTCTGTGACAGTCTCTAGATCTCTCATAAGGGGACTTGCTAGATCAAGCACGAATATGTTCTGGAGAAAAGC
This sequence comes from Acomys minous, assembly GCF_964271855.1. NCBI lineage: Eukaryota > Metazoa > Chordata > Mammalia > Rodentia > Muridae > Acomys > Acomys minous. The sequence goes on along the minus strand of NC_140494.1, from coordinate 128,173,160 downwards.
CTGACCACACAGCAAACTCACAGTCATTCTCACCAGCCCTGGGTATTTTAATGAGACAGAGAAACACATTGGTAGGTGTTGTCTGGATTCAGCAACGGGCGCTTTGCAAACCGTTCATGAGACATCACACCAGGACAGTTTCGAGGCACAGAGGATCCCTAGACTAAAGGCAAAGGGCGGTGACAGTAGCAAAGGCTCTGGTTGGAATCTTCTGGAATCTCTGGAACTGGGCAGTAAATTCACCTCAGTATCTACATACCTGAGAGTTGGTTGGTTCCCAAGCACGGAGCGAGACCCTTGCTGGCAGCAGATGTGACTCTCCGCTACGGTTATGCTCCCTTCTATCACAGAACATCTGGCATCTTCCATGGCGCCTTAGTACTCACACTATCAAACCCAGTCCCTCCACACCTGACCCCTTTGCATGTCCCTCCGGCTTCCTCCTTTCACCTAGCCCAGCTCCAGCGTCTGCTGCCTGAGCGGATGTGGGGTTGCTGGCTGGCCGCTCACCTGCTCTTCCTTAAGTGCAGCTCTGCAGCAGTCCCTACTCACCGTAACTCCTTTCCCCCAAGCACCGTCTCTTCCCTGCGTGGTTAAATCAGCAAACAAGGCTTCAGGTTTCCCGAGCTTTGGACGATCAGCCCTCTTCTCCTGCGTTTCCTTGTCACCCCTTTCCACTTAGATGTCCTGTGCTTCCTACTGACTTGCCCGTTCCCTATCTTAATGTCTCTTGCCTTCTCATGGGTCCCTTGCTAGTCCCATGATCTACACTATATTCACTCCACATAAACACACACATATAACATTAGAAGCTGCTACCTGCATAAGAGAGATTATATATAACATTTATCTTTTTGAAGCTCGGTTGTCTCACTTAACCGTTTCTAGTTCCACCCATCTTTCCTAGCTTCTTCCTGGTTTTCACGTTTTATAACAACAGTAAAGTCTTCCCAGGTTCTGGTCTGATCTCTCACCAACCCCAGATCCACGTGGCACTCTCCACTTACCACTTAATCTGCCATTATCTCTGACTGTCTTCCTAACGTCCATCACAGCCGACTGTTAACTTGTATATGCTAAAGTTGTGTGTGTCAGAGGGTGTGTGTGCGTGCACGTGTGTTTGTATGTGTGTATGGAAGTGCATGTCTGTGTGTGTGTGTGCATGTGCACAAATGTACATATGTATATACATGTGTGTATGTGCATGTATGTGTACATATATGCATGCATGTATGTATGTGTGTGTTCTGTACCTTGATTTCTGAGTCAAAGCAGGTTTGGGAAATAAATGAATGAATGAATTATCCCCCTACTGAGCTCTGTTCCATGAGTATGCACATGCTTCTGAAAGGGTTGGAGAACCTGCTATTAGGAACACTGTTGATTGTAGTAGCATAAATTCCACGTGCATACGGATGACTTGTGAGCTCATCCTGCTCAGCAGTGTCAGGACATGGACAGAGCACTTTGAAGGATGATAGAGAATGAGAGTGACAGCATTTCATGACTGAGTACAAGATAATGGAAGAAAATTAATTAATTCACCTATAAGACAAATAACTTGAAGAACATTGGGGGGGTGGGAGGGGGCGTAGTCTAGATTTATTCTTGAACACAAAGTATTCTCCAAGGAGCCACTCCCATCCCTAATTAGTACTATTAGCTCCATTAAATTGGGATAACAAGAAACACCCAGCTGCTGGTTTGAATTTCCCACACACAATACATTGCGGAACAAAAGGTGAATTTTGTAGGCAGTGGGTGTAGGAGACCAGGGAATTTATCTTCCACAAAGTAATTCACAAAAGCGGCAAAGATGAACACCAAGCAACCCGTCTGTGTTTTGTAGCATACCTGCCCGCTAGTTTTATTAAACCCGCCTAAAACAGATAGCCTAGTTTTCAACGATGGCATTAATTTAACTAAATAGGAAAGAGACATTAAAAAAAGGGAACCTCAAACAACTGCTTATCTTACATCTGGTATCTCCCAGCCAGTGGTTAATGCTCAATAAAACTAATGAAAATCTCATTTTATGCTCTGGTTCTTCATAAAATTGATATACTTGAACATCACAGTTTATAGTTTTGTTTTGGTTTGGTTTTTTTTCAGATTGAAGCTGGGTTCACAAAGGCATAGATGAAACCTTTATAAAGAAAGGCTTCCTTTTAAATGCTAAGATATGTTTTTAATGTTTATTTTGTATTTGTTTGTGGGATGTGTGTGTATGTGTGTGTGTGTGTGTATGTGTGTGTGTGTGTAGTGGGTCACGAGTGAAGGTCAAAAGAGAATTTGAGAGAATTCTCCTTCCACATTAGGGGCTCTGGGGATAGAATTGGAGCCATTAGGTTTGGTGGCAAGCCCCTTTATCCACTGAGTCATCTCACTGGCCCAAATTACTATGTTTATAAACACTGTGTAGACAAAAAAAAAAAAAAAAGAAAAAAGAAAAAAAAAAAAAGAAAAAAGAAAGAAAGAAAAGAAAGCAGAAAAGAGGTCCAACTCTACAGACTTACATTTCAGTTTAACAGTTCAAAATGGTGCACAAATTATGACAGAAGACAATGCTTTGGTTCTGTACCTAGACTGTCTTGACAAACCTCAGCCAATCCCACCCCCTCCGCTGTGATATAATCACCACGTGGAACACACAAGGCAGTGTTCCTGGCTCTCCAATAAAACTTTATTAAGACGAACAGTTGTGGACCAGACTTGTCTTATAGGCCATGATTTGCAATTGTGTTGAGATAATTTAAATAGTATCCATTAGAGGATGTGGCTCACAAGGAAGCCTGAACCAGTCCTATTTGGTCATCAGAACAAGGAAAATGGTTATTGAGGCTCAGAAGGGAGACGGGCATGCAGAGGGTCCCGTGGATAACGCGACAAGATGAGACCCTAGGCACTGTGCCTCCAGCCAAAACCACTCACCAGCCACACAGGGGACTCCTCAGGGAAACAGGACTTCCTTAAGCTGCCTGTAAAGATGTATCTGATGCTGCCCCATCAAATATGTTGGGTGGTGAAGCCACATTGGGAATTAACCAAGGGGAGAGCAGAGAAAGAGGAGTCTGTGATAGATTTATGGTGGCCGGGAGGAGTCAGTACACACACACACACACACACACACACACACACACACACACACACACACACACACGAATGAAGCCAAGCTCTCAATACACTTACTCTGAGAAGGTTGAATGTTTTGGCTTCTTCTGCCTCGTGGCTCCCTACAGCAGGCCACCCAGTGAGCCCTGTAGAATATTTTTTTTCATGGTAATTATTTTCAACCTTTGTGCTTTTTTCACTTAGGGATCGGGTTCTCCTAAAATTCCTTTGAAGACCACAGTTGTTCAGTGGATTTAATGTAAGTTTTCCTTAGGGAAAGAGAAAAACCAGGGCTGGGAGAGCCAAGGGCTTTTAGCATCCACGCCCTGCTGGAAGGCCACATATTTCTACCATTTCAAGTACACCAAGCTGCCATGGCCACAGCGCTCTTGCAAGGAACTTGGAGTAATTAGCTGTGAATGTGACAGCTAGAGTATGGAGAATTAATTTCCTGAGCTGAGTCTCCGCCCCTTAACATGGGCCTTTTCTGAGCTTGGTGCTTTCTGGGAGCTATCATTTGTGGGTTTCCATGGGGAGAGGGAAGGCTGGAAGACCACCACACTGTTGGAGTGGGCTGAATTCTTCTGACAAATGATTTTTGCTGAGTTGAGACATCTGGGTACACTGAGCTTCGATCTGATTTTAAGATCTTTCTTCCCTGGCCAAAGACAATGTTCTCCTTGGAAATCCTAGGCACCACTGGGCTGGAGCACACACACACACACACACACACACACACACACACACACACACACACCATCTTTTCATTTGCTTTAAGGCATTGTTATCAGATCAAGGCCACATGAGCTGATTTGTGACCTCGGTTTACCTATAAAAGGGCGTGTCCCACCGCTTGTTGATGCTTGGTTTGGTTTTTCTTTCCTGAAGTCCTTTAGACGATTTTTAAAACGATCGCTTCAAAGAAATTCCACCTAAATTATCACTCCATTTAAAATTATGTGTCTGTGTCTGTGCACATGAGTGTACATGCCTGTAGAGGCCAGAAGAGGGCGTCAGATCCCCTGGAGTTGGAGTTAAGGGAGGTTGTGAGGTAAGCACGATTGAGGGGGAGCTAACCTCCCGTCCTCTGCAGGAGCTCCAGCAGAGCCCTGTCTACAGCCCTCAATTATACACTCATCACTAACCTCACAGGGATGTCCCCTATGCCCGACTTGTCTTGTATACATGATGTCATGTCAACAAAACTTTCTCCTTGAGAGTTAATGAGAAAGAAATCTGGTTACAATTTAACATGCTGTTTCAAAGGTATTTATAATATTGAGAGAGATACTTTTTAGAAGACAGGAAGTCTCGATCAAGGGTGAGAATTACTTCCCCAAGGGAAGCAAACATGAAGCATGCACCGTGCTGACCATGTGGGAAACTCAAATACAGGTACTGGAGTTTCTTAGGGTCTTATATAGCCTTTTTAAAAATTAAAAGTTCATGTTTTTCTCACTTGCTTTCAGTGTGATATGTTGGTATTCTTCTTGTGAATTTTATTTCCACAGGATATAGCACAGTTTCTGATATTTTATAAGAATACAACGGTAAGACTGATCAATAGCATTATCATTTTCTTTTTAAGTTTCTTTTTAATTATGGTGTGTGTGTGTGTGTTTGTGCATGTAGGTGCAGGTGTCCATGGTAGCCAGAAGAGGGCATTAGATCCCCTGGGGTTGGAGCTAAAAGTAGCACTGAGGTGCCCAACATGGAGACTGTGAACTGTGAACTGGGGTCCTCTGTAAGAGCATTATGTACTCTGAACTCTGGAACCATCTCTCAACCTTCACTATGATTTTTTTTCTTAATGTGTTTTATTCTCAAGAGAAAAAAAATCTAAACATAGGAAACATAATAACTTTGATATGATACTCAGGTATTTGGTTGGCGAATAAAATATAATAAGGGTTTGGGCAGTGGCTCCATGACACTTCAGCAAAGAAAAAAACTGGTCTTTTAAACAATGCTGCAAGACCAGTTGGTATATATTAAACTGTAGTCCTATATTCTATAGTCCTATAGTCTAAAAAAATGACTCAAAATTAATAAGATTTGAACTTAGGCTCAAAAACTTAAATAATACGTTGAAGTAATTTCCAAGTTGTCTTAGATTTGATATCAAAAACACCAGTGACAAAATGGAGAAAAGGAAAATTGGACTGTCACCAAAATGAGAGTAATAAATAAAAATTTAAAAAAAAATCATAGCTTTGTCAGTGGCTAGAGAGGTAGTTCAGCAGACAAGAGTTCTGGCGGATTCTGCAAAGGACTTGAGTTTAGATCCTAGCATCCGTGTGATGGGTGTCTGTCTGTAATCCTAGTTCTGGGGATCTGATGCCTGATTTGACCTTCATGGGAACTGCATACACATACTAGCAGGCAAAACACCTGCACATGTAAAATTTAGGAGAAGAGGAAGGGGAAGGGGGGGAAAGGACTGGGAGAAAGATGACGAGGAGGAGGAGGAGGAGGAGGAGGAGGAGGAGGAGGAGGAGGAAGAAGAAGAAGAAGAAGAAGAAGAAGAAGAAGAAGAAGAAGAAGAAGAAGAAGAAGAAGAAGAAGAAAAGTTGCTGTTTTGTGTTTCAGAAGCACAATGGTTTGACTAGAAATGTCCCTCATGGACTCAGGTAATTGAGCACTTGGTCTTCAGTTGGTCGCACTGGGGAAGTTATGGGGGCAGTGAGGGAAGTAATTCAGGGAGGGCAAGCTTTAAAAGTTTATGGTTTGTACTCCACTGCCAGTTTTCTCCCTGCTTTGGGTTTGTGATTGAAGATGTGATCTCCCAGCTTCCAGCTCCAGCCACCTGCAGCGGTGCCTCCCCCACCCGCTGCCGTGCCTCCCCCACCCGCTGCCGTGCCTCCCCCACCCGCTGCGTGTCTCCCCCACCCGCTGCGTGTCTCCCCCACCCGCTGCCGTGCCTCCCCCACCCGCTGCCGTGCCTCCCCCACCCGCTGCCGTGCCTCCCACACCCGCTGCCGTGCCTCCCACACCCGCTGCCGTGCCTCCCACACCATTCTAGCCTCTCCCTCTGGAACCATAGACCGAAGCGAACTCTCTGATGAGGTCGGTCCAGCACTTTACCCCTCAGATCCTCTTGTATGCATTACTCTTTGGTCGTGGTGTTCTGTCAACGCAACAGAAAAGTAATGCATAGAAGAGGACGTAAAGAATAAAGTGTTGAAATGACCTCATCAGAGAGTCATAGTTACAAAACAAACAACTCAGGAACTGGTGTAGCTCTACCACAGACAACCCAACTCAGAAGACTACAAAGGATTTAAATAGCTGCTCCTCCAGGAAGGCATATAAGAGACCAGCATCGTTATCGGTTATTTAAATAATAACCACAGTGCTCACTCGGTGGGTAAAAAAGAGCACTTGCTGCCCTTGTAGAGAACCAGAGTCCCACCCAGTGGCTCACCACGGCCTGCGATTCCTGCTCTGGGAGGGGCTGGCTGCTCCCTCTGGCCTCCACCGTTGCACATACAACTACAAAGACACACACATGCACGCGCAAATAAAGCTAAGCCTTTTAAGAAGAGAAATAGCCAACTAGGGACAAAACTGGACAAAACCACCAAAGGTTACTGTCAAAGTCATGAGCGCACTCCAAGGCTGCGAACCCTGCCAGCCGCTGGAGACAGCATTCTCTCAGTTCCTGCTGTCGGCTGTTTCAGAAGAATGAGCAAAGTAAATCACGAAAACCCAGCAGCCAGAGCCATGAAAGCATCTCCCACTTTTTATGCTATGGAATTATGTCTGAATGTATCCATGATTTCTTCTCTTTGCAGATAATGGTAAAATTGCCTAAATCATACACCAGCAGTGCTTTAATGAGATATGATTTGTACTCATTTCTATTCAAGGAAAACGAAACGTGTCAAACACCCCACTTCAAACATCTTTCCACAGTACACACACACGTTAAACACGTACGCACGCGCGAGCACACACACACACACACACACACACACACACACACACACACACACTAAGCTGAAGTGAATTTGGGCTGGGGAAGAATCAAGTTGGTGGGAAGATGCATTAAGCGAACAGACTTCTCTAATGTTAGGAGAATGGAGTCAACTTCCCCTCTGGCTTGCATGCCGTGGACTCTGTGTCACCTTGTGGGTGGCTGGTGTGACTCGGAAGAAAAGAAAGTGAGAGCTCAGAGCCCAGACACATGTCCTAACCCCCCTTGGTGCTTCATGGGTCTCTTGGTCACCTCCCGGCCACTATGTCAAGACCTTCCCTGAAGCCAGACCCTTTCCTATGCTGGCTCTCGCATGACCCTTTCTGCTGGTGCTCAGCCTCTGTATGCAAACTTAGACCCGCAAAGACAGAGCCCCTGACAGAGGCCACGTTACCATGGTGACCTACTGTGCTCACTTCTTCCTACAGAGTAAGTTGCATCCAGAGACCTTGCCCTTTCTCTAAGTCACCGCAGCCTCTTGGCTCAAAGGAGATTCCACGGCACAGGCCTCTCACCAGGTCCCCATGATTCCTGTCTGTTTCTACAGCCCTCATCTCTCAGCATGTGAAATCTAAACTCCACATCCATACTGTATCTGCTCGCAAGCACAGTTGAGCCCCTTTACAGTGCCTTATATGCGTGTGAAGATAAAACTTGAGGACCATCAACGGTCGAGCAGCTCTTGGAGTCACCCCACTGGCCTTCACCTTCTCGGCCTCTCAGCGCTCCTAGTGCACACCTTTGATGTGACAGGCTTGGGCTGTCTAGAAGCGTACACTGCATCTCCATAACACCACGGCCTCAGACCACTGCATGGGTCTCTGCAGGGAGACGGCAGGTAAGGGTCGTGCGGTCCACACTGTTCAGGTCAATGTTGGCTTCCTGGTTACCTATCAGCTGGCCTTGGGAAGTCTACCCACCTTCTGCACCACAATTCCTTCCTCAGTGGACTAGGAATAATTATGGTGTGTGTGTGTGCATTATGGGTTTTTGGGAAGAGTGTGTGAGTGTTAGGGCACAACCAGGAGCAAGGCAAATGCTCACTAATGATAGCTGCTGCTGCTGCTACTGTCTGGAGAAGGAAAAGCAAGTGGCCTTAAAAAACAATGAAAGTATCTTATTATACTGTTGTGGTACTTACTGTGATTGGAAACATTTTTTCCTCCCCAAGCACCTCCAAACATTCTTTTATGATTATTTTGGTTACACAAATAAATGACGAAAACTCCCCTTTCAAAGGACAAAGGGCACAAGATGACACCAGTGACTGTCAGGCACCATCCTGTCAGTTGGACCTGTCTTAGATGCATTGGCAGCATGGGGTTTTATATTACTGATCTAGAAACCCCTCTCTGTTGAAGGGACAACTTAATTGTCACTACTTGAGAGGAAGGCAAGTCTCAGCCTCCCCTCTCCACGTTCCCCTTTAGGGTGTCCCTTCCCAAAGCAAGCATACAGGCCGCTGCCTCTGTGGGCATGGCGACTGGCTTCCTAGAGGGCAATCATGAGTGTGCTTTGCTTTGAAGACATGCTCTTCTCTTGCCCCCATTCCCATAAGGTAGCTGTACCCAGAATCACTTTAAGAGGAATATATATATATTAAAAAAAGATTGAACCTCTCTGGGGATGAAGATGCTCTCTTTGGACCAACTGCACCTCAGTTTGCCCTCTGGCTCCTTACACATTTCTGTGGCTTCGCTAAGCTCCAGCCCCACTGAGGGCCACTGAGGGCCACTGAGGGTCACTGAGGATCACTGAGGGTCACTGAGGGTCACTGAGTCTGTGAAAGTCCCTCCTCCATGCAGCTCCCCCTTGTCACCTTGTCCTTCAGTGGGTTACACTCTGCCCTGGCTTCTAGGCTGCGGTTTCAGTTGTTTGTGTAGGTTAAAAAGAGAAATCATTGAATTTTAGCAGCTTCATTTGGAAGAATCTGTTGTTATGGCTGTTGGTCTCTGGGTTTGCTGCAGGTTGGTTGGTTTAACACTCTGGCAAAATTAGATGGGGTATGAGGAACATGTGCATATGCACGCGCGCACACACACACACACACACACACACACAACACACGGCCTGACTTTTATAAATTTTGAAATTAGGGAACAGAAGGATGAAATGGCTCAGATATAAATCTGCCTATGGAATTAAGTTTTCATTTTCTTAGATTTTTCTTTTTTTAATGTGAGGAAGGTACTCATCCACTAAGCAAACTTTATGATTTCTGCTTATCGAGCAGCTCGGCCTCGCTGTCCACATTCTTACTGAACCTTCTAGGGAGCTCCTTAGGTTTGGCAAGCATTTGAAACCCACTGACCTAAAGAAATGCTATTCTTAGGAGAGAGTCAGACCTGTGCCCTGGCTCCATGGCCCTCAGACCCGAGGTATCCTTTTCATGTTGTCAGCTTAGCCTCTGCTTTTGTGCGTGTATCTCTGTCTTCCTGATGAGTCCTCCTCAAATGGCCTTGAGAGCGGTACCCTCCTGTTCCCTGAGCTGGGGCTCACTGACCACTGCTGGAGAGGTGTGCTTCCCCAGAGATGCCAGTCAGTCAGTCTTCAGAGACTCAGGGCGTCCCATCCTTCCTCTTAAAGGATTTTCTCAACTGACTCTGCTCTTCCGAAATACCCTATACACCCATGGGAACAAGCATCACCTTTACCCATGAACCCATGAAAGCTCAGCAGCGTCACTTAGTCAGGTAAGATGGAGCTCACTCTGCTGGACCGGCAGTCGCATCTGAGTCACTCAAAACACAAGATGGCCAGCCTGGCACTCCAGGCCATTGTTAACAGGTCCGCAGGTTTTCATTTACCACGCAAACACCATAAGAAGAGAATGAAAGCGGAAGTGTTGGGAAAGAGGGTAACCCTTTTTCTGAACAACAGTTGCATTTAAAAACCACTCAAGGAGGAAATAACACATCTAGCTAGGGGGCCGTGCACCAAAGGGAGTTAGCATTTGAAGCTCTTTGTAAAACGTTCACCTGTTTCCTCTTGTTCACCACAGGACTGATGAAAAAGAAAGAGGAAAAATATGTTTTTTTTTAATAAAAGGAGCCCATTAAATAATTCATCACTTTTTTTTGGCTTACAGCCTGACTATCCCAAAAGAAATATAATTTCCTCCCACCCACCGCATACAGACTCCTGACACTTAACTGTGGTGTGCGGCATTGTCTTTCTGTGCGTGTCCGGAACTGTGCCCTGCAGGATACCCAGGACAGTCATCTCAAGTGGTGCCAGTTCCTTCACTGGTCATGGCAGTCTCATCCCTACTGTCTCTCTGTGGCCACGGTGTGGAGGAAGCCAGCAAGCACTCCATGTCCGCCTTTGCTACAGACACCACATTTACTTGATGAGGAATTTCATCTGCAGCCTAGAAACAATGCTTCTCAATCAGGGGCAAGTTTGCTCCCATTTATTGGAAGACATTTTTGATTGCTACAGTTAAAAGTGGGGGAAATGCCACTCCCTGCCACCAGGGATCAGTGAGGGCAGCAGCACCCAACACCTAAGATGACAATTATCCATACCAAGCGTTCTCTGGGAGAGTGCTGAAGCTGAGAGACTTTGGCTTACGCAAAGCCCAGCTGTAAACAGTGCTCAAGGCCAGTGCTCAAGGAGAAAAAAGTTGTGACAGAATTTGTTCAGCAGCTGGCCAGCGGGCAGCACCGTATGGTGAGGCCTTAGCTGCTTCAAAGGCATGTGCTTCACATGCAGCCTAAGGTAGGAACACAGCCTAGAAAGACACACACCTAAACATAACCCATGACCACTGACAAACATGCCTAACTGTTGTTGCCACTCCTGGCTCTGGGGTCTCCAATCTAGACGCCTGTCTTAACTTCACAAGAAATGTACGCTGCTTCCGAAAGAGCTCATGAGGAGTTATATGGAACACATAGCCCCACTGGGTTCGGTTAGTTAGTATTTCTTAATGCAGAAGTATGGCCGCACTTACATCACTGGTAGGAGAGAGATGGACAATCCTCCCAGAAAGCAAGCCAATCATGTGCAGCCAGGCTCTTTAAGATGTCCTATTAGCAACCCACTAACCTTGTAAGAAATCTAACCCACAGAATGAAAGTATGTCGTGGGCTTATGTACAAGAATATGAAATACTGCTCACAAGGAAAACAAAAACTTCACTAGCATTCTAGTTTGTTTTCTGTTGCTGTGCTAAGCATTAGGACCAAAGGCAGCTTGGGAGGAAAAGGGGGCTTCTTTGGCTTCCGTGTTTAGGTCACAATCTACCAATGAGGTAAGTCGGGGCAGGAGCTCAAGCAGGAAGTGTAGCGGAAAAGATAAACACAGCTTACCAACTTGCTTTCTCTGATTGGCCCAGTTACATTTATTTATTTATTTATTTATTTATTTATTTATTTATTTGCTCAACCCAGGCCCATCTGCCTAGGAATGGAACTGCCCACAGGGGGCTGGTCCCTCCTCCATTAACTAGCCATCAAGACCATGCCCCCACAAACAAGCCCACATGCCAATCTGATGGAGGCTGTCCCTCAACAGAGCTTCTCTCTTACCAGCGGTGTCAAGAAAGCAACAACTTAGGGTGACCTAATACGTAATAATGGCATTGATGCGATAGCATGTCTATTTGACTTTAAGGACAGGGATCACATTTTTATAAAATACACTCCAGGCTGCGCATATAACTTAGCGGCAGAGGACTTGCTGGGCACCAGCAAAGCCCTGGGCATTGATCCCAAACACCGCAAAACAAAAGCAAAACAAAAGCCATTTCATCTAATCCAAATCTAAGCGCATGGGGGATAGCATGCAGCGACCTGAACCATGCTTATTGTGGTCTCAGTTCTTAGAGGTGCACATGACAGGCACCTCACAGTTATTGTTGCCAGCAAGTGTCGGCACCACAGATGTTCATCTCCATCTTCCTTTATGCTAACATTCTAGTCACTGCCCACTGACCATGTACCCGGTTCATCCGTGGAAACACCATTTGGTTGTTAGAAACATTTAGGGATAGGACCTCAGGAAAGCATTTGCTGCATTTCCAGAGCATCAGAGCTCAGTTCTCAGGACTCATGGCAGGTGGTTCAGGACCACCTGGAAATCCAGCTCCGGGGATCTGATGCTCTCTTCTTGTTACTGTGAGCACCTACGTTCACATGTATATAAACACACATACACACACACACACACACACACACACACACACACACACACTTAAAACAATTAAGAAAAGATGCTTTAAAAGAACATAATACAATTTAAATAAGCTAAGGAGAAAAAAAGAACACAGTAAAAAAAAAGAGCATTCAGGATTTAGAAAGCTCATTCTGTGATGAAACTTAGGGACTAAAATGATGCAGCTACCGAGGAGGATCTACGCTCTGAAGTGACCTGTGACCCTCTGGCCAGCGGTGGGCCTTGGCCACAACTGGCTTCCTCTTTCAGCAGTCCCTTCCTCAGTTGAGATTTTCCCCATTGCTAACACTATAAGCCACAAAACAACGGAGAAGCCACATATCAACAGATTCGTGTGGCCGGCGGCCCCAGGGGGGCCACCACAGTATTGTGGCGACAGTGGAGGCTGGGGAGGCCGGGGTGCTTTTCAACTGACTGTGTGTCTGTGAGGGACAAATGGGATAAAAGAGCTACACTGTGCTTCTCCACACAGAAGAGAAGAAAGCAAACCTAGAGAGAGTGCGTGTGAGATGGAGAGGGGGAGACAGGAGGAAGAAGAAGAGAATGACACAGACATGAGAGGCTAGCTTCTGGAACAATCTTAAAAGACCGGTGAATAAGATCCTCACATCCTTTGTAAGCATTTTCCCCTTTTCATAAATGCCTCTCTGGGACCATAATAAAAAAATGGCATCTGTCCTTTTCCTGGAATCCTGAAATGGTGAAATTCTATGTCACTGAGGTTTAAAAAGCAGCTTAGGATGATTTTATATATCTGATTACTTACAGTCAAGGAATAAACAAACATAAAAATATACAACCACATGTATGTATGGAAAAAGAACAGAAAGAAGAGTGAGAGCAAAGGTGGGGGAAGGAGAAAGAGGAGGAGGGCAAGAAAAAACAGAGAGAGATAGGGAGAGAGAGAGACACACACAGAGAGGGTGGGGCGAGAGAGAGGGAGAGAGAGGGAGAGACAGAGGGAGAGACAGAGACAGAGGGGGGGAGAGGGGGAGAGAGAGAGAGAGAGAGAGAGAGAGAGAGAGAGAGAGAGAGAGAGAGAGGGACACTGTATACATGGACACATGGACAGTCTGTATAAAGCAGCAAGGAGACCCAGGGTCTAGCAGTAGCCGCAATGGATTGGAACTGCAAGCAAGGAGCAGTGTGAATGTGGAGCTTACTACTTTGGCTTGGTCCAGATCTCTCTGCCCAACACCAGTCTCCTCTGCTTTACTTCTCCCAAAACATTGGGGAATATTTATTAACAAAAAAGAAAATGGCCCCCTCCCTTCCCTTCCCATGAGAGAGCTAGTTCAAGATAGAAACACCCCTACAGGCAAGGTTTGAGGGCTAGGCGGGGAAGGAGATTTAGTGTCTGAGGGTAAGGGATGGCAGCTGTGGGAGAAACAATAAAAGGCAACAAAAACAAAATTTGTTTCCTGCATTGTCTGGTCCACGTAAGCTCTGCCTTGAAAAGCAGACTTTTTGCTTGACTCTATTAAAAGAATCTGGTGTAGATTAAAGATGGCTGTACACTCTTAAACATCCCTTTCAGTGAGGAAAGGGTGATTGCCACCTGCCCATGAAGCTGGGGCAGTCCATGTGTGTTTGATCAACAGAGCACAGGCTGAGAGTTACCATGGTCCTCTAGGACCTTGGGGAAGACTGTCACCCTCTACCACATCTTCTGAAGCCACTCTGAGAGGACCAGTTGGAGATGACTAATAACACTTGGATGGGCAACTTGACCTGTCCCTACCCAGCCCTCAGATCATGAAGAAAGCCACCTGCAGTCCTTCAGGCCAGCTGGGTGGCGGGATGGCTCGTGTTAATTGTTAACAGAGTCAGGAGTCACTGGGAGCTGGGCAGTTGGGCATGCTTGTGGGTGCTCACCTTGAGGACATTAATTGACGTAGGAAGACTGGACCTGACAGTAGATGGACGTATTCCTAAGGCAGGGGATCCCAGACCTTATACAACACAGAAGAGAGCTGAGAGGCACTATGCACCCACCTCTCTCTGCAAGGATGTTGCCAGCTGTTTCAGGCTCCTGCTGCAGTGACCTCACCACCACCGGCTGCACCCTTGAAGTGTGACCCAGAATAAACCCTTTTGTCCTTAATTCACTTCTGGCAAAGTATTTTTTTTTATCACACCAGCAAAGAAAGAAACCAAGACCAATGCCAGCAGGGACCCCAAAAACTGCCCAGCTTTAACCTCGACCAGCATTCTTAACCCCCAACAATCTGTGAAATATAATTAGATGGTTGCATTTTCAACTACAGACTTTTGGGGCAGCATGCCATGCGGCACACATGGTTCAGGCATAACAAGGTAACGCTAGCCACGTCCAATGTAGGCTTCGCTTCAGAAGCCCAAACGGATAAAGCTTGTGCAGCATAAGAACCAACACACAGCATCCACTCTATGGACCGCAAGTCAGGGCACATACTGACTACGAGGCGTGATCTGGGCAAATTAATCTCTGAACTTCCATTCTTTATCTGTGGGTCAGGGATAACGATGCTGCTTAATGACATGGCTGTGACTGCTATGTGTAAAAGTAAAGCACAGAACATGGCATGTAGTGGCTTGTGGAGAGAGACAGAGAGAGAGACAGAGAGAGAGAGAGAGAGAGAGAGAGAGAGAGAGAGAGAGAGAGAGAGAGAGAGAGAGAGAGTCCTCCATAGTCAGCTGTCTACTCACTCTCCACCCACCCCACGTAGTCTGTTTCCTCATTTCCTGGTCAGTCAGACTTTTCCCAGGGAACCAATGTCCTACTGCTGTACTGTTGGTCTTATTTATATCTCAACCTGACTCACTATTAGGCCCTGAGAAAACAGAAAGCAGTGTGTGTGTGTGTGTGTGTGTGTGTGTGTGTGTGTGTGTGTGTGTGTCTGCCCACGTGTGGGTGCACGTGTATGAGGGTGCATGTGGAGGCCAGTGGCCAATGCCTGCCTGGTGTCTTCCTTGACCACTCTCCGCCTGAAATATTAAAGCAGGGTGTCTCACTTGAACGGAGAGCTCGCCAATTCAGCTGACCCGAGCTGCTTCCAGGGGTCCCCTGTCTCTGCCTCACCAGTGTTAGTATTACAGTCAGAATGTCACAGGCAGCCAGCATTTTATTTGAGTGCTGGGGATCTGAACCCCAGTCCTTAGAGTACAGCCAACTCCCCATCTCTCCGGCCCCAGGTGGAGGGCATCTTTCAAAGAATCCGAGCTGTATTCGAACAGTCCTTAACACGAAGGAGACAGACTTTGGGATTGTGGACACCACATTTCCCATCTCACATCAGAGACACGGTCAGACAGAAAGCACCAAAACACACCCAGAGCATCCACAACGTGGACACAGACGCTGGAGAAGGGCCCGGAGGACTGATGCTGGGCAGGAGAACAGTCTAGAGTTTCAGTTAGCCTTAGACAACTCTGAGCAGGCGGGGGCCCTCCTGCACATGTTACTGTGTTCTCCTGCCCTGCAGCCAGCACAGGTGGACAGAGGGACTGGGCCTCCAAAGCTGTACAGGCAACATCTTTGAGTACAGAAACATCCCACATGAAAGGTCCAAAGGCCTTGCGTGCCCTCCTGTGGAACCTTTCCTTGCCCTTGCTGAAGCCTCTCACAGCCTCTGCCTGCTAACAGCCACCCAGTTGTAATGCTGGATGGCAGCTTCCCTGTAAAATATCTCACGCCATTTGCTCCACAAATACAGATGGCTTTGATCTCACCTGAGGTGGCTGTCCACTGTCATGAAGGGAAAAGCAATTGTTCTTGTATGAGCAGTCACAGGGGCGGCGGAGGGATTAATGATGCTCATAGACTAGAAGAGGCATTGCTGGAATTACTACACCCTCTTCCAGGTTTCACAGGACGTGTGTTTTACAGTTAAAACATCTTTTGTGGAGAGCCAGATATCCCTCTAAAACTGTTTGGCATGTTTGCTATAAGTGTTTGTGGCACAGATATGGATGTGGGGGGCGGGGGACGGGACTTTAAAATCCCTCCATGTGCAAAAGACAAGGGGAAACTTGCTGTGGCTGTACCGAAACGTGACATCCCACCTCCCCCTCCCCCACCTGGGACGGGCTGTCTTCCTCCATAGTTCTGACATTTTCTGCAACTGGTTTGTCTTGCATCAGACCTTTAAAACGAAGCCAAGGCAGATTGGGAGAAAGCTGGCTTCTTCATTAGCAAGACCCTTTCCCCTTACCAGAGAAGTGGGGTACCAGGGAGGGAATACCTTGGACTTAGAAAGATGAACAAACAAACAAACAAACAAAACTGTTTTGAGGCTGGGGAGATGATAGCTCAGTCAATAAAATGCTCGCCTTGCAAGAAGAAGGGACTGTTAGATCCCCAGAGCCCAGTTTTCAGAACTGAACATGGCGTGCCTGTTTTAATCCCAGTCCTGGGAAGCAGCGTCACCAGGACGTCCTGTGCTTCCCAGCCAGGCCGCCTAACTGTCTCCAAAAATGTGGTGGGTGGCACTTGAGAAATTATCCTAATGCTGTCTGTGGGCTTCAGCGTGCATAAACAAATGTGTACAAATGTGCACACACACACATATATATATACGTGTGCATCTGCTTGCACAGAAACACATACACAAGCACGCACACATTCAGAGAAGGCAAGAGGCAGAGACAGAGAGACACACAGAGAGATACAGAGTGACGCAGAGACACCGAGACAGAAAGTGTGTGTTCAAGTGCGTTTCTGTGTTCACTCTCCTAACCCTCCTAACGGAGATGTAAAGCGTGTGAGGTCAGCAACCTTTCACAGCCTGAAAGAAGCCCCTTATCTGGCCAATTGTTAAGATGTGCTTTGTTTTTGCTTCTGCTCTCATGCTGTCCATGTGTCAGGATAAAATAAAAGGCAGATTGGGTCCTTACAGAGATTGTCCAGTGTCAGGATTATGGAAGACCCTCCCTAGGATTAAGGTCAAGTTGATGGAACCACGCTGTTTTGTATTTTATAGATCAGACCAGGGTGAGGAGAAAAAGCATCTCTCTGTGAGTGCTGGATGCGGATCTGAGAACAACATTTCTCTCCTCGTGGCCACACCGTTGTGGTTATTGAACATCGGGTGGATGGAGGGTAGGAGGGAGTTTATAAAAAATGGCCTAGTGTTTGGCACGGGATTGCACTAGCATTCCAGTGGGTGGTTCCAAAGTAGTAGCTGGTGTGTGTGTGTGTGTGTGTGTGTGTGTGTGTGTGTGTGTGTCTGTGTGTGTGTCTGTGTGTGTGTCTGTGTTCTGTTGTACAAACACTTTCTTCATGACCTCTGACGTGCCTGGTTGAGGCAAGCAACAGGAGGGAACAGTGAGGATCCAGGACAGTCCTCACGTCCCTCCACTTTCACTCCATGTCAGGTTGACAAAGCCTTGTCATGCCATCCAAAAGGACAGCAATCAGGAAGTCAGCAAAGAAACACTAACAATCCTGCAGTGAAAGGGAGCCATACACAGCCTTGCTGTGGGGACAGGAAAGGTCCGGGGGTGGGGAGGGGGGCTGTTGCTGCGTCCCTGCCTTACTCCTCAGACCTCTAGGCTCCAGCTGCGCCTGTCAGGTCTGAACACCTCAGCTCCAGCGCGTGCTGGGGTGAACTGAAGCCAAGCTGGGAGATCAACTATAGATTTGCTTTTTCAGAGTCGTGAAAATGATGTTACGAGGGATAAAGCAGGAAGAAGGAGACCTTGCGTGTACATACAAAGAGGAATGCACACACACACACACACACACACACACACACACACACACACACACACACACACACCTGGTAATTGTACCAAGGTAGGCAGCTAGGTCATTTCCCCAAATGGAATACAACCAAAGCCACAGGACTCCTGTGGTCTTCCTTGTGGCATTTCTTTTGTTCTCTTTCCCTCCCTCCTCCCTCCCTCCCTGCCCCCCCACCCCACCCCACTTTCTCTCCCTCCCTTGACAGGAAAGTGCTCAGCACCCTGTGCCTTGAGCCTGTCCTTTACGTCATGAACTGAACCACAAAGCTCGGAGGGGACAGGGTGGGGGCCAACATGGCCTTCAGCTCAGAAAACAGTCTGTGCAGTGCAGTGTATATACAGCTGCTGGAATCCACAGGATGCTCACCTGTGAGAGATGCTAAGAGCAAGGCACTTCGGAGCGACTTTCCCTCAGCCCCAAGCTGGACTTTTTGTGTCCCAGCACATCGCTCGTGCTCCTTCTGACTCCTGCCACGATCCTGGCCTGAAATCACAGTTTCCCTCTGAATCACAAGCTTCTCCGAGCAGGAAGGACACTGTCTTCCTGCTTTACTGCACCCAGCATAGAGAGGGGTCACTCAGTGACTGCCACGACGGTCCCAGCATAGACAGGGGTCACTTCGTGATTGCCACGATGGCCCGGGCAAGCTTCCCACACAGAGGACACATATGGGGTTTATGGGAAGAAAACAGGAGAGGGAAAGAGAGAGAGAGAGAGAGAGAGAGAGAGGGAGACAGAGACAGAGACAGAGAGACAGAGAGACAGAGACAGAGACAGAGACACAGAGAGACAGAGAGACAGAGACAGAGACAGACAGACACAGACAGAGAAAGAGACACACACACACACACACACACACACACACACAGAGAGAGAGAGAGAGAGAGAGAGAGAGAGAGAGAGAGAGAGAGAGAGAGAGAGAGAGAGAGAGAGAGAGAGAGAGAGAGAGAGAGAGAGAGAGCTCCATGTATCCACCTCTGCTTATGTTCCTCTCAGACCCCAGAGAAGATGGAGTCTGCCTTGCAATCCTGCCGGACCAGGCAAGAACAATCCCTGATCAGGGATGAGTGAAGCTGCAAAGATGTCTGAACTCAAAGGTGCAGGGCAGTGCACCAGAAGAGAGCCAGGAGCCTGGAGGAGCCACAGGAGAGCCTCACTGTGCTGATGGGATGCTCAGAGGCCAGCGCAGGCACGAGAATTTGCGTTAGACTTAGGTTTGCACTGTTCTGCAGGCACCGACAAAGAGTCTTCAAAACACGACGGACCAGAACAGAGAGAACATATTCCCACCTTGCCCGCTCCGCCCATCAGCAGGGCTAACTTCTTACTGATGAAGTCACACACGGACACCAACATGCCATGCCGCCGGCACTATGAATCACAGCGACGCTTTCAGATGGCAAAGGAGGCAAAATACCTTAAAATATAAGAAGATTACGTCTGGGACCTGGCAATGACTTATAAAGAGCAAGAGATTATAGAACAGCATCCAGTTATTTCCCATTTTGAAGACAGATGAAAATGTGTTATACTTATGTATACATCCTCTGGAAGGCTCTCTGCTCGAGGCAGGTCCTATTAAAATTCTCAGGCTCCATCTTTGCATGCTAAGTACCTCAGAGGTTGCCATCATGTTTTCCAAGTGCTTGTACACATCTGCATCTCGGAGCCGCGCTAGTCCTTGTTTAAAGTCACTTGACGGGGATCTATAGGCAATTTCCAGCCCTTTATTCTAAGCCCCTTATTTTGCACTGAGGAAAATTGAGAGCTCAATAAGTTTTCCTCAAATTAATGGTGGAACGCTTCAGCTTTCTAAAAAGTCGCACTTAATGCCACTGTTTAACTGTGACCCGTGCCAAAGCCTCTCAAAAGAATGCAAGGTGCAAGCCTTAAGGAAGCAAGAAATTGTGTGCTCGCTGTCCAGGGCTGAACTGTGTGTCCACATCACCACAGGGCTTTTCTTGCTCAGAGGCCCCAGCAGCAGGGGTGTAAATGTATGAGCTACAGGGGTGAGGGAAGGGGCAGAACCTATGTGTTGGTGTGCATGGCACCAACAGAGTTTACCGTGTGCCAGCTTCCTGCCCAGGGAAAGAGACAAGAGCACCGGCGATGAGGCATGGCCAAGGGCTCCTGCATACGTCATTTTAGTGATGCGGCGATGGGAGGTAAGGTCTTCCATGTTGCAGTAATCCTGGATTATAAATAATTTAGCATATTTCCTTGTAAACTACAGTTTGGAATCCTCACAAATAAGAAAGGGATTAACTTTTTAGAGGCACCGACTCTTGGGACTTGGAGTTCAAGGCAGAACAATGCTTACCGTGGTAATTCCATCTATTTTAAGATCACAAACCCATAGCACATTGAAACCAGAGCAGAAGATATTAGCTCAGTGCTGTCTCTGAAGTGCCCAATAGTGGGACCAGAAGGGCTTTCAAAGGGAATTAAGTAGAGAGAGAGAGAAAGCTCCCTGTTAATGTCCAGATCACAAGGAAACAGCTGAATAGGATCCTCAGTGCTCCATAGGAAGGGACCCACATCACAGCTCATGTTCAAAACAGGGGGTGATGTCTCAGGAAGATCAAGGACCTTGGATTCTGCTGTCAGAGCCAGCTGCCTGCCCATTAGAGCCTCAAAAAGACCCTCTGCCATGTGGGAGCCAATAGGAACCCGCAAATGAGGCCATTTTTTCCAGCTTGTAGCTGGCCCATACGTTATTTGATGGAGACTGTCACTATGCAACAGTTCTCCAAGCACCTTTGATTGAAGCTTCGTATGTGAGGCATGAGTACACACGTGTGCGCATATGTACACAGGGTGTGTGTACATGCATGTGTGTGTACCTGCGTGTGGAGCAGAGAGACTGGATGGGAGATTCTCAGCATGGAGAGCAGAGAGAATTTAGGGGGACGAGGGCCGGCTCCTGACCGGTCTCTGAGCAGGAGTCATGGGAGGGAAATGCATCCTCCCCAGGAAGAGTCAGAGCCAGGAATGAATGGAGATTCACACGGGCTTCAAGAGGGGGTCGCCAGCTGGCTGGCATGCAACGAGTGGAGGAGCACGCATGGCTGGAGGGACGTGTCCAGTGCTGGCCTCCACGGTCCTCCACGATCTGGACTCTGCAGGTCTTTCCAGCCTGGTCATTTGCTGCTCCCCCCAAACTCCTCTCCCTGGAAAAGCAGCGTACCCCTTTCTTCTTGCCTTTTAAAAATTCTGTGTGTCTAGAGGATTCTTTCCCTTCCGGAAAAAATTTCATTTCATTTTCCATGATGTGGCTTTGAGTTCACCTCTTCCAAGAAGCCTTCCTTGCCGGCTAAAGCCTTGGCTAGTTCAGAACCACTCCTGTATGTGGCCACGGTGTCGTGCCAATTTCCATAGAAGATGAACAGGAAGTTTCATGTCAAGGATCAAGTCTGGGCGCTAGAGGTTCTTGGCTGTCTGGAGCAGTGTTCTGAGAGGGGCTCTCAGGCAGTCCGTTAAAGAAAGCTGCCACTTAAGGGGGTGGGACGCAAGCTCATCATCAGCACTGAGGCCAGTGTCCTTAAGAGGCGGTGACAGATCCAGGCTTGCGCACTGGAAAAATCACTTGCCTAGTGTTACCATACCAGCTTAAGAATTCCAAGCTTTGTGGGTGTTTGTTTGTTTGTTTGGTTGGTTGGTTGTTTTGAGACAGGGTCTCACGACACAACCTTGTCTGCCCCTAGAACTTGCTATATAGGTCAGGCTGGCCTTGAACTCACAGAGATCTTCCTGTCACTGCCTTCCGAGTGCTGGGATTAAAGGCGTGCGCCACCAAAGGCAGCCTCACTTGGCTACAAAGACTCTACAAAGCTCGTGATGCAGTCTTAGCTTTTTCCTGGAGAGAAGGGCCTCACACAGTGCAGGGGCCACTTTGCTTAGATACCCAGGTGTCCAAACAGTTGTCATAGGCCTTCTCGTTTGCGCCCTCCTCCAAATGTCCCTGCTGTCAGTCTGTTTTCCAGTGAACACTGTTGGTACCTGCTACTGAGTGAAAATGACCAGCTCTGAGCAGACTCTCTGGACATCAGAACATGCGGTGGAAACCCGGGAGAGCCTCTCTATGTTGGGCAGGACATAGAAAAAGTTGAAGCCACCATTTCCAGTTCCATCTTGAATTACTTAACTTCTGTGGTGGTCAATATCATTACCCTGAGAGGCTCTAGTATCGCCACAGAGACAAGTCTTGGGTGCAGCCATGGGGGCTTACTGGGTTACATTAGTAATAACTGAGGCAGACGATCCACCCTCGGTGTCAGCAGATTGTTCTACGGGTGTAAAATGGAGAAAGCGAGCTGAGGACCAGTATTCCTCTCTCTCTGTTTCCTGACTGTGGACACAATGCGACAGGCCATGTGACACCCCTACAGCCACGCTTGCCCACCACAACGGGTTGCATCTGTGAGCCAAAATCAACTCTTATCTCTTTAAGCTGCTGGCCACGGGGGTTTTATTACAGCAAGGAGAACCTGCAAACCAAATGGTTTCCTTAGAGATACTCTTTCCTGGCCTTACTGTAGAGGGATTTTCCAGTGGGTTCCAATTTCAGGAGTTGTCAAGTTATACAGACTGGAAGGAAAGCTGGCTGTCTCCCAGGCTGACTACTTGGTACACGGCCCATTAAAATAGCAAGAAGCACAACACGTTTGCCTGCCCAGCCCACTCTGCATCGCCTCACCCTCACCCCTGCTTTTGGGAGTTTGCCATTTGGGGATTACAGTGAGTTACCCCTGAACCTCTTGAGCTTGCGAGGAGACATCGGTCACTTCATCCCGCCTGGCAAGCGGGATGGAAGAGAGTCATCAAGGTGCCCTCTGTGACATCGAATGTCTGCTTCACCAGGTTACCCAAGGACACCACACTAAGCAAGAGTCTGAGAATTCCCAGAATGCACGCTGATGTTACAGCCTTCCCTAAACCCCTATCCCAGGATGCTCAGCAGCAATTAGTAGCAGCGTCCTCCGCTTCACCTCCACTGTGTTTTTAGCAGCTCGGGTTCGACAGAGGACAGGACAAGAGGGAGTGGGATTCAGCCGCTGGCCCTGATTTTTCCAAGGGAGCAGATTTAAACATTCATGTTCCTGGGTTCTCTAAAGAGATTCTGAACTCGCAAGGCCCTTAAGGTGCTTCTTTTTCTTCCTCCCTGCTTGTGTGTGTGTGTGTGTGTGTGTGTGTGTGTGTGTGTGTGTGTATGTGTGTGTATGTGTGTGTATGTGTGTGTATGTGGGTATGTGTGCATGTGTGTATGTGTGTGTGTGAGTGTGTGTATGTGTGAGTGTGTGTGAGTGTGTATGTGTGTGCATGTGTGTGTGTGTATGTGTGAGTGTGTGTATGTGTGAGTGTGTGTATGTGTGAGTGTGTGTATGTGTGAGTGTGTATGTGTGTGTGCGTGTGTGTGTGTGTGTGTGTGTGTGTGTGTGTGTGTGTTTAAGCCCTGTAAGAATGAAGCTCTTAAGGGAAGATGAGGCACAGAGGGAAAGGACATGGGTGATAGAGCATTAGGGACCCTCTTCCACTGCTCTTGTGCATAAGAACATAGGAGCGAGGACCTTAGAATCCCAAATTCTAAAGCTGAAAAGAGTAGTTGAGGTCACCTGGCCTACCCTTCTCTATCTTATAAATGAGAACACGAAAAGTCAGCTATGCTAATAGGTGTGCCAAGGTCATGCAACTTGGGAAGAGAAAAATCAGGGCCTGTCTGCATCTCTGCAGTTGCTTCACATTCCCTAGTGTCTGCTGTCCTCACTGCCGAGGAGCCATCTGGAACCGGAACAGGACTACAACATCCTATGGCATCCCCAGAAACACTGCACAATGTTTCTCTACTCTGAATAAATCCACGGCCACCTGCTTCTCATAAAGTTATCACCGATGGCCACCCGGCCACAGTTCTTCCTGGGACGGGCTCTCTCTGCTGTACATGAAGTTGGACAAAGCTGCTGCTCCGCTGATAACTTTTCTTTTTTCAAACTCAGCACCTCGCACCTCACTGACAAGAGGATTAAAGCAGGCAGCTTTAGTCTCCAGGAGCAGTTAAAACACAATATGTTAACACTTGTCTGGAGTTTGGTACACTTTCAGAAAAAGCCATCAATCTCTTCCACCACACCCTAACTACAGTCCTGTAATTGACACATGGTTTACTGAAATTAAGAAACAATCAAAGGGAAGGCAGCCGTAAATCACAGCTAGAAAGCTAACTTTGCAGACAAAGTGTTTGAAGTCCTAAATCAAGACGGGGTGTGGAGTCACAAATGTGGGAGTTTCTGAGGGAGGAGAGGTTGGTAATTTTGGAGGCTAGTTCCCTTTGTGGTCTTCCCTCAGGACAGATGGGGAAGGACTGTGTCCACAGTGTGAGCTTCAGGCTTGGAGCTTTGAGAATGCAGGGTGGATGTGAGGGGTCTTCTTAGACTTTGCAGTCTGTAAGTCTGAGCTGGGTTCTGGGGTTGAGAAATACTCTCTCTCTCTCTCTCTCTCTCTCTCTCTCTCTCTCTCTCCCTCTCTCCCTCTCTCTCTCTCTCTCTCTCTCTCTCTCTCTCTCTCTCTCTCTCTCTCTCTCTCTCTGCATATGTATGTGACCATGTGACCACCTGACGGTCAGACGGTGCGTGACATCAGGTGTTTCCCTCAATCTCCACCTCATCCACCTCAGTTTTTGGGACAGGATCTCCCACTGAACCTGGAGATTTCTGATTCTTCTGTACTGGCTGTGCAGTAAGTGCCATCCCCAACCAACCTCCAGCATCTTCGTCTCTCTGCCTTCCCCGAGCTGGGATTGCAGGTGCCTGCTGTTCAGTCCCTCATTGCTTGCACACCAAACACTCTACTGATGATGATGACGATAGAGGTGGCTCCTTCTCCCCAGGAACTGGCATTTCTAACAGGCTCCCAAGTGTGGTGCTGATGCTGCCCATCTCGGGGCCACATTAAAACACTGGG
Source organism: Acomys minous (assembly GCF_964271855.1). Taxonomy (NCBI): domain Eukaryota; kingdom Metazoa; phylum Chordata; class Mammalia; order Rodentia; family Muridae; genus Acomys; species Acomys minous. The sequence goes on along the minus strand of NC_140494.1, from coordinate 128,148,213 downwards.
TTGGAAAAGATACCTTTAAGCCTCTGCTGGTGTGGGACTTAATTAGAATGTGAAAGACAAGGCGTGAGGTCGAATTTGAAAATCCTTTCATAACACAGCCAGCAGTGGGAAAAAAAGCCACACAGACATGAGGTCCTGTTGTCATAGCATCAAGGGGTCCCCTTTTCAGGGAGGTAAGCCATGCGCTCCAGCTGCCATTGTCACCTCTGAAAATATGATGCCAAGCTGAGCAAAAGCAAACACCAGGAGGCTTAAAAAACCGAGGGGTCCCCATTCTCCTTCCTCAAGCCAGGGGAGATGGGGGGGAGTGGGCAGAGAGGAAGGGGGAGCATGGCGTTATGTAGAGAAAGTGCAGTATAAATGGAAAGTAGGGCTCTGTCTCCCCAAGCCGGAGACAAGGAGTCTGCTGAGGAGGCTGCATGACACAGGGAATCAAATCCAGGTCCCTGATACCCAGAGGCTAGAGAGAGAGAGAGAGAGAGAGAGAGAGAGAGAGAGAGAGAGAGAGAGATGGAATATCCTAGGACATTCTGAGGAGTCTTGACTTCCTACAGTAAGCAGTTGTGATTGCATTCACTTGCTATTTTGGAGCATGCATGAAGTTCATTAGCTGGCATCCAGTAAAAAGAAAAGGATGAAGAAAAAGGTTCTGGAGGACAAATCAGTAATTGCTACTTGAGAGCAAAGCAAAGTTCCTGAGAAAAATCTTTTACAAAGGCCCTGTCAAAACAAGTCACTTAAGGATTAGTGGGAGCTAAATCCTCTGTCGGAGAGATTTCTCTCAACAGTCCTAAATGGGTTTTAGTATCGGGGAAAATCTTAGAAAATACACTCCCCCTGCCTCAAGCCCCTGGCAGAGCGGCTCTTTCAATTGCCTGGCATCTTGTGGGAGACTCGTGTTTCCTTAGGCTGTGGCTTGCTGGGGGAAAAAAACGAAATAAAATAAAATCTGCTGTATCCTTTGCAGCAGTGGCTGTGGCTGTGGCAGGGAAGGATGCTGGCGATGCCTCCTGTGTGTCTGGGGAGGCTGGGCCCTTTCCTCTTTCAGCCTCTGAGCTGTCAGCGAGAAGCTTGCTCCTCAGCTCTGGTCTTTACTCTGTTTTGTTTTGGACCCTCTCTTGAAGATTTAGCTGCTCACTCTGCCCTCAGGTGAGGGCAGGAAGCTGAAACCTCTCGAGATTATTTAGGTGACAGATATTTTTTTTTTTAATTAGGAAGAGAAGCAAGCATAAAGTGATACCTGTGCCTTTTCATTGGCTGTCTTATAAGAGTTGCACGTTTGAATTTTGTCAGGCATGGGTCATTTTAGTTGCCCGTCTTAGCTTCACACTTGGGTCCTGGCTTCTGTTTTCTTAAGTTCTGGAACCTCTGTCTTATGGGTGTCTGTCTCTGTTCATTAAGTAAGTACATATAAAAAAAAAAAAAGACCAGTTCAGTATGTAGAAGCGCTCCGACAACTGTCCCCACACGAGGGTGATCTGCTAAGAGATTTTCACACCTGCCTGCCAGAGGGTCACCTCCATTGTTCCGCCTAAACCTTTTTAGCTTTTGTCATAGCTCGGAACCTTTATTTTAAACATCATTATTTAAACTCCTTCCTGGAGGACAAAAATACCGTTCATCAACTGATTAATTAACATGGAGACAGGGGCGTAGCAGCAGGCTTAGCATTCACTAGGTAGACCAGGCCAGCCATGGACTGCTGGGCAATCCTCCTGCCTCTGCCTCCTGTGTGCTGAGATCACAAGCACAAACTGTCATCTCTAGCAAGAACCGCACTTATCAAACGCTCCACCCGTGAGCAAGAACCAACCCTCCCCATGTGCACGCGAGCTATCTCTAAATTTTCTGTTCTCTGCTACATCTTTTCAAAACAGCCATTTGTCAGGCCACACATTTCTTTTAACATATGTGAGTCTTCATGACCGAGCAGGTCCCAAGGCCTAGAACTAAACACAGGACTATTTCCCTGGCAGCTGGAATAGCGTGTGTGCGTGCGTGTGTGTGTGTGTGTGTGTGTGTGTGTGTGTGTGTGTGTGTGTGTGTGAGCTTGTGTGTGTGTCTGTAGATAAGTACAACCCCAAGTATTTTCCTCTCAGGTCTACCTTAGGCTTACAACCCCAGCACTGAGATATTGTCCAGACATTGAGAATCTGTGAATACTCTTCAGATTAAATGACTCCAAAGAGGCAGCCCATGAAGCTTGTTTAATTAGCCAGACTCCAGGGAATATAGTGTGTCTCTTATTTTGTTGCCATGGCCAAGAGAATTCAGGTTTGGGACTTTATAGGCCTAAGTTGGAATCTGAAGAGCTGCCAGCATTGAGAGGAGAGCTCAGTAGTAAAAATTCCATCTCTCGTGGGCTGGCTGGACAGGGCACGCGCACCCAGGATGGGTGACCCAGCTACGGCTCAGAAGAGACAAGAGAAACACACAGGTTCTATTAAGAAGGAGTGTGTATGTGCAAATGTTTCTGTGTATGCATTGGCATGTGTGCCTGTACACATGCATGATATGTACGTATGCATAGGTCTGTGTGCATCCGTGCATGTGTGGGCATACCTTGTCTTATGTATCTATAGACATGTGTACATATGTGTGCATATGTATATGAGTTTGCCTATAGGTGAGTTATGCAGGCCTGCATACATGTATAAGTGTACACGTACGAATATGTGTATTTGTCTGTGTATATATCTGTGTGTACATGTATGTATAATGTGCTCATGTGTGTGAGAATGTATGTGTGTCTATAGATGTGTTTAAACATATATATATATGTGTGCGTATGTATATGGTATGTATCTATATGTGCATGTGTATGCCTGTAGTCATGTATTTATGTGTTTGTGTGTGTGTGTGTGTGTGCATCTGTGTGTATTACACCCCTGTGTATTTATTTTTTAAAAAAAGATTTATTTATTATTTATACAGTGTTCTGCCTCCATGCCAGAGTAGGGGACCAGATCTCATCATAGATGGTTGTGAGTTACCGTGTGGTTGCTGGGAGCTGAACTCAGGACCTTTGGAAGAACGGACAGTGCTCTTAACCTCTGAGCCATCTTTCCAGCCCACACCTGTGTATTTCTTAATGGGCAACAGGGGTTCTGATGCCTGGAGGAAGCTGTCAAACAAAGGAGAGAGAGAGAGATGACTAGAGAGGACCAGGAAGAGCTGCACTCCTCAGCAGACAATCAGGCTGGCCTGCAGTTGCACATGTTTCCCTCTAGGACTGTCCTGACCAGATTGTACATCAGAGCCAGTTACTCACTGTCTCAAATGGGGCTTCTCCAGATCTGTGCTTGTGGGTTGAATGATCAGGACATACCTCAGAGCAGCACCCCGCCTCCCCGCCCACCTTTCATCAAAGATCAAGTTAAGCATTAGCCTCAAATCGTCTCCCTGCAGAGGGAGGGGAGACCGCGCCAAGATCACTGTGTGGAGGAAAGTGTGAACCCGTTTTTCACGCTGACAGGTTCCGAAACCCAGAGTGCCTATTTTGGGTTGAGAATGAGAGTTTGTTTCAGTTTGATTTACCATCAGTGGATATTTTTCTTTTGCACACCCACTTAAGAGACACACTAAAGCTAAACACAGATTTTTTTTGGACCCTCAAAATTTGCATGTGGGGCTGGAGAGATGGCTTGGTAGTGAGGAGCGCTTGCGGCTCTCGCGGAGGATCGGGGTTCGGGTCTCAGGGCTCACAAGGCCGCTCACAGCCATCTGACACCCTAGTTCCAGGAGATCCAATGGCCTCTTCTGACCTCCTAGGAAACCAGACATGTGTGCGGTGCACAGACACACATGCAGATGAAACACTCGTATGCATAGAATAAAATAAATCTTTAAAAATTCTGTGTATGTGTATGCCCATGTGCGTCTCTGTGTGTGCATACATGTGTGCATGCACATGTGGCAGCCAGAGAAAAACCACAGTGTCATTGCTCAGACACTGTCCATCTTACTGTTTGAGACAAGTTCTCTCCCTGGCCTGGAACTCAGCAAGTAAACTAGGCTGGGTAACCAGTGAGCCCTAGGGATCTGCCTGTCTCTGCTCCCCCAGCAATGGGAGTACAATTGCATGTCATAATGTGTTACTTTTTTCTTTCTTTTTTTTTTTAAATTATGAACTCTGAGGATTGAACACACATGCTCGAGTTTGCCTGAACCATGTCCCTTGATCCTCATACTGAGGTGCTTGCATTTCTAAAGAACTCGTGACCTTTCTCTGCAGATCCTTGAAGGGACGACCCTGGGCAATGTTGTCTGCCAGGGGATCCCTCTCATACTGGAAGCAGCAAAATCCTGTACAGGTGTGGTGCCCCCCCCCCCAGTTAGAGCCAACGGTTGTAAATCTTAGCCCTAATTCATTCACTTCGGTTTCACAAGCTTCCTGCTAAGCCGCAGAGTCATACAAAGGGGCCATGTCAAGCCGTGCCCAAGGTAAAGATGGGAAGACCATGAGAGAAGACGGAAGAGGCCCGTGAGCAGGTAGGATCCGGACCGGATGCTGCTTTCAGCCCAACCCCCTCCTTCTCTTCTCCCCGTGTAGCTCAAATGTTGAAGTGGGGTCTGAAGTATAAGTCAAAAGAACGTAAGGGCTGGGAGAGAGAGACACACGGCTGTGAGCACCTACAGTGTGCTAGGTTCTGCTAGGTCTGCTGCAGAGTCCTATACACAGGAGGGCAGGGACATGGGATTACCGAGTCTACTCCAGAGCCCAGAGAGGAGGGAGCTGGTCCCAAGCATTCTGGTAAATGATGGCGCAAAGATCGAGACTGGATTCTGAGGACTCTAAAGCAGGAGTAGGGTGAGGATCGAGTGGTCTCTAGGCTCTGGAGCTTTCTGTTTGGTACTAGTGCAGGCTTAGTTCTAGGTGTGGGGATCTGTGCTAAACCAGACAGCTCTGCACAGCCCAACTCCTCCGGAGGCTGACAGAATGAGGCAGAACTCCGTAGAAAGTAAGCCAGTACTTCCGTTCGGCTGTGTTGGGAAATATCCCGTGGGCTGGGATGGTGAATGCTCCAGGAGAAACTGCTCAAAGACACTGTGCAGAGGTCTCTTCAGGCCGGCTGTGGTTTTCAGGGAACAGACAGGAGGCTGGGTGGGCACTGGAGGCAAGCTACGCACTTGGTAGGCGTTCCCTAGAGAGTCTCATAATGCCCAGAAAACTGCTGCCCAGTAATTGGCCTTCATGCATCAGTAAATTTAGCATTGGACTCAGGTGGGGTCCAAATCCTCCCTAGAGAAACAAGACCAGCATGTCATCTTATACCACATTCAACACCCCCACCCCCAATACACACAGACACACACACATGCGCTCGCGCACACACACACACACACACACACACACACGTCCGCGTTTGTGCACACATAAACACACGCACACACACGTGCATGCAAGAAACTTAACATATGGCTCTCTGAACCCATCAAAACTAGAGTGTCGAGATCAGCCAATTCATATGACCCATCTGGACATCTTTTACTGCTTTTATCTAATTGATGCACACGTGCAGATGGGAAATAGCACAATCTCTACATTCATGAGAAAGAAAAAGGGGAAATTCAGGGCAGTAACTAGGTTAGTTACTAGTAGTTAGTAGTAAAAGGTAAGTAACCCAGACATGGAGCTCCTGAGCGAGCTTAAGGCAGCAGTCCTCAGCTGTGCGTCCTCTGAGGCACCGAGTTCAAGCCAGGTTGGCAGACATCTCACCTGCGCCTGCGCAACCACAGGAACCGCCTCCACCCTTCGCGCAGGCGCGGGCGGGCGTCAACAGAAAGCCTCGAGAGAGCAGAACTCAGCCTCCTCCCCACAGAGAGTCCCCACACTTCAGACTAAACACAGGACCGAGTAAGCCCAGATTAAACAAGGCTTTATCGGGATAGAGTTTGGGTAATCTCTCAGTCAACAAAATCTGGGGAACGTGTGTGCAGAATATCCATTTTACAAATGTCAGGCCACAAAGTCAAACTCTTTTTGAGAGGTTGTTAAGGACGCCCTAATCCAGCTAATATAGGAGGCTGACAGCAGCTCAGTCAGACTGGCTTCCAACCTGGAAACCTGCTCAGCCCCACGCGGAGACCAGCAAAGGACAGCCTCTGCAACGTCGCCGTAGTCGGTTCCCAACAGGACAGCATTGGCATCGGTGTGAGGAAAAAGCACGTTTCTAGATGCCTCTAGTTACTGGGATGGGTCCTGAGGCGCACACACCCTCACAGCCACAGCGCGGAGGACTTTATGCGTCATATTTTACCTCGGTTGGGTACAAACTACGAAGTTCCAGCTTAAACGTTCCAAACTGGGTGATACTGTTTCACCATTAAGGAAAGATAAACTATTAAAACGTCTACTGTGGGTGCCGAGGGCACGGCTCTGTAGATGAAGGGCATGAGTTTGAATCCCTGCACCCACACAGAAAACTACACGTGGGCACACGCATGTGCGCACACCTATAACCCAGTGCTGCAGAGGGTGGAGAGTGAAGCATTCCTGTCTCAAGGAATAAGGCACTGAGTGACAGACTAGGAGTAACAGGCATTCTCCTCTGGTCTCTGCACAAGTGCATGCAGGTGGACACAACTACACACTGGTATTCATAGCACGCACGCTCAAGGGCAAACACATGCAAGCACACGCAGGCACACGCAGACACACACACACACACACACACACACAAACATGCATGCAGGCACACACATACGCAGGCATGCACATACACACAGGCACACACACACACACACACACACACACACACACACACACACACAAATCTTCTAACAAGTCAATGAGGCACAGACACAAAACGGCCAACACAGGCAAATGAGATACAAGAGGAGCCTGTAAGACACGTGGATTGTCACAGGCATCAGAAAATGACACCTTATAGATTTATGTTGAAGCACATGGCTGGCTATTTTAATGCTGCTGTCAGAACAGTCCAGTGTGCTGGTGGCTGAGGCGCCACCTGCCTGAGCCAGATGGAGTCACTTACTACAGATGTACGATTGGAGCCGAGTGTCTGATCCCCAGATTCCCCAGATGGGAAACATGAACCCCTCCACACAGGTTCTACAGACATGAACATTGAACGGATCTGACCATGGTACGCACAATACGCTAAGATCATTCCTTGCTTCTTCATTTAGGTCAGGAAAACCTCATGCGCACGTGTTTGCCCGCTGCATGTTTGTTACTGAAATCGTGCCTACATGGAGCATGCAAAGGTGCTTCACGACCCAAATTCCACAGCGAACACTGACCAATCACCTCCTGTTCTCACTGGGAAACCTCCAAATGGTTTTTGATTCATGATGTCCTTAATGATTCATCTGGCTTTTTCTTTTCTGTTCTTACAGCCCACATATCCTAAATAAACACTCAATCATGCTCTTTATTTATTAAATAAACCCAAATAACATAGTGTTTATACCCCCCCAAATTTAATAGGTTAAAAAAAAAAGGATACAAACTAAAGGAAATCCATATTTTAATTTGTTGTTAAACAGTCACAAGTACTTACTGACAAGACACATGTGCCTGGTGCGTGCCAGACCACTGCTTGGAGCTTGGCATTGCACTGGAGACCCTCAGCCTCACTTCCTGTCCCTTCCTGACTCTCTTGGGGGCCCTACTTGACATGACAGCGATACCCCAAACCCCCAGTTTTGCACTATTGTGACGCCGCTGAATGCAGACGGCTCCACCAGTGAAACTGTGAGCCGCCCCAAGCTGGCGGTTCACACGGGTCTGACACATGACAAGAATCACTGCTTTCCTCCGCTCTTTAAATATTTCCTGGCACCCCCCTGAGTGTGCTGTAAGACACAGGGGACTCAGCGCCTGGGAACCAGGCGCCCAAACAACAAAATGAGTCACACTGCTCTCCTGGGCCACTGTTCGAGAAATGCGAGTGAGACTACCTCAGACGTAGACCTGAATCACACAGCAAGATGTTGCCATGTCATCTGAACTCATTTTTTCCATATTTTTTTCTCTCATATGACTAAAATTTTTTTTATTTTTTAAAGTGTGTGCATGTGTGTGTGCATTTTGAATGCATGTGTGTGTGCATGTGTGTGTGTGTGTGCATGTGCTCATGAAGTGGGAGGGCAGAGCTTCACATGTAGTATCTTCCTAAGTTTTCCATCTTCTTTTTTTTGAGATGGGGGGGGGGTTCCATCACATGGAGCTTGCTTATTTGGCTAGGCTAGATGGCTTGTGACTTTCAGGAATACTCTAGAGCTGGGTTTACACACACACACACACACACACACACACACACACACACACACAGAGAGAGAGAGAGAGAGAGAGAGAGAGAGAGAGACAGACAGACAGACAGACAGACAGACAGACAGACAGACAGAGACAGAGAGAGAGACGCAGCCATCCTAACAGGGTCATATGGTCAGATAAACGGAATGTTTTGGAGATTCTGACAACTGCTTGCTTATCTCACTTTTACGATTAGGCAAAGGTCACACAGCACAGCTGCACATTTATCAGGTCCGGCTTATGAATAGGTATTTCTGGGCTGTGGTCAGCTTCCTGTCCTTTCAATTCAGACAAGGAAGACAATCTCCTTCACACATGGGGATAGCCCGCCACTCAAGCCTTCTACCTGTAAAGTCAGCTGCTCTGAACTTACATGGATGCCAAGAGATGCACCGGGCTCACCCTGTGCCTACTCAAACTCCATCCTGGGTCATCTTATAGGGACAGGACAATTAAAAGAAAGCATTAGCTTGGCTCAGGAAGAAAGGTGGGGGACAGCATGACTGCTTTTTATCACCGCTGTGACAGAAAACCTAGCAAAAGGAGGCCATGGAAGGGAGGGTCTGTCTGGCTCAGCTGTCCATCACGGAGGGAATACACAGCAGCGGGAGCGGGAGGCAGCTGGTCACACTGCATCCACAGGCGGCAGGTGCGGTGAGGGGACCACTGCTGTGCTTCTATTCAGTTACGGGACCCAAGCACGCGCGGGCTGCTGCTGCCTCATTCTGCCTGGTTTTAAACTCCTTCTTAGACTTGTCCAGAGGCTTGCTTCCATGGTGGCCTAGTAGGAGTCATCACGAGGAGAGAGAGAAAGGACAGAGATATGCTGGCCGACAGGTAATGCCTCTCTTAGAGAAAGGAAGCTTGGTTTGTAGTCTCTGCCACTTTCATGCCACCAACACACAAACAATCCCACCATGGACGAGAGATGTCACTGAGTTCAGGGTCAGAGGTGGCCATGATTTGGCTTCACCTCTGAACCGAAGATTTCTTCTTTTCTCTTCCTCTTCTTCATGTTTCCTCTCTTCCTCCTCCTCCTCCTCCTCTTCCTCCTCTATTTAATTTTTCACATAGGGTTTCATGCAGCTCCACCCACGCTGACTTTGAACAGCTGAGGCAGGCCTTGAACTTCTGCTTCTCCCTCCCAAGCGCTGGGACAACAGCCAAGCACACCCAGCTGATGCAGCCCTGAGAAACAAACCCAGGGGTTCATGGCTGCAAGGCGAGCAGGCTACCAGCTGACCCGCACCCTCAGCCCCTGTCCTGCTCGTCTGTGGCAGCCTGTGGGATGCTGTGAGGTGGGGGACGCATGAGTCTCCCCTCAAGTATGTTATGTATCTTAATTGAGAACTGTTTTCTTATCTACAAAAAAATCAAGTTGGAGATGAGAGAGAGAGAGAGAGAGAGAGAGAGAGGAGAGAGAGAGAGAGAGAGAGAGAGAGAGAGAGAACACCTTGGAAAGAAAGTGGGATGATCCAAAGCACTTGGTGTACTTGATGCCTTCCTCTCTGTGGAGGGGACACTTGCTCAATCTTTCTTCCTCAATCTGCCAGGTGGAGGTGACACTTCGGTGTAATCAAGTTCCCAGCATTCAGTAGGCATCCATCCAAGGGTCCATGTTTATCTTACTTGTTCTGAAGGGTCTAAAGAGAAGACAAAGCTGCTTTTGCCATCAAGGGGGACAATGCACCCAGAAACAGGAGGCTAACCGCAGGCAAAGGCCAGCTCCTGCCTTTTCTCACCGTGGCACTCGCTGGCTTCCTCCAAAGACCCGGGTGAGAATGGCGGTTTCCGCTGCTGGCTGCATTTCAGGATCCCGTTGGCCAATTGGCACAAAACCTTACAGGAAAGACCTTCCAGAGGCTTCTTGCGCTGTGGTCATCATTCATTCTGGGAGTTCTGGTTCTGCTCCCTTTACTTTGGCTTCCTTGGCCTCTCCAGGCCCTAGACTCAGTATATAGGAAAGATTTTTTTTCTAGAATTGTTCCCCCCAACTCTTTTTCCAAGAGACAAATCCTGAACGCACCGGGCCATCCCAATGCAAAGGTACAGAGGAGCGCATACATTATTTGGAATAAGGAGAAACACAATGCTTACTACAAGGGTGATTGCCCTCCAGGGACCATGATTTTAGAATTATGCAAAATAGAAGAAGATTGATCCTTAAAAGTTCACATAACAGACTCTTAAATGAGGTGGCAACGCGGAGTACAGTATCTCCTAATGAATTAAAATGTCCTATGCAAAGCTCTGTTGGAAAAATGCCCTGCAGTCCCACTGGCTTGGCCAGCTTGTGAGCGTCCATCCTACGTGTATATGCAGTTATCTATGAAGTGTCTCGTTTGCCTAAAAACAATGAAAGTTCACTAATACTTGTGCAGGATGCTTGCCTGCTCTCGGACCTGGGTGTGAGTGGAGGGTCGCACTGTGTTTTCCACAAGGAGTCTGCCAAGTAGTCCCTGGGCATGAAGGCCTTTTTGAAAGTTCAGACACCATGTGTCTGCAGCATCATGGTATCTGCAAGAAGCCGGAGGCTAAATTGTGTGCACCCTTATCTGTCTCAGGTGTATCAAGGATTTTGCTAGAACTCTTTCCCTTATAAGGTTCACCTTGATGATGCAGGGAGCCCCACTGGGACCCAGCTGAGTTTCAGATGCATTGTGGGTAGGAGAAGATGATACTGTTTCCTTTGTCTTGGACACTGTTGGCCTAGAAGCTTCCAGTGAAGATGGTAGACTCAATTATGACAAGCGGGGGGGGGGTGTAGAATATGAATGGACAAATTCGGAGGCTGAGGAGAGCATACAGAGTCAGGGTGACTGTGGGACCATCTGACAATGCCAACCGTTCCTCACACATGGAAACTTTCTCACTCGCCAGATGCTCTCTTTCGATGTAATGGCAGGTGTCTAGTCTCCTCCGTCTGTTCTTCTAGGGGCTATGTAGGCCATAGGAAGAAGAGGGCTATATGGACGGACACAAAGAAACGTCGCATCAAATTCTAGTACGGCAGTGTTCAAGCTCTGTGCGGTTTGCTCTCACAGGAGCACAGCAGCTGTTCCGTGTAGGGAATGAGAGACAGGACAGGGTTGGGGCTCAGGGGAAGCAAGCCATGTGTCCCAGTCAAGAAAAACAGTGGTGACGTGATTTGAGGTGACCAAGACCAATGCAGATGACATGAGGAGAGAGCTCAGAATAGCAAGCAGACCCTAACCACACATGAAATACCCAGAGGAACCCAGAAGAGTGTCAAGGTTGCGATGCATTCGTACATATACAGGTGTGGGCAGGAGGCTCCAGTCTGAGTGACGTACTTGGTACCCATGGGTTGGACGGGCATGGAATTATGTTAGTGTTAGCAACTGGCATCAGCCCCTCCTCCTCTTTAAAATGACAGTTTTAGCTCTGTTATCATCCCCCACCTTGGATTGTTTCCCAGAGTCACTGGGAGACCAAGGTCTTTCTAGCCAGTAAGGGAACATGTAAATTCCCTAGCTTTCTCTTTAGTGGACCAGCGCCTGGCTTGCCCTGCTAGGGGGATACTAAGGATCATGGCTTTGAGGGGTAAATGCTGGGGTTGGAGCGATGACTCAATGACAGTGCTCGCTGCTCTTACAGAGGACCTGAGTTTGACTCCTAGCATCCACAAAGTGGCTCACAAAACCACGTGTAACTACACCTCCAGGGAGCTGGTGTGTCCTTCATACATACACATAATTAAGAAAACAAGAATAAATCTTAAAAAAGAAATGCAATTCTTAAAACATGTCAAAGACACCTCATTAGATTAACTCCCCCCCCATGTGTCGGTTCAGTTTTTTTTTTTCAAGCAGGGACCACTGTGCTTTCTTTCAAGTGACAAGAACAATGACAGTTGCTCTATACGGTATTCAACGGTTAATTAAGACACAAGTGTCACCACTGAGCTCTTTTGTGTTTCGTGGAAAGTGGTTGCTAAACAGATGAAAGTGGGTCTGAGTCGAGGGGTAACGTAACTATTATTTCAATTAATAAATAGCTCTAAAAGAGAAGGAAGAGACAAAGGCCTCAGAGCGCCTGGATCTGCCCCGGTTCTGTCAGGAAAATTAAACAGAGCACCGGTGATCGCTCTGGCTTCTGCTGAAGAGATCCAGGCAGGTTGGATCACCTGTGCTGAGCAAGTTAGTGGTTCTTGGGGCACCCCCTAGTGACATCTTGGTATACCCTGCCACATCCATTTCCAGCTACAGGGGGAAAAGGCATAGAATTTGTCCTTTTCTTCCAACTCACAGTCTTCCCTTTATTTCCTGCCCCCCCCCCAGCCCTTCCACCAAAGAAACCCTAACATGAATTTCCAGACAAATATCAGGGAAGCGTTTATAAATATTTCAGAGGTGTTTCATAAATAAATAAGCAAATCTACAAAAAGACTTCTTTTAATGAGATCTTGGCTGTGGTCTCTGCCTTTTATTTGAGCATCATTAAAACCAGTTGGAGAGGTTTTTTTTCCCCTGGACTCTTTTGGGGGGGTTTCATAACATATGAACACGCTTGCTCTGTGTCTCTGAAATGCTCAGCCTTTTCTTTGACAGATTAGGCAGCATCAGCGCCAGGGAACAGCTTTTACTCTTTTTAAAGTAAATACTAATCAATAGCAGCGGAACGGACAAAAACCTTCTTGCTGTCTAATTGCACCGTAGCTGCTCATAGACCCAGCAGAATTTTCCCCTGGATAGAACAAAATTAACTACCAGGGACTGGGCCAGTGAATTATCACCGACTCTCTATTCAAATGTAATTAACACAAAGCGCCAACCACCACATGTGCGTTCGAGGATCTTTTTTTTTCCAAGTGTGATTTTTCAAACAGGGTCTGGAGGCTGCGCTGCCCATGTCAAAGTTCTCAACACAAACATCTGCGTGGGAAATATGCACGACAGGAACCGCGAAGACAGCAGCTCTCGAAGCAGGACTATATATCATAAGCATTTGCTTTAGCTAGTCTGGATTAATACTTTGATTGGACATCAATCTTTTGTTTTGTTTTCTTTCTCTTTTTTTGAGACAGGGTTGCTTTGCATAGTCCTGGCTGTCCTGGACTTGGTTTGTAGCTTTGTAGACCAGGCTGGTCTCGAACTCACAGAGATCCACCTGCCTCTGGCTCCCCTACTCTTGGGATAATAGGCATGTGCCCTTGGCTGTATCAAATATTTTTATTATTTATGTGTGTGTGTGTGTGTGTGAGAAAGAGAGAGAGAGAGAGAGAGAGAGAGAGAGAGAGAGAGAGAGAGGGAGGGAGGGAGGGAGGGAGGGAGGGAGAGAGAGAGAGAGAGAGAGAGAGAGAGAGAGAGAGAGAGAGGGAGAATGTGTGTGTTTATGTGTACATATACATGTCTGAAGGTCAGAGGTTAATTCTGCTATTTCTAACAATAGCTCTTCACCTTATTTTTTGAGACAAGTCTCTCACTAACCTGGGGCTCACCAATTTGGCTAGGCTGGTTGACTAGCAAGCCCTAGGGATCCGCTTCCTCAGTGCAGGAATCATAAACATGTGCTGAAACACCCAGTTTGTTTTAGGGATTGGACTCAGGTCCTCGGACTTTGCGGGCAAGCACTCCACTAACAGAGCCTGTTCTCCAGCCCTCCAACACTGTGCGCTCCTAATGTGTGACTTCTTTAGCCGTGCCTACACATGGAAATCTCTTTCTGGAACTTGACCTGAAGGTTTCTTTAGACCCCATGGGACAAAGCTGTGGCAAAGCCATCTTTTTTAGACTGAGGTACAGGGTAGGGGATGGGAGTGTTGAGTGCCCTGTTGGGATATTTAGCATTTCTGGGAGCCAAAAGACATGATTGCACATGCTACAAAGAGTTCCATGGTCCTTGTGAAGGTACTGAAGTCAATACTAGCATCAAGTTCAGCACTCAGTTGCCATGCTCCCGCCATGACCGACTCGGTGGCCAACTGTGTAGCTAACACGGTAGTCCCTCCATGGGTCCTTCCCTGGACACCTGTCGTTCTGGGATGCTTGGTTCTGACCTCAAGCCTTTGCCTGGGCTCTGCCTGGGTGCTTAGAGTGCCCCACCTCCACCTGACACACATGTGTTTCCTGTGTCTCCTTCCATAGCTCACACATGTCTTCTCAGCAGAGTTTCCCTCTGCCTTGGTGAAGCCTGTTTGTTCCAGCCCCAGGGACATCTTAAAGGGTGTTCACTTTTACACCCAGGTCCGTTGTGCTGTGTGGGGTGAGTGTGGGAGGGTTCTGGGGGTGCCCAGAGGACTTGTTCAGATATTACCTCCATGTGAATATGTTTTCCCTTGGGTCAGAATGAACTCGGAGAAGCCAACTAACCACCAGCAGCAGCAACAACAACATGCTAATCAAATCAGAATGCAAATACTGAGCGTGTGTGCCTTTCTCTTAGAAAATCTCCCACTGCCCATCCCCATCCCAGAAGTACTAACGATGTAGAGAGAGAAGACACCTCTGGGGAGACGGGATAAGGATAATACCACATTTTAAAATCAGTAGAAAGTGATAAGGGTAGGCGGCACTATTATTGCTGCTAAAAATAGGCCTTGGGATGTTCCAGCAAGTGGGAGGACCAGGAGAGTCCTGGCTCTTTCCAGCTGTACTGAAGCCCCGCATCCTTCGGGAGCCATTTTCTCCAGAGGTTTCAATTATAGCACTTTGGATTCAATATTCATTTCTATAGTGGTCTCTCTCCTCATCCCTGCCTTAGGAATGCAGGCAGAACACAGAGCTTATTACCCATATAGAGACCTTGGTTCTGCCAACAAGCTGCTGTGCCAGATGCCAAGAACTGGGCCAATTATACCCAGAGTGCTGCCTCGTGTGCTGACGACAGGAGTTATTTTACAATATTTCCTTTAAAAATCTTATTTTTGGATTTATTTTTATTTCTAGTGGTGTGTGTGTGTGTGTGTGTGTGTGTGTGTGTGTGTGTGTGTGTTGTGTGCAGGTGTGTGGATGCACGTGGATTGACATGTGTGTATATGGGTGTGGAGGACAGAGAACAATCTTGGGTGGCACTCCTCAGTGCTACCCACCTTTTTGGAGAAAGGGTCTCTCACTGACATGGATCTTGTAAAGTAAGCTACTCTTGCTGACCAGTGAGCCACAGGGTCCTTCTGTGTCCACTTTCCCAGGATTACAGGTCACGAGATGACTAACAGCTTTTTGATTTTTAAACTGGGTTCTCAGGCTTGAACTCAGGTCATCATGTTTGCATGGCACACTCCTACACACACACACACACACACACACACACACACACACACACTCCTACACATACACACTCCTACACACACACACACACACACACACACACACACACACATACACACACACACACACACACGAGAGAGAGAGAGAGAGAGAGAGAGAGAGAGAGAGAGAGAGAGAGAGAGAGTAGATTGTGTTGTCATTGCAGCTTTGTGTGTCTTCCTAGATGCCTAGACTGTTATTCCTCCATGGTGAACCTCCTTGGGAAGGAGACTAAATTGTCCTGAGAGTCTCTGCTGTCATCTGCTCAACCCACTGATTCTCCACACGGTACCATCGCCTGTGTGTTGGAGGAGGGACTTCCTGTGCAGTGCAGGTTCATCCCCATCCTCTGCCAGGATGGACCAGGACAGTGAGTCCTGAGAGCCCCGCCTGCCTGGGGTCCCACTGCAGCCTCCATGAGATGGACCTCCGCCAGCCCGAGGCCAAACACTCAGCTAAAAACCAAGAGACCTCACCAATTCCCAAAGTGCAGCGATCCCACCAGCCTTGGGGGCTGGGTCCTAGAACCTGGGTGGCTACCAGAGGAAGTCGGCAACGTTAGCAGTAAAGCCAGGAGCGGCTATTTCCTCTTGCCTCCCTTGTCTCTCACACGTAGCCTTTACTGCAGCATTTCTCCAGAGACAGAAATACTCTGTGGAAAATGCGCAGGAAACAGTCACAGAATCTGTATAAAGGATGCCTGGGTGAACCCAGGCCTCTTTTTCCTCATGTGATAGACGCAGGAACAGAGGACAGGAAGAGTGAGGGTGCTCAGTCAGGCTTGGGGACAGAACCCTGGCTTGGACTTCTGGCTTCTAATTCCCCACTGCATGGGGCCCGTGTTTCTTGTTTGGTTCCTAGAGCCTGTTGGCCAGGCAGAAAGTGACCTGGAGTGTGCACTTGCTTATTTATTTTCCCTTCTTTATTTCAGTCCAGGGATTTTTTGTCTCTTAAAAGCAGCTCTAGCCCTTCATGGCAGAAATCTACCCATCAAGAAAGTCAGAGGAC
Organism: Acomys minous; assembly: GCF_964271855.1. NCBI lineage: Eukaryota > Metazoa > Chordata > Mammalia > Rodentia > Muridae > Acomys > Acomys minous. The sequence goes on along the minus strand of NC_140494.1, from coordinate 128,131,656 downwards.
CCAGCTTCCTGTAGGGAAAAAAAAATCTATGTTTGCCCTTCAGCCTTGTAATTGAGTTGCACAGGGGAAAAATAAATAAAAGTGCTTCCTACCTGTGTGCAGCCCAGACCCCACGACAGGCCAAAAAAAACAAAAAACAAAAAACAAAAGCAAGTGGTGGTTCTGTCCATGGGATTTACAGCTCTGGGGTCCGATCCAGGGTTATTACCGCCTAATGATCACTATCCTGGCTGCATAGAACGTCCGAGATGAAAGGGAAACGCCCCGCATATTGGAGTTGATATTTCCTGTCTGGTTTCCCTGAACCACTGTGGAAAGGAACCCTGGATCTTAAAGATTCTGGTTCTCAGAAAACCCAAGGGTGTGTGTGGGTGTGTGTGGGTGTGTGTGGGTGTGTGTGTGTGTGTGTGTGTGTGTGTGTGTATACACGTGCGTACATGTGCATGTGTACGAGTGAGAACATGTCCATGCATAGCATATGTTGGGAGATCAGGGAACCTCAAGAGTTAGTGCTCATCTTTAAGTTGGTTTGAGAAAGGATCGCCTGCTGTTCTTAGCTGTGCCCACCAGTCTGCCTGGCCCTCAAGCTTCTGTCTCTCGTCCTACCGTAGGGACATGGGGGGGGGGGCCCACAAATGTGCAGTACCATACATAGCTTTATGTGGTTTCTGGTGATCCAAACTCGAGTTTCTACACTTGGGTGACAGGTGCTTTGCCCAGTCTACACCCCATGGTTTTAACTGAAGATGTAAAGAGTGTAATTAATTAGTTTCACACTCGTGTATTTGCGTGTGGAGGGGGAGGTACAGACCACACTGTGCCTGGGAGGCCAGACAACAACTTTTGGGGGTAGGGTCTCCTCTCTCCATTATTTAGCTGCCTCAGATCAAACTCGGGGCATCAGGCTTGGCAGCAGCTGGCTCTAAGATATGAATATTAACTAGAGGTGACTAGCTTAGCCGCCTGCACTCTGCTCTGCCATTGGACGGGTAGGTGACAGCCATCCATGCCACCATTTCGCATACATATTACAACGTTAAGTAGACAGCTAAGCAGGCTAGGGTAGCTGGTCAGCGAGCGGCAAGGGTGTGACCATCTCCGCCTCCCAACACCACGGATTATGAGCAAGAGCCAAGGTGCCTGGCTTTTCCACATGGATTCGTGCGGGCTTACCCACAGGTCCTTATGCTTACTTACATCAAGGCAATTTGCCAGCAGAGCCATCACCTAAGCTTTTAAAAGTCCTAGGAGCAGCACTGTGGTAGCCACCCAGGCTCACTTCCCTTCTTTTAGCCATGACAATAATCACGAGTCCACAAATGCAAAAGATCTTCTTGTTCCTTTATTCTAAAAATATCACTTTAAGAGCCGGAGAGATGGCTCAGAGGTTAAGGGCACCTGTTCTTGCCGAGGACCTGGGTTCAGTCCCTAGAGTGCCCGTGGTGGCTCACAGCCATCTGTAACTCCAGCTCCAGGGGATCCAAGGCCCTCCTCTAACCCCCATCAAGGCTGTACACACTCAGGAAAAAAAATTATATATGCGATATGAAATAAATAAGTATGAGCATTATTTGCGAGGGGGTCTCATATATGCCAGAATGACCTCAAACTTGCTACGCAGCCAGACTGACCCTAAGTTTCTGACCCACCCACCACCGCTTCTGGAGTGTTGAAGACTTAGGTGTGTACCACAATATCACTCGTTAAAATGGTGCTGGGTGGGGGGAGGTCAAAACCAGGGCTTCTTGCGTGCTGGGCAAGCACTTACAGTTAAGCTACACCGTCAGCTGCATACCTACTGCCTTCATGACCGCCCAGATGTCACTAAGACAACAGCAAGCTCCAGAACTCTGATCCTGGGATGCCTATTCACTTCTGGATGGTTGACATGGCTAGACCAGTCTTGGAGCACTCGCTCTGCTCCCAAACCCATTTACACGGCTGTGCCTAAGAACACAGGGCCGGTCCAGTCTTTCCTCATCACCAGGCTCTTGGTCTGATCTTCCTGGCAGACAACAGACGATTGCCTTCCTGTCATGATTTCTAGGTTCTCAGAGGGCAAGCGCTGCTGCTTCTGCAATACCCCCTCCACTATGTCTTCCTTAAGGCTTTAAATCCCTTGCATGGGGATTAAGCAAATCATCCTGCAACAAGAGGCAGATTTAAAATACAAATATGGGAGTTGATTCAGGGCAATGGACTCCTTCCCCAGTGAGTAAGTAAAAAAGGAACACACTGAGCATTCACTTGGGAAGCCAGGTTGGGTAAAGAAGGGGGCGGTTTCTGTTAACTTTTAGAATGAGGGGTCACAGGGACCGGACACGGGAAACAAGCCCTCCAGGAGCCCTGAAAACAGTCCACTGTGTTGCTTAAGGCACAACCCGGTAAACCCTCTAGACTTCAGAGAGATACTTAGACGATCCATTAAGAGATGTGATTTAAATTTTTCAGTGCGGCTTTCCAGAGGCACAATTTATATATCGTAAAATCCACATGCATAAGCGTATGATTTAATGACTTTAACCAAATTTACAGAGTGGTCGAACCGTTGCCAATATTTAGTGCTAGAAACAAGTTCAATGTAAAAGAGCTAATGCCCAGCAAAGGCAAAGCAATGCTACCTGTCTGTCACCAGTCTCTAGGACTGCATGCTTGCAGATGCCTTCCTGCACGGGGCCCACCAAGCTCTGTCCTGGCTTCTGAGCTGGGGGCAGGGAGAGGGGAGGAGGTGAGCTCAGAAGCCATGCCACCCTGAACTCAGACTCAAGCTGTGAGCCTTGGCATAGACCCAGTGACTTCACAGCCTCCATGTCAACTTTCTGGAAAGTCACTTGAAGCTCCTGTGCCACCTCTGGGTTTGTAGAGCCAGGAAAGCAAGTGTGCAGCTTGCTTCCACCCCAGCCTTCCCTGCACACTTCTCTTTGGAAAAGCCTGGAGGAAACTGACCAACATCTGGGCATTCCATGCTGGCTGCTGGGCTGTCTTATTGTTTATGTACTTAGAGGCAGTAAGCACAACTCCCCACCCCCTGCCCCTGCTCAAGCATGCGGCAGGGGCCAGGATGTCCTTTCATCTCAGGGTGCTTAGTGACCTACCTCTTTCTAGGTCTTTCTGTGTCACAGGAGTCAAGTGGAAAACAGAAAAAGGCAGCCCTATTTTAAGGCCAAAGCGAGAACAAAGCCACTGCCCTGCTTTGCTGACGTTTGTTAGCAGCAGCCTGAGTAAAGAATGCTTATGGGCAATATTTACCTGAGTTTAGAACCCACTTAAACACCCCGGAGTTGCTGTCTAGGGTCAAAGTCACAGAGGTAGAGTGAGAGTCAGCTGGAGGGCTGAGCAGGATGCTCACAGTACCGTGCATGTGGCTCTCTCTTCTGAACACCCACTTTGTCTTCACATGTCATTTTCCGTATGTGTCCACATTTGTGTGCAGGTTCGTGTGGATGTGGAGACTGAAGACAAGTTCAAGTCAAAATGTGTTGGATTCCTGCCCCGCCCCCTGACCGGTTTCCTTTCCTGATGGATTTTTTTGAAACAGCTTCTCAAGCTCTCACTATGTAGCCAAGGCTAGCCTCAAATTTGTAATCCTCCTGCCTCTGCTCTCTGAACACTGGGATTATTGGCATGCGCCACCACACACCGATGGCACATGACTTACAGAGCTTTCTACAGTGAGGTAAATGACCTTTCTGACGGGGCGGTACAGGAGTCTCTAGCCCCTGTGGCCACAGAATACTTTAAATGGGGTTAGTGTGGTTCAAGAACCACACTTTGAATTTCACAGGCTTTTAATTGCTCTGGCTTTAAATATAAACAGGCTTATGTGGCTGGTGGTTCCTATGAGGGGCAGGGAAGGGGCCTCTGGCTCTAAGAAGCAATGAAAGAAGCAGAGGTACAGGGTAGGAGTCTATGCTACACCAAAGAAAGCTCAACTTCCTCTGCCACTTACTGATTCCGGGGTCACGCCTGCAACAGTAAGCCACCAGATTGACACTGGATCCCTCTCAGAGACACTGTGGCCACTAGGTGAGGTAAATCTCACAAGCGCATTCTCTACGACATGCTGAGGGCTCCAGATATGAAGGGTGCTAAGAAAAGCCCAGGCAGCAGTGGCCCTGGAAGGGCTGTTTGTTGCTCTGACTAAGTCACCAACATATTTACATCTAAAATAGAATGGAAGGAAGCTAGGTTTTCCATCCACTGGGTGGGGACCAGAGAGAGAGGGAGGAGGAGAAGGAGGAGGAGGAGGAAGAGGAGGAGGAGGAATGGAGGACAGGCAGTTTTGCCTAGTTGACATTTTTCCCAAGGCTGTCCCTGAAGGTGTCCTCTGATTGATTGCGTAAAATTACACAAGATCTAGACAGATAGTCAGATTCTCCTAGATGCAACTGCATTGTGTTAACCCTTTCAGTCTCACAGAAGAGATCTAGCTGGCTGGGGAGCAGACTAGAGGCAACACCACTTGACTCACAACTCTCTAGAAGAGAAAGGTAAGTCTCCGACGTCCTACATGACTGTAAAAGTAGCCTGAAAGATCAGGGTGGCACTTTCTGTACTGCTTGGATTTTTTATTTTTTTTAAACAAGGAAAAAAAAAACCACAAAGTTTCTGTGGCACCTAGTCCTCAACACCCTTGGCTCCCAAACATGCCCAGGTATAACAGTTGGCATCAGACCTTCCTTAAGAAACAGCTCCCTAGCCAACCAAGCATTCCTCCTAGAATTGCTCTGAGGATGTTAAACACCCACAATGCCTTCTCTATAATACCACATACAATTAAATCAGAGATGCTGAGTGTGGAAACCCGGGCAGGCTTTCATAACGCCAGCCAATGTACCTGTGAAGTACAGCGCAGTGCCAGAAGCAAGGGCTTTGAGGGGAAGCAGTGTAGAGGGGCAGGCTTTCATTGCAGGGGGGGCAGCACCCATCTTCCTCCGCCCAAGGCCTGATAAAACCTGCTGAGGCTTCACTGACCTCAAGCTGCTTATAGCAAAGAGGTTTCTTGACCAGCATCCTCTTTAATAAACATCAAATTTTGGGCCAGTTCTACACTGTCAGTGGTGGCAGGGGAATTCCCCTCATCGAACTGGCCACAGGGGAAGGCACACTGCTTTCAAACCAAGTCTTGAAGAATTAGTAAACCGGCTTCCTGAGTCCTAACTCCCTCCACGAAGAAGTGGCCACCTTGACTTCTGCACACTGCCACCTGGTGGGGTCTGGTCTCAACTTCAAGGCTGAGGCCTCATCCTTGCGCTCCCGTCGTCCCCTCCCCCAATTGCATGTCACTTAGGGAAATTTTTTTGTTTTGTTTTGTTTTTCAGTCCAATTTACTGGTGCCTTCCCCATTGATCAGGCCCCCTTCCCCCCCCCCCTTCCTCCCGTCTGCTTAATGTAATTATTGCTTTCACGTGGCAAAGCCATTTTTATGTAATAGCTTTGTTTGTTACTATGGTTACAAGTTTTGTGGCACTTTGGAAAATAAATCTGTCATCAGTCAGGAAGCAGCTTTGTATTCGTTGAGGTGCGGTCCCAGGCACGTCAGGGAGCCGAGCCTCTGCTTCTAAGGAAAGTGGCCTTTCTTGGATTACTCAACCTGGAAGTTCCTCTAAGCCTGACTTAGCGCTGACGGAAGGTAGCTGGAGGTCCCTCCACCAGTCCACCAGAACCACCGAGACTAATCCAGTGAGGAACCCCAAGACACTCTATCCAGGAGAAGGTAGAAGTGAGCTGTGATTCAGGGTCAAAAGTCGTCGCATTGCATGATGGGAGTTCTTCTTGGTCAAGGGAGTCCTGGCTGACAGATTTACCCAGGTGTTGGCGAGGGTTCAGCGTCTCCTCCCAGCTTGTCTGTCACCGGGTGCAATTCCTCCCTCTCACACAGCCAAAGCATCCCTTATTTCCGGAGAGAAACAGTCCTGCAATCTCTTCAGAAGATGGCCAAAGTTCAGTCCTGGATTTCATGTGCCACCCTCTAGCAACAAAGCATGACGGTGTCTATAATTTGACAGGGTTTTGTACCCAGCCCTTGGTACAGAAGTTGTATGGCCTCCTAGCCACAGCCAATAAGCTTGCTGCTTTTACAGCGTGCGGTTCTGCAGCCATCTCAGCCAGTCCTGCCAAGCCTTGGCATCATTCCCGTTTCTCAGAGGGGGAAACCGAGGTTCGGGTAGACTGAACATTTTCCCAGAGTGTTTGGGGGGGGTTGTTGCCTGTGGACTCTGAGTAGCTGACATCTCAGGGGCTCTAGTTGCCAACTTAACAGGAGCATGCCCCATAGGGTCAAACAGCAACGATGGAAAGAGAAGAAAACCAGACCAGTCTCGGGTGCCTCGCCAAGGCTTGACTGATCCAAACTGAACCAGCTTCAGTCATCCTCCTGAGGCGTCTGCAGAGAAGCTGTGGGCCTGGTGGCCCACTGGTAAATTTCCGGGGCCCTCCTGATTATTGAGCCACACCATTGCAGTTCATTATCATAAAGCAGGCACACACTTATTTACATGAGACACAGGGCAGGGTAATCTGCACTTATATAATTTCATGGTAATTATGACTGCAATTGCATGTGGAAACCTAGCACTGTGAGTTCCACGAATCCTGGCCGCTCAGAATTACCCACTGACAACATGAGTCCTGAGGCCGTTTAAGAAAAAGTTGTTATGTAAGGGACTTGGTTTTTGCTTCCCTAGTGGATTGAAAGGCAGGAGCCCTGGTGATATCAGGAATCTTTTTATTTATTTTTTATTTTTTATTACTTTCTTGGCAAGTGAGGATGTTGCTATGCAGGTCTGTCCTGTCCGGATGCCCTGGTGGCAGGGAGGGGACATGAAAAAGATGCGTGAGCTTCAGCATAGGGCATAGGCCCAGGGGTGGACCAGGCGGGTCTCAGCACAGCGAAGGATGACTAAGTTGCTGAGCAGAGTGTGGAAGCTAAGAGCCTTTGTGTAGGGGCTCAGGGCTGGGGAGAACTTAGGACGCTGCCGACTGTCTGGTCCTCCACCTGACCTTCCACTCTGGGGCTGAGAGAGCACAGCAAGGCTGCCAGGAAGGCATGCAGCTCTGTCTTTGGGGACTGGCATGTACCGATCCAGCTAAGCCACCTGAAAACTGGTCCTAAGAGATCCTTCCTTGACCACTCCTCGTCCACCCCATGAAAGGACAAGCCTCTTACATGATGGCTCCTGTTGCCTATTCTCAGTGCTCATAACTGAGCATTGGAGCAGAGGAAACCCCATAAGGGGGTGCTGGGAATATGGAGAGTTCAGGATGCTCTGGCTCTTGGAGCTGCAATGGGCTCTTGTTCTTTACAGAGGAGGGACAGAGAGCCGAGGCGGGGTGAACGTGACCTAAAACAGAATCCCATAGCAGATAAGGGATGCCACCTTGGTCACCATGAGTGACAGTTACCCAAGCTACCCAGGGATGGGCACAGATGCCTAAAATGTTTATCTTTTGCCTGCTGAACACCCCTATACAGAGACTCCTGTGTAAAATTCCTCCCAGAGGTCTCAAGCAAGGGAGAAAGAAAGAAAGAAAGAAAGAAAGAAAGAAAGAAAGAAAGAAAGAAAAGAAAGAAAGAAAGAGAAAAGTGCAGTTTATCCAGATCCCCCTTCCCTTCTACTCTGGGACTAGCAGCTTGACTTTTCCCTAAACGGAAGTTCTTACCTTTGCTTTCTCGTCCTCACTTGGCCCTGCCCGTGTTTTACATAAGCAGTTTGGATCTTATGCACTGGAATTCGGGGTAGAGCGTGTCTGTGGATGGAGGTAGAGGTGTCAGCCCACCAATCAAAAGACATTTGTCGCAACCCAGATGAGGGGGGAAGATAGCTGAGGCTGACCTCTGACCTCCACATCTAAGCTCATCCCTGGCTTCCAGACAGATGTGCACACACACACACACACACACACACACACACACACACACACACACACACACACACACCTGACACAGAGTATTGGTCCTAACAGGCTGCTGCATACAAATCACCCCCTTCCCCGAATCCAACACAGGACAAGCACTCAATTTAAAGCCATCCACTATTGGAACAATTTAAAAAACTTCATGCAAAGGACTGGATCTACACGCAATTAAAGAGAACAGCAGACACTTAGGGACACATCTCCCAGCCTTGGTCCCTGTTGAACTCCTGCTGGTTTTGTTTGAGCTATCCTCCTGCCTAGCTCTCAAAAAAATGAATATATCCTTTAAAGACATAGACATCTATCCATTTATATATGACTTCATATCACCAAGAAACAACTTTATAAAAAAATAATTTAAAAAATCAGTGGTTGCTAGGAGTTTGTGGGGAGGGAGGGGTGAATGGGTGGGGTAGTGGGGACCCGTAGGGTGGCGACACTGCTCTGTGTCACGTACACAGTAGTTACATGCCAGAGGACATTGATCTAAAAGCATGATGTGCATCACCAAGTGTGGACATGAACATGAGCTGCGGCCTTAGGGTGGCTATGATGTCCCAGTGTAGGCTTGTTGATTGTAAAAAGAAACAGTCCTTTTCTGGCACAGGTGCCGATGATAGGGGAGGCTGGGAGTGTGTGGTGGGGCGAGGCCACGGCGGCGGGGCCGTGGGCTGGGGGGACGGGGAGAGGGGAAAGTCTTTGTACCTGCCGCTCAGCTTTGCTACGCACCTAAGACTGCTCTAAAAATAAAATCTAAAAAGCATACCCACGAGACCCTTATCATCACACATTGCCTCAGCTTACCACGTTTCCCGATAAACTCACAGAAGCCCTTTACCTCAGGACATGAGCAAGGCCTCTTGGGTCTACTTTTGTTCCATTTCTTTTTGCTCTGTTTTGTTTTTGTCTTCTGAGACAGGGTCCCATGGAGCTCAGGCTGACCACAGAACTCCGTGTAGCTGAGGATGACTTTGAAGTCTTGACACGCACACCTCTGCATCCCAGATGTAGAGACCTAAGGCTGGCTCTACCCTTAATTCATAAGATTCAGTGACCAATTACAAAGACAATGGATGGGGAGGCCTCCTGTGATACCTCTCTGCCAAACGGGGCACTGTGTGAAATAAATGGTTCAGTTGGAAACACGCCAGGACGTCATCAAAGGCATTTTTCCAACTATAGAACCATGGGCCACCACTGCAGCCAATACCAATCTAGAGCTAACAAAGAGAGAGATGGGGACTGTGCCCACAAGGAGAGCCACATCTACTACACTACAAATGAGAAATCTGGAGGGGGGCATGTGTGTGTGTGTGTGTGTGTGTGTGTGTGTGTGTGTGTGTGTGTGTGTGTGTGTACACGTGAGTGGAGGCTGGAGGCAATCCTCAGGTGTCTTTCTTGAACTCTCTCCATCTTAACTCTGAGGCCTGGTGCACCATCTAGCTAGCCCAGGCAGGCAACTTGCTCTGGGAAATCTCCTGTGCCTGCCTCTGAGATCCGGGATAACATGCAGACCATTAAGCCTACCCACCCTTTACGTGGTTGTTGGGGGCTCAGAATTCTGGCTCTCACGCTTACCTGCCATGCACTTTATCCACTAAGCCATCTCCCCCCACCCCAACAGAAGACAAATTTTAATGAGGATTCACACAAAGGCAGACAAAAACACGGTATCTGGTCTCAACGGCTTGCAAGAAATGCATATTTTAAGCTTTTCAGATACTATGGTACAAGATGGAAGGCAAGACTCCTTGTCTTTTCGGTCTGCTCCAATACATGTTTTCATCCAGAACATAAATGCTGCTGCCCCTCAGGTATAAAGGAAGACAAGATCCTATGCCCAGGAACCATTTTCCCTTGCACAGATTCCTTCAAGAGCTGGCTCCTGAGCTCCTGTGCTGCACCCAAAGGCCTTCCCCTGCAGGGGAACAGCACCTGGCAGAGATGACCATAGAAGGCATCTTGTGAATAAGGGTGGATACAGATATGGGTCTGTCTGTCCCAGCTCCTAAAAGAAGAGCCACAGTTCTAAGACGTGTTTACTCTATTTACTACTCTGTCCTGTTGATTCATCCACTAATTTGCATCTCAAGATCAATTGCTACACAGAGAGCGACGCCTTGGAGTATGGAGCAAGGAGATTTTACTTTGCTGGTTGCCTCATGGCTTCTGTGTCTACCTTGGCCCCACCAGAGATCACAGTGGCAACACCCCATCCAGAGCAGCTGGCGCGGACCCTCCCTTCGAACTCACCCAACAGCATGCCATGTGGTAGGTGCAGTTCAAATGAGTTGCTTGCTGTAGAGGTGGGGTGTGCAGGGATTTGGCAGGCTTCTCCCGGCTCCTAAGTCTAGCTGACCCTGTGGCAACCAGGGCTGTGACAAGTCATCACTACAGCCAGGTTAAATTATAAAGACTTTAGGACTGGCAAAGTGGCTCAGTGGTTAAAGTGTATGCTACTCTCGAAAAAGACCTTAGTTTGGCCTCGATGTTCTTATTAGGAGTCTTACAACCACCTGTAATTCCAGCTCTGGTAAATCCAATGCTGTTGGTCTTCAAGCATATCTGCATTCATGTGTGCATGTACACACCACACACACACACACACATACACACACACACACACACATACACACACACACACACCTAAAATTAATAGAAAATAAGTCTTAAATAAATAAAGTCTTCTGGGTATTATTTTTGAGATAGGGTCTTGCTGTGAGGCCCAGCCTAGCCATGTGCTCATAATATATAAATATTACTAAATGTCTTTTAGATGCCTCCAATCACATTTCTCTCCATTGGATTTAATGGGATGCCATTCTATTTCTAATGGAATGTAAGTCCATTTTTTTCCTAATGCAACAGCAGTTATACTCCATTCTATTCTATCCCCGTGGAGTAGAGTCTTCCCATACTTTAAATTTACTGGAGTGGGAAGTTTCTTATTTAAGAGAATTCTCAGCTTTAAAAACTCAAATACAATGAAAAGGATATACTTTCGGATACATTGGATAGCTACGTGAGGAACTTCTTCCGACAGAGGGGCCTCATCGTCTGAGGACCCTGTCCACTGGTCACTCACGCACTGTGGCACACACAGCAGGGGCCTGCAGGAGGCAGCCCTGGGGAAAGCACCCTGATCACGAGGTCAGAAAACTGCTGCCAAAGGACTTTGTTCAACACAGTCATCTCCATCTTCAGATTCCTCAGTAATGAGCGAGGCACGGGTCCTCGCTGGAAGTGATGACTCAGGCACTCATGTGCAGGCAGCCCAAGGAGGTCACCAGGTGAGATAGGTACCATACTTTTAACTCCGCCCACAGAGAGGTGAGGGGTGGGGTTCAAACTCATGACCCCTTGCAATGGAGCCAGAGGCCCCATGGCATCCAGGCAAGGGTATCAGAGTTTCAGCTGTGATTCTAGAAGTTTCTTTTCATAGCTTCTGAGGGCCAGAGCACCTAGCTGTTCGGCACGCCACCTTTGTGCTGTCTATCTTCGCTAAAGGTGATCAACCTCCACATCATCACTTCCAGTGTTTCCTCACTTAAATCTGAGGAAGACAGGCTGGACCTCAGCACCCAGCCAACATGTGCCAAGTTACCCATTGTTAGAGGCTGCAGAGTGTGGCTCTGTCTCCCTACACCTCCTCATCCCGTGGTCCTGGTGACACTTTATCACGCAGACTGGGTAGGCTGGCTGGACTGGCTGTCCTCAAAATGCGGTCAGGGCTATCTTGGGTGAGGTCCAGTTGGAACTCTGTCTCCGTGGTCAACATTTTGGAGAATTGCTTTCTACCCAGAACAGAAGTTCTCCAGTCTCTGATCGTCTAAGTAGAGCACTTTGCCCATCTGGGCCTCAGTTTCTCCACCATAAGCAGGTCAGATCCAATCACTGTCAGAGTCCACTCTTGCAGTCATTCAGTTTTGTCTTCTGCTTGGCACCCAATTCTACAGCTATAATGATTTAGGTCCCCTTTTTAAAGGATATATATATATATGTGTGTGTGTGTGTTATATTTATATATACATACATTATAATGTTATACATTATTATATATTAAATATGCAATATATTATATACATATATAATATACATATATAATATATAAGTATATTATATATAATAATATATAAATATATGTTATATACATATATATAAATACATATATATATATATTTGTGTCTGTGTGCCTGCCTGTGTAATTTTTTGCCCATCATGTTCCTATCTGGTGCTCTTGGATGAAAGAGGACATTGAATTCTGTGATTCTAGACTTGCAGATGCCTGTGAGTCCCCTGACATGGGTACTAGGAACTGAACTTGGGTCCTCTACAGGAGCAGTAAGTGCTCCTAACTTCTGAGCCATTTTCCCACCCCAAAACACAGGTTCTGCATAGTATCTGCTGAGTAAGCAAACAGTAAGGAAAGAGGTGGAAGCTCCATTTGCCCTGTGTGTAAACTCCAGGAGGCAATTTATAATTTCCTTAACCTCTCAGGTTTTTGTCTCATTTCATCCTTTAAACTCGAGACTTGACACACAGACAAAATGAAAGTAAGTAAGTAAGTAAGGTAATGACACTCTATGGAGTGAGATGACCAAACATCTCTCTCAGGAATAAGCAGATGAAGTCCTCCTGCCATTCCATTTATCAGTGAGATCTTTTCACCAGATGGAACCTTCTAGAAGGCTGGAGCAAGTGGTGGGGGGACAGGGGGGCGGGGAGCACCTTGCGATTTACATGAGAGCCTTTTATAGCATATTCACGGGCCACAGTAGCACCCTGGGAAAGCCGCCTCCTGTGCACAGCTGGAACCATGACCTCTTCTGATATTCTTAAATAAAGTAGAATTTACTCAAGGAGACCATCCAGTGAGTCCCTCATCCAGGGATTAACTTACTCTGTAAGTTACTGAGAGTAGTCTGCACCTGAAAACACCACATTCAGTCTAGGAGTTCATGGAAGCCGCCAACCTCCCCCCCCACCCCCCCACTGCCAACCACACTCCCTTGGAACCGTAATGCACAGTAGGAGCTCAGGAAATGCAACCCACTAAATCAAAAGCTAATATCCAGAAGTGGACCATGCTAAACCAAGTGGAAAGAATCCATATTGCCTTCTTAGACCTTTCGAAACTACAGAAGATGGCTGGGGCGAAGGCTCAGTTGGCAAAGTGGTTGCCACACAAGCACGAAGACCTGGGTTCAAGCCCCTGAGCCCATTTACAAAGGCCAGATGTGCTTGGCCAGGTGTACTTGGCCAGGTGTCCTTGGCCAGGTGTCCTTGGCTAGGTGTGCTTGGGATACAAGCCCTGAGGACACAGAGACAGACATGTGTCTGGAGCTCCAGGCCCAGTGAGGGACTCTGTCTCAAACAACAAAGTGGAGACCTCCTGAGGATGACATCTGCAGCTGTCCTCCAGTATCCACATGCACACGCACAGGAACATACGTGCACGTGAGTGAACATGCTTACACATACACATAAGAAGAAAAACCAAATGGCAGCGGAAAAGAACAACATACGGCTCTGAGGCCCTCTACTCCCACACTCTCATTTCAAAAGAGGAGACGGTAAAGTTTAGGAATCACACGGAGCTGCCCAAAAGTCACATAGCAAGCCTGGGAGACAGGGGAGAGCCAGGACTTGGCCTGAGCCTTCGGACAGTTTTCACTTCACGGTGCTGATTTGCTGCCAAAGCAGCAGGGAGCTCTAGGCACCTACTCTTCTAGAAGGTTCCAAGAAGTATAAGGGCGGGGGCGGACGCCCAGGGGTAGGGGGGTGGTGTGTGTGTGTGTGTGTGTGTGTGTGTGTGTGTGTGTGTGTGTGTGTTGTTGTCTCACCATCCCCATTGATAATTACCTGTGCTTCCTTTTTTTGGTTGTTTTTCTTCATTTATTAATCTTGAATTGTTTGCTGAAGAGTTGTCCTCAAGTCAAGGAGCTGGACAGACCCCCCCCCCCACTTTAGCTCCTTTGTTCTTTTCTTTGAGCTGGGTCCACGGAAGGATCATTGTGCGGTCCCCCTGCTGGGTCTACAAGGCCCCTTTTCGGTTCAATTAATGAGCCATAAATAACCCAATGAAGGTGTCAACAAAGAAGGTAATTTATCATCCCTTGTCAGGAAGGTGAGCCTCGCAGAGGCAAGCACTCATTCACAGTCTGGTGCAACATGTTAAGATTTATTCCTGTCCAGGCCCCTCCTTCTCCAGCTGCCCCCCCCCAACCCAAAATTTATCTTTCGCAGGAATCCTCATAGGTGCCCTGCGCTGACAAACAAGCTATGAAGGCTGGTATTCATCACTGGTTGGGCTTTGTGGGGAGGAAGGCAGCAGGAAATAAATTTATTTTAGAGGGAACGTACTTATGATTCGAACACGCTCAAGGGGAGCGGTGAGGTTATTTCCAGCCTCCTGTTTTGGGGGAGGTGAGTGGGAGCTGGTGCGGGGAAAGGCCCTATCTTCTTTATTGACCATGAGGAACCAGGACCTCACTGTGCCCTTGACTGTCCGTGTAAACACTCTTGATGTTCAGTTGAAAGCCTGGGTTGGGAAATCTTGCACCAGAGCAGAGAGAGCCAGAAGCTTCCAAGACGCTCACTCTCAGTTGTCCATGTTGTCACTACCTAACTTCTGTTATCTCTGAGAGAGAGAGAGAGCTGTGTCCTGAAATGGGCGTATCTAGCAGCCGTCCGAGAAGAGCTTGCTAAGACCCTGGGCCTCCCTACTCTCTACTCCCACCTCCAGAAGGCTCTCACAAGCTTTCCAGTATTTTGTCAAGTCTCCAACCCATCCATGTGGCCTGTCCACAAGGCAGTAATATGTAATATAAAGTACCTATAGCCCAGGGCTTAGTCCAGCAGCTGACCCTGGGAGAGTCAAGTAGGGACTTACAGGCATGGAAGAGCCTCATAAGAACTTAAGTTGGGCCCCCAAAGTCTTGCGCATGAGGTGAGAAAGCAGCCCCTAAGACCAGAGTTTGCTCTCCTAGGGTGAAAAACATGGCTGCTCCATCCTCACAAAGCCAGGAGAGAGACTCGCCTCACACAAACGCATTCCAAACATTCACGTATTTAAAAATAATTAGATGGAGTTTAATTAATTTACCCTGCGTGCCTGCTTGGGTGCGTGCAGTGAGCCTATGTGTGTGTGCTTGTGTGGCTCCTGTGCACGTGTGGAAGTCAGAGGGTGACTCGCAGGACTCAGTTTGTCCCACATGAGACAGTGTGCCTGTCCCTGTGCAGCAGCTGTATGTTCCAAGTCAGTGAGTGAGACAAGGCAGAGACAAGCGCATAGTGACCACACATGAGTAACTCAGTTGTCCAGGGGGCTAGGGACCCTGACCTAGACAGAAAGGGGTTCACACAGGCCTCCATGTGGCCCCTGCCACTTGCCCCTGATTTCCCCTTGCTCCTCCTGCGATTCCCTAGGAGGAGGGCTTTCCTCCAGCCAGCTCCCAGGGAGAGCAGAGGGGAGGGACAGAGCTTCAGCTTTCAGCTTACCCGGGCTCTGTGCGTCTCTGGGACTCCAAACACCCTTCAGGCCTTCAGCCTTTGACTCCCCTTCATCATGCGCCCATGTTTCGCCTCCAGAAATAGGCTCCTGTCCCAACGCCCATGCACCTGGTGCCGAGACTTAATGCTCCGGAGAGACTTGCAGGGTGCCAAAAGTGCCTCTCCCCACAGAGAGGCTTCTGTGGGAGAATGTCTTCTAAGCCTCCAGCCCCTGAGAGGACTCCAGAACCAAACAGAAGGTGAGACAGCTTGAGGAGATTCTCAGCTTCCTCTTTACGGTCTTCCGCCTTATGACTGGGATAGCTCTGACCCCGCACAGCTGGCTGAGCACACCAGCTAAATATTCACTTCTTTCTAATAAACTCAGTGCCAGGGAGACCCATGAAGCTACTGACCTGACTTGGTGTCCCAACTGCATGTAAACTGAAGTCCAGAAATCAATGTTACAATATACATTGTTCATACAAACAAACAAACACACAAACAAATTCGATTAAAAAAAATTTTTTTTAAAGATCAAATCACGGGGAAATGACCACATTGCCAGTGTCTTTTGAATTTATCCTGAAAATGTCTGTCTCCCTGAGTAGGAGGATGTTGTTCTTAACGTTTTCTGAGGTTACTATTGGAGAGGGGGAAGGCGTGGTGAGGTAAAAGTGCTTGAAAAGGCGGTAAATAAAGGCCAGAGAGATGGAGGCAAAAGTAGCAGACTTGACCCAAATTCTGTTCCACCAGAACACTAAGCTGCAGGTTGGAGAAGGCACATCTTCTGTAGACCCTCTTTTAATTGAGATCAGGCCTCGGTCACTCTGAGATTTTTCTTTAAAGAAACCTCCATCCGGCCAGATTTATTCAGAGTCAGGAAACCAAGACCTGAGATTAAGCAGCAGGTGAGTCTCATGTGCCGATGCGTCATCGCCAGGCCCAGGTTTCTCCATGAAGAGCAAGAAAGCAATCTCCATGGGGCGGCTTGAGATATGCAACTTGAATTGGCCCGGAGCTATGGCATGGTGAACTGTGCGGCTCCCTTCAGATCTTGCAAGCTACCAGCCATTTGTCGGGGTGGGTAGCTGCTTGGGAAACATCACAGGAAACGACAGCTTCTGCAAATGACTCAGTAGGTGGTTTGGACTCTTGTGACTCAGAACCAAGCCCATGGCCCAAGCCCATGCCAAGACTCCCTGAAATGGTTAGAGGCTCCTAGCCTGGCTGGCGTGTGGTACTGAGGACCTCTGGTGTTCACCTGCTGGGAGACGAATGTCCTTTCTGATAAGTCTGGGAGACTGGAAACCAGAACCACAGCAAAATTCACCCAGTGGCTAGTCTTGCTTTCCCCCTAATCTCTAGAGTGTGGTTGGTTTGTTTTGAGACTGAGTTTCATGTAGCCCAGGCTAGCCACCGACTCTGAATGTATTGAAGATGACCCTGAACTCTTGATCCTACCCACAAAGTACTAGGTATGGGCATATGACGCCATATCTAGTGTGTGTGGTCTTGGGTGTCATGAGTGCAAGACAAGCACTCTCCCAACAGACCTACACCTCGAGCCCTGTGCTGGAGAGTTCCAGTGCTTTCTCTGTCATGCTGCCTTCCATTTGAACGCTCTCCTTCTTACTCAATGGTACCCATTCATCTCCCATAGTCATGAACTTGGAGATAATAACTCCCCAGTTCTTCTTTCGTTTCTGCTGCTTCCTGGAGCTGTGGCCCTGAGCAGGACTCCTGCCCATGGTATCCAGTGATGGCAACTGCAGTGTCAGCATCCTTCACGCCTTCATCAGACTTTCTCCTAGCCCCCATAGAATGTTACCCAAACGCCTTTTCTTGGCGAAAACATCCTAACCCGTCCCTGAAAACTTTATTCCTTCCACTACTCTGCTCATGGTCTGGGCTCTGGGAGAATTAGACCGGTCATCTCTGCACTGTCAACTTCTCCTCCCTCATACTTTCTCAGTTCCCCTTTACTTAAGACCCTGAGATTCTGCTGCCTAACCTTCCAGGCCTGGGACACTAACTAGCTCCCTCCTCTCTCCTGAGGCATTCCCTCTCTTTTCTTGGTCTCTGATGCCACATCTGGTTGGAACCTTCCTATTGACACAGAATACTCCATCCTGAACAGTAGGCATTTGTAAGAACAATGGCTTTTGTCCTTCTGGAATGTTCCCTAGGGAAGAGCTGAGGGTAGGTAGGCATGGGGAGATACGTTCTTCCTATTTCCCACCCTTTCAGAGTATTTAAATTTGTACTAACAAGCAAAGGGGTCAAGTCGGGGAAAAAAAATCTAGATGGATGTTCTCAAATTCTCTCCAGCTGTGGAGTTCCATCGCAGAGGTGGCTGCACATCAGTAATAAAACCCAGGCGAGCCACAGGCTTTTCAGAGGCGCTGGTGTGATGCATTCTGTTGGCCACGGGCTGCCTTTGGGTGTGTGCAGGCAGACTCACACAAACCAGATGTGCATCTGCTTAGAAAGGACCCAGAGAGGCTGGCCTCCCTCACCTCTCAATGTGATGAGAGGTACCCTGGAGCCTTGCAGCTCACACTTGTTCTGGGGGGGGGACCCAAAAAGCACCCATTTAGCAAAGCCCCAGCCCTGGCTCCTTAGCATATGCATGGCAGAGGCGGGCTGTGGTGCCCGGTTGGCAATGAGCCAGGAGGAGAGCCGAGGTTTGACTTGGCTGTGCTCAGGAAACAGGCTGGGTTTGCACTAAAAAGGTCCCTGCCAACTGACAAGGCTGTTGCCTGCCTTATGCAGGGGGTACTGACCAGAACCTGTCTCCTACTGGGCTAGTAGAAGCTAAATACAGTAGAGGTCACGAGGCAGACGCTGCTAGAGTGACCCTTCCCTGCACCCTCAGGAGACTAGGCAGCTATTTTCAAACGTAGCAAGGACCAGAGCATCTCAGAGGCTTTATTCAAACATGAACTGCTAGGCCCAACCTCTATAACGTCTGCATTAGAACCTTTGGGAAAGGGCAAATAATTTATATTTTACAATCAGATGATGTTGATATGGCTGGTCAAAGGACCCCACTCTGTGAACCACGATACCAGCCTATCTCAAGGAAAAGCAAATGAATGAAGAGGTATGAAACATCGCCCTGTCTACAGACTCTGCTCCCATGAAAATGAATCCCTTTGACTGAGGGGATGGGCCAGTTGGCAGTATGCTTGCCTTTAAAAATATGAGGACTTGAGTTTGACCCTAAGAACCCTCGTTTAAAAGCCGGGCACGGGAGCATGTGCTTGCAATCTTAATACTGGTGAGGCAGGAAGTCGGATCCTTGGGGCCTGCTGGCTAGCAATTATAGCCTACTAGGCAATGTCCAGGCCAGTGAGGTGCCCTGTCTCAAAAATAAGGTACGCCTAGAGGGAATGACACCCAAGGATGACCCCTGGCTTCCACACTAATTTGAACACACACAGACACACACACACACACACACACACACACACACACACACACACACACACACATACACACACACAAACACACACACACACAAACACACACACACACACACACACACACTCTCTCTCTCTCTCTCTCTCTCTCCTCTAAAAATTCTGTTCCCTACTTTGTCACAGAGACACTCTTTCTTTCTCTACTGTTGGCTCCACTGCCTATTTCTCACCTAGAACAAAAACCCTTCCGCTGCACAGCCAAGCTTGACTTGACTAAGCCCTAACTAGGCGCCAGGCACTGTTCTAAATCCTTAACACATTATTAGCTCATTTAATCCACGTAACTCTATGCAATAGGTACCACGATTATCCCCATTTTAGAAATAATAAATCCCACCGGGGGCCCTTAGGAAATATTTTCTGAATGAATGAATAAAGGAAGGCTGGGGAAGCATTTATATCATGTGCGACGGAAGCTGGATCCCATGCCAAGGGAAGCCATCGCAACGTGAAGTGCTGGCTTGTCAACCCGTTGTTTGTTCCTGTACGACACCAAATAAGCCATGTGCCTGCCATTGGCTGCCTGCTCTGGCTCTGTAGACATCTCCTCACTGGGAGGGAAGCCAGAGTTAATCTCTCACAAAGGGTGGTTTAATAATAACCAGACACTGGAGGCGAACAGAAAGGAACACAGTGATCCCACGCAAGCCCAGGAAAAATGGACTATTCGGGTTCACGGTGTGTGTGTGTGTGTGTGTGGTGTGTGTGTGCACGCGCACTGCCAACTGGGGAGGGCCCCTGGGGCTGCCTGAGGTTTCTTAATTTTTATTCTAAAAATAGCCCAAGCAGGTGTCCCTCCTGGTTATCCCCAAATGCACCAGTGTGAGCATCTACAGATGCCGATCACTCGAGAACAACATGGGCGCTCCCATTGGAATGGAAACCAGGTCATCTCTGAAAGGCTATAAACGGACAGCCCCCCTCCGTCTATTACTTATTAATGCCTCCCGCCTTTTGCTCAACCAGCCTTGAGGCCCAAACAGAGAAACACACCCTACATAAAGTTACCACTACATATAAATAAAACATCAGACTCAAACTGGTAGCTTTATCCTCCTCTGCTGGAGCAGGGTGGGCCGTGCCTGCTAGACGCTACACATAACAGCCCTCAAAGCGCAGCCCTCGGAGAACTAAGGGGCGCATTCTTCCCAGGACTTTCTCATCTTTGCCTCTGTGGAAGACCACTCTTGTCTGCTGTGGATGGGGTGAGGTGATCACAGAGTGATTCGGAACCCAAGTCCTTTGGACTTGAGCAGAGCAAGGCTGGCATTGCTGATGAAGAGCCGTACAATAGGAATGTTCTGTGGCTTCCCAGCCTCCAGAGTCACCACGGGAATACCAGCCACGGAGATATGTGTGTGAGAGAAAAATCATCAGAGTCTCCCTGCGCCACCCCGAAAAGTTCCACAGAGATGCAATTATGTAGGCCCCAAGCCTATTTGCTGTGACTCTGGCATCTGTCACTCCAGGGAGGCGCTCTTGGTCAAAGGGAAAACCATGCCCAAAGCAGTATTGATCCTGCTGCCTCCTTATGGGTGCTTACAAACAGTTCCTGCCTCATCACAACAAAGTCGTGGGAAAAGGTCTCAGCTTAGACCAGACTGGTGTGAGGTGACCTGAGGGGCTATTCTGACTAAGCGACTTGGTCACCGGGATGGAGACACAGAGGGAACCCATGCACCTGTCAGGTGTTCCACCTCAGAGGAAAGCCAGTACCTTCTCTGTCCTCAGTGACTACAGAAGGGAGAAGCTTAGCCTGGCCTTTTCTCTATCATGGTATCAACCTGTGCAGAAGATCACTGCAGTGCCAAAGGCAACACCCCAAGTACTGGGGATTGAAGGAGAAATGTTGCTCAGAGGTGTGAGCATTTGCACACTTGGGCCCCGGTTGGCGGCACTGTTCGGGAGGTGGTACAACCTTCCTGGAGGAAGCACATCAGTAGAGGTGGGTTTTGGTTTTTTTTTAAGATTTATTTATTTATTATTTATATAGTATTCTGCCTGCATGTACATCTGCAGACCAGAAGAGGGCACCAGAACTCATTGTAGATGGTTATGAACCACCACGTGGTAGCTGAGAATTGAACTCAGGGCCTTTGGAAGAACAGGCACTGTTCTTAACCTCTGAGCCATCTCTCCAGCCCCAGAGGTGGCATTTGAGAGTCCCTATCTTCAGCCCACTTCCACTTGACTCAGTTTCTCTGACTCAGTTTCTCTGACTCACCTTTGCAGTTGACAGTATGCTCTCTTGGCTTCTGTCTGCAGTCGCCTGCTGCCATGCTTCCCTCGACATTGTGGATGCTCCTTTTGGAATGGTTAACCCAGATAAACTCTTTCATCCTTACATGGCTTTTGGTCACTGCATTTTGTCACAGGATGGAAAAGCAGTCAATATACCTAGCCACCCAACCAATGCCCATGTGAAAGCATATGGGTACCTGGTTAGGCCTGGCAATGCTTCAGCAATGGGCACTCTCTGGGTCCTTGTCATCAAAGTTCATCTTTTTCTTGGGGGAAAAAAACAATTGAATGTCTCCAAAAAATAAAATAAATATCGAATACCTCTTAGGTTAGTCCAGACAATAGATAACCCATAATGGTGGAGTATGCAAGACGGGCATTTTGGTGGGGCTGGAGTCGGTGCTAAAAACTCCAGAAGCCAAACTCCACATGTCTGAAGCCTCTCAAATCAAGTCACTTCCATGCACGGAAAGTCCCTCCACCACAAGACACTGTGATTGCTGGGGAGCTGTTCTAGTGACAACAACTGCAAATATTTACTGATTGTGAGCCAGGCACCCCACAGAATGCTTGGTTCATCCTAATGACTTTATGAAGAATATTCCATTGTGACAGACCCACAGAAGCCGGGGCACAGAACTGCCAGGTGGCAAAGCTGGGGTCTGAAGGCAGGAGCACCCAGGCTGCCCCTCCTCCAGCACTCAGCCTTTGGCTGAGCCTGCTGCAGTCGCGATCACCAGTGTAGGAATCTGATCTTTCTTTCTTTCTTTCTTTCTTTCTTTCTTTCTTTCTTTCTTTCTTTCTTTCTTTCTTTCTTTTTCTAGAAGTCAGCAGAGCACTGAACCATTGCTACAGCTGAGGAGTTACCATTATCTGGGCAACTATTATTGTTCATTTCATAAGGTGTGAAAGCCTTCACCCCCATTTAGTTGAAAGGCTGAGGTCTTTCAATCTTGAGGAAACTTAAGTTACCAAACTGCCTTTAAGTTGCAAGGCAGAGCAGGAAAGGTGTGAGCAATTGATCCAAAGCCCTGAAGATCCCATTTTCCATGTCCTGGGAGGAAGGACTGTGTGCTTGACACTTACAGTGACTCCTCCAATTGTCTTAGCTTCTGCTGGACTCTGGCGGCAGCAGAGGCAGGCACACCTGGAAGTGCCCTGAACCAGATCACTTGGTCTAAAGCCTCAGGACCGGGCAGTGCTGTCATGCGCATGACCTTGAGAGAATTCCCCCAGCCGCTCAGATCACCTCAGATCCCATCAGTCAAAGCAGGGAGGGCGATGTTTCTACTGACATGACACAAAATACCATGCCTTAGAGGTCCACAGGAGGGACCAGGCAAGATGACATAGGCGGAAACCCATTCAGTCCCAAAAGTGGTCCCAGATAACTTTTCTTGGTGGCTCATTATGGCAGGAATAGAAATAGGATCTTGGCTATTGCCAGGTGAGGAACAGGAAGGGGAGGTTCAAAGAGAAAGGAGCGGCAGAAGCAGAATTTTCAGCTGGCTTGTTCTGGTTCACGGTTTCTCAAAAGAGCTGGCAATACCCTGAGAAGATGATGATTGACTGTCAGTGTGACTGGTCCCTGGCTAAGCCGATGAGGGATTATCTCAGTTAGGTTAACAGAGGTGGGAAGGTGCCATCCTACAGGTTGGCGCCCCAGGCTACATCGACAGGAAAAGCAAGCTAAACACCAGCCTCCCTCTGTCCCTGGGCTATGGCTGCAGTGTTACCCTCTATCCTATGCTCCAGCTACTGTGACTTTCCACCATGATGGGCTGCTTCCCCAAACTGTGAGCCGAGATAAACACTTCCCTCCTTGTCTCCCATGAGTTGCTGCTGCCAGGAAATTTTGTCCCAGCGATGTGTAAAGTAACCGCTGCCAGGAATTTTTGTCCCAGTGATGTGTAAAGTAAAGCAGTTAGGGTTTCTGTTGCTGTGATGAAACACGGTGACCAAAAGGCAAGTTGGAGAGGGAAGGGTTTATTTGGTTTACACTTCCATGTCACTGTTCACCATCAAAGGAAGTCAGGACAAGAACCCACACAGAGCAGACACCCAGAGGCAGGAGCTGATCTAGAGGCCACGGACGGGTGCTTACTGGATTGTACCTCAGCCTGCTTTCTTGTAGAACCCAGCACCAACCACCTCAGGGGTGGCACCACCCACAATGGGCTGGACCCTCCCCCCATCAATCATCAACTAAGAACATGTCTCAAAGGCTTGCCCATGACCTGATCTCGTGGAGGCATTTCCTTAACTGAGGCTCCCTCCTTCCAAGTTGTTCTTAGGAACAAA
This sequence comes from Acomys minous, assembly GCF_964271855.1. Classification (NCBI taxonomy): domain Eukaryota; kingdom Metazoa; phylum Chordata; class Mammalia; order Rodentia; family Muridae; genus Acomys; species Acomys minous. Next base: position 128,108,221 of record NC_140494.1, on the reverse strand, counting down.
AGTAAGATTGCCATCTTTATGTCCTAAAGTGCGGAGGAACACACACACACACACACACTATGGAATCACAAAAAAATATTCACAAAGGCCTAAGCGCACATTGTGTCTGTGGAATTAAAATTTCATGGAGAAGGGCACTTAGGAAAACAATGTCTAAGAAGACTCTGGAGGAAATAGAATTAAAAAGCAAAAACAAACAAACAAACAAACCCACAACAACACTTGAGAAAGTGCTGGTTTAATATGCCACCCCCCCACACATATACAGGCATTAGTCCTGTGAAATTCCAATCAGTCCACATTTAAATTCTACTGATCAACATGGGAGTTTTGCCCTGCTCCGTTTCTGACCTGGGCCAGTTCACCCCTCCTTAGGCAACCTGGTGGTCCCCCACTCCCGGGAGGTCACCATATTGATGCTGAGCTTAGAGAAGACACCTGGTTGGCATAGCGCCACACAGCCCATAACTTAAGCAATCCTCCTGTCTCAGCCTCCTGAGTAGCTGGGACTACAGGCATGTGCCACCTCACCCAGCCACAATTAAATTCTAAAGGAGTATCTTTAGCCAGTCAGTACAAAGATGAGGCTTCGTTAGGGTTATCACCTCTTTTCCACCCTGGATTCATCTATTTGAATCAACATGTCTAATTTTAGAGATAGGAAATTTCATTTTGTGCATGATAATTGGTATGCTTAGAACCAATAGGTAGTGCAAACAGGCCTAGGTCTCCCAGTGGAACTCAAATTGCATTTCTTTAAGCTTTTGGAAAATTAGAGCTTATATGTCAATAAAATTAACTATCCATACTGTTTCCTTTTTTTTTTTTTTTTAACAATTATTTGTGTGTCTGTTCAAATATGTGTGTGCAGGGACACAGGCCTGGGTGCTTGTGGAGACCAGAAGAGGGCATTATGCGTCCTTTAGTACTCTCTGCCTATTTCTCTGAGGTAGGGTCTCTCCTCAAGCCCAGGACTCTTGCTTCCTCAGCTAGGCTGAAAGCCAGAAGTCTTCCTGCCTCTGACCTCATCAAGGAGAAGGTCACAGGTATGCATAGGGGACCCTTCTTGTTTAGCGACTGCTGGCATCCAAACTCAGGTACGCAAGTGCTCTTAACCACTGAGCCATTTCCCTAGCCCCTTATACCTTGTTGCCTGTAACCAAGGCCATGAAAAAGTCCCGCCGTCAATTGCTCCGGCTTTTACCCCTCGGTCCACTTCCTCTTGCTGTGTCTTGCTTTCTCCTCTTCCAGCGCTCCTGCCTAGAGACTGCAGCGTACGGTAACACCTTGACTTCCTGGACCCTCCCTGCCCACATTGGCTCACCGCATTCTTTCCCAGTGCCTTCTTGGTAACTCACGCATGGGTCCACTCATTGTTTCATGGATCTATCTGTACATTCAAAAACAACTCTCCTCCCACAGTGAGCCAGGTAGTCCTTTAGTGCCATGACCCCCTGCCCCCCTGCACTGCTCCCTGTGTCTCTCTGGTACAATTTTTTTCCTTACCCAAATTCTCCACTGGGTAGAAGTGGCTAGGGAAGAGGACGTGCATTCATCAGAGACTTCACTCTGCGCACACCACCTTTGAGGCGTTCTGACGGAAGGCAGCGGGGGATGCGCGTGCTCTCTTGTAACACGGGGCCATGCTGGTCCTGAGGTGGCTGGGATCATCAATCCAGTTGCCATAGCGGCCATAAGTGTTCATTTACCACTATGAGACCTGCGGTAGTCATATATAACGCCCTGCGCCAGCAGGAGCTGTGCCAGCTGCTGCACAGGGCGGCGTGTCGGCTATCCGTCACCACTCTCCTCTGCAACCTTTTGTGCACCGCTCGTTACGGTGAATTATAACAGGGGACAGCACATATTTCAGAAGACTCTCTCCTTTCTCCGTTGGTCCGAGTCCGCTGGGCCAGCCCTATGCCCACACAGTCTTCGAGCAAAGGACAGTGTCACCCATCGGAAGTTCCACTTCCAGGGCCTGGAACCAGAGCTTGAGGACATTCCTGTGAGGCAGGATGAAAAACCATCCCACTTCCTCTACTATAAATACTGGCTACTGCTGTTCGTGGATCTCTCTCTCTGCTGTATCCCCGAGGCCTGTAGGGAAGGCGAATTACGTTCGAGCATCCTGAATCGGTCATCACGTCAGCTTTGGGCCCTGGCTTTGCTTCTCCATTGTAAGCAGGTCACTTCCAGAGTCACAAGTGATTGGATCAGGCTAGCACGACCATGCCACCAGCAGACTTCAAAAATACGTCACTGCACATGTGAAGCCGACTGTCTGAGACGATGAAAGTTAGAGGCTGGGTGGGTATTGCAGTGTACAGCTGTCATCCCAGTCCTGGGGAGGCAGGGACAGGAAGAGCCCTAAGGCCATGTATTATTTCTGTTCTATTTCTGTGATAAGATACCATGGCCATGGCAATTTACACACACACAGAAGAAGAAGAAGAAGAAGAAGAAGAAGAAGAAGAAGAAGAAGAAGAAGAAGAAGAAGAAGAAGAAGAAGAAAAAGAAGAAGAAGAAGAATTGGAAATCTATCTGGTGCTATCTCAGAAAAATGGGAATAGGGCTTCCTCAAAACCCAGCTATTCCACTCCTTGGAATATACCCAGAAGATGCTCCAGCACACAGCAAGAAAATTTGCTCAACCATGTTCATAGCAGCCTTATTTATAATAGCCAGAACATGGAAACAGCCTAAGTGTCCCTCAATAGAAGAATGGATAAAGAAACTGTGGTACATATACACTATAGAATACTATTCAGCTATTAAAAACAAGGAATTCCCGAAATTTGTGGATAAATGGATTGAGCTAGAAATGATCATAATGAGTGAGTTAACCCAGAAGCAGAAAGACTCAAATGGTATATACTCACTTATATCTGCATATTAGCCCAAGGGGCATGTCCCACGAAAGCCTTCACTTACCAGGAAACTGAGACGGAGGGGAGGACATTCTAGTGGGACTCTAGATGAGAGAATCATGGGAGAATGGCAAAGTAGAAGGACCCAGAGGGTCCTAGAAGCCTACAAGTAGAACATTATGATAGGCAGATTTGGGCACAGGGGTCCCGCTCAAACTAAGGCACCAGCCAAGGACAATACAGGCGGTAAACCTTAAGCCCCTACCCAGATCTAGCCAATGGACAGAACACTCTCCACAGTAGAGTGGAGAGTGGGATATTACTTTCTCACGTACTCTGGTGCCTCACCTTTGACCATGTCCCCTGGAGGGGGAGACCTGATGGCACTCAGAGGAAGGACAGCAGGTTACCAAGAAGAGACTTGATACCCTATGATCATATAGAGGGGGAGGTAATCCCCCTCAGGAACAGTCATAGGGGAGGGGAATAAGGGGAAATTGGGAGTGAGGGAAGAATGGGAGGATACAAGGGATGGGATAACCACTGAGATGTAACAAGAATAAATTAATAAAGGAGGAAAAAAAGAAGAAGAAGAAGAAGAAGAAGAAGAAGACAAAGAAGAAGAAGAAGAAAAAGAAGAAGACAAAGAAAAAGAAGAAGACAAAGAAGAAGAAGAAGAAAAAGAAGAAGAAGAAGAAAACAAAAAAAAAGAGTTTAATTGGACTTAGGGTTTCAGAGATTCAGAGTCTATGATGGAGGAGGAAAGACATGGCAAAAGATGGCTGGAGCAGCAGGTGAGAGTCACATCTTGATCCACAAGCAGGAGGCAGAGAGTATGTGGGGATGGCACCAGTCTTTTGAAACCTTAAAGCCAGCACCTAGTGACACATTTATAAACAAGGCCCCACTTCCCAATCCTTCCCAAACAGTTCCACCATCTGGAGACCATGTATTCAAACATATATGCTTATGGTATGATTCTCATTCAAGCCATAGGCACTGTGGTCACAGTCCAGCGGACTCTATGAGCCTCGAGTCTCTGTGAGAGAGCACTCATCTCAAAAAAATAACGTGGCTTCTAAGGAAAGATAGCCAAGGTCAACCACTAGTTTCCACGCTCAGGTGCACTCACATAGGCACACAAATCCTGCATGCGTGTACTTACACACACCCATGTACACACACATGCATATACTCAAACACTTCCACACACATGCCCTTGCAGTCACGCACAAATAAATAAGTATTAAACAATATACAAGACAAACAAGTTTTCTGCATAAGAAGATTGCTGAGAATCTCAAACTGGAAGCCACCCAGACAGCCGTCAGCTGGAAGCAGAATAAGAAATTACACACATAGTCATGCGATGGACCATAGTTTCGGGGCTACTATTCTGACAAGGAAAAGAAATGACACGTTCATACATGTTAACTGCATGAATGAATCTTAAAGTCATTATGTTAAATGAGAGAAATTGAACACAGAGGCTGTCTATAAATTGCAATTTCACTGAAAGAAAATTCTAGAAAAGGCAAAATATAGTGACACTGAGCAGATCTACGGTTGCCAGAGGTTGTGGGGCTGGAAGAAAAAATTGAGAGCAGAAAGGCCCAAGGGAGTTTACGTGTGTGTGTGTGTGTGTGTGTGTGTGTGTGTGTGTGTGTGTGTGTGTGGTGTGTGTGTGGTATGTGTGTGTGTGGTGTGTGTGGTATGTGTGTGGTGTGTGTGTGTGTGGTGTGTGTGTGTGTGGTGTGTGTGTATGTGTGTGTGGTGTGTGTGTGTGTGGTGTGTGTGTGGTGTGTGTGGTGTGTGTGTGTGGTGTGTGTGTGTGTGGTGTGTGTGTGTGGTGTGTGTGTGGTGTGGTGTGTGTGTGTGTGTGTGTGTGTGTGTGTGAGCGCGCGCGCGTGCGCGTGGAAAATGTTCATCTACTCACTCCATGGGAGGTAGTTATATGAATGCATGCAATTGGCAAAACTCATCATATCAGATGCATATAATAAGCAGATTTTTTATTACTCGCAGACAATCCTTTCATAAATGGAAACAGAGCCAAGGAGAAGTCTCCACTAAGGGATATGGCCATGGCTTCTCTTCCTAGGTACCAGACACACTAGAAGAGAGAAGCATGTGCATCCTATACGAAAAGAAGTTACACTCAGATAAAAGGGAGATCGCTAGGTTCTGCCTCGCGAGGCTGAACTTGGACAGAGTGGAGAGCGTGCATCTCCACTGGAGGGTGACCAGCCATTATCTCCGTCACCTCGGGGACTGCCAGCCCTTGTCAAGTTCAGCCCAAGTTCTGGCTAATTCAAGTGGGAATGAAGAAACACTACAAAGATGGGGAGATTGCAGGGAAGCGGTTTGACCTTCTCAAACTTTAGGTTCTTTGTTCTTAAAATAGAGGAGTTTGTGCAAACCGGCATGAAAGCTTCTTCTGTATGCTACAGCATGCCCACCTTTACCCTGAGATCTTTAGTGTCTTAGGGGTTGGAAAGATAGCTCAGTTGGTAAATTGGTAAATCGCTTGCCTTGCGATCGCAAGGGCCTGAATTCTCTTCCCAGAACTCAGACAAAGAAGCCAGGCAAGTGCTGTGCACTTGTCAGCTCAACGCTGGGCAGCGGGAGATGGGTAAACCTAAAGCTTGCCAGCCAGCTGGCCTACCCTGACCACTGAACACCAGGTCCCAGTGAGAGCCCACCACGCCCCCAGCTGGCCTGCCTGACCACTGAATCACCAGGTCCCAGTGAGAGCCCACCACGCCCCCAGCTGGCCTACCCTGACCACTGAACACCAGGTCCCAGTGAGAGCCCACCACGCCCCCAGCTGGCCTGCCTGACCACTGAACACCAGGTCCCAGTGAGAGCCCACCACAACCCCACGTCTTCCACGCACAATAACATCTTCAAATTGCTTTGTGGTTTTCTGATTCCCTTTAGCTCTTCTGATCCCTAAGTCAGATCTGGCTGGACCCAGGACCATCATTCTGCAGGCTGAAGTGAAGGAGCCTAAGATACTTAAGGAAAGTGCAGGCCACACCAAGTCACTGTTGAGTGGATTTCCTTGCCTGGACAGCCTTGGTGAGCACAAGGCCATCCCAAGATACTCTCAGAAGGTCTCCAGGGACTCGACAGATGTGTTTCTAGTTCCTTGGTGAGTGCTCCCTTTGTAGTCCCCGAAAACTTTCAGATTCCAGGGTGATGAATTTTTGATCTTCCTTTTTTATTTCTATTCAATTATGAGTCACTCCACACGTTAGCGTCAACAACCCCAAGCCTCCCTCTTCTCAGTGATGTGGCCTTTTCATCTCTTCAAAGATCCTGGAGTTGAGGAAGGGTTTTAAACATTCACCCTTGACAAGAAAAGATGCAAGACCCGGATACTCATGACTAGCGTTGTCGGTCAACACTAAAAAACATTTAAAAAAAAAAAAAAGCGGAGCTGCACAAAGGTGAGGACAGATCTTGCACAATTCAGCAGAGCAAACAGGCAGAGATGCACAGATTTTCTGGGTTTAAGCCAACAGTTCTTCAACTGGGTCGTGACCCCTTTGAGGGTGGAATGACCCTTTCACAGGGGTCGCCCCTCAGACACACTGCATATCAGGTACTTACATTACAGTTCACAAACAGTGGCAAAATTACAGTTACTAAGTGGCAATGAAAGTAATTTCATGGTTGGTTGTGTGCGTGTGTGTGTGGGGGGGGTGGTCACCATAACATAAAGACCTGGATTAACTGGTGGTGGCATTAGGAAGGCTGAGAACCACTGCTTTAAGCAAACTCTCTCTTCCTGAAAGTCTGAATAAAAACTTAATCCCGGGACCAGCCTGATGGCTCAGAAGGCAAAGGTGCTCGCCCACAGCCTGGAGCTCTGAGGTTGATTCCGGAACCCACATGGTGGAACGAGAGAGAGAGAACATGTTTTTTTTTTTTTTCATAGAATATGTGCCTATGTATGGGAACACATGTAACAAGAAATGTAAAAACAGCAATCTACATAGTCTTTGTAGGATTCTTCCTAATGTTTTGAGACTGTTTACTGCTCTCCCCCACCTCACCCCTACCCCTCACTTAGATGGATCTGGCTGGAAACTAATATTACCAAGCAAAGCCATAGTTAGTCACAAAAAGACCAGCTTCAGGGTTTGTCCACAATGGGGAGGAACTTGACACACAGTGGAAATTTTCAGATGTGGAAATTGAATCTTAGTGAGTGTACCCCTCATGCCCAAAGGCACCTAACTGGTAAACTGCTGGCCGGATCGGCGGCATCCAGGGCCTACCAAACCTGCAGCCAGCACTCTCCCTCTCTCTACCTCCCCTCTCTCTACTGCTCACTGTCAGCCACGAGGACCAGGTTTGTTTCCACTTCTATTCTCAAGGCTTGTTATCCATGTCAGGCGTGACATTCTGCTGCTGTTTGTCCAGGGATAAGAAGTGTGTGTTTAGGTTCCTCGTATCTTACACTTAACTTCACGTTGGGGATCCAGCCTCAGGCAGACTTTCAAGAGAGCAGGGAGCTGTAATCAGTTTTGGAGATTATTACTTGACAGGATTCCTGTTCCCAGTGATAATTAGAGCAAGCTGGGCTATTAGAACTGTTACCTGCATACACACCGCAGACACCTTTTCTTTCTCCCTGATCTCCTGATCCCCTTTCAGAAAACAGGACTCTTTCATCTTCGGGTTTCCTCACAAAGGTGTTAAGTCAGCATGCCCAGAGATGCCAGGATGCTACCAGGAAGCTGAGCATGCCAGATAGGATAAGACATAGCCCTAGGCTGGCCCTGCTGCCCCTGCACTCTAGAACGCATGTACGGGGTCAGTCACACGGTGCTGTTAGAATCAAAGTTAGAGCCCTTTGGAGGTGACATTTATTACATTTGCTTTTGTAAAAGTCTTTGCTGAATGTGTGTGCGACAGCCTCCTAGTTTGGGCACGCGTGTTCTCTTCTGTAATTGTTTCACGCAAATCAAGGAAGCTGAGCAGGAGGACCCTGTGCTCAGCTCTGCTGCAGCCGCGTTCAAACTCAAGTTCAAGTGGCTATGCGCAGCGGAACCCTCTGCTTTGGAGATCCAGCCCTCAGTGAGCGGCTTAGGAAGAAAGGCTACCTCGCTGTGATGTGGGAGAAACTGGGGCAAGGCAGAAGACCTCTAGGCTCACGGGATATTTGAAAAGTGCTCCCACCATATGCAATTAGCGGAGAACCTCATACACAGCTTTCTTCCCCTCCTCCCTTCCCCCAGTTAAAAGTTAGCTTAGGAATGTCACTTTCAGTTGGATTTGATCTTGCTCTGGCTCTCCTGAGCACCTTTCTGGGGTGGGAGCGGTGAGGGGGGCGGGCATTCTGGCTCTTTATGGCAATCAAGGCCATACTTAAAAAGAGATGTTATTTCTTGACCAAGGTTCCAGGAGGATCGGCCTTTTCAGTGGGAAGGTTCTGCCACCGTCTTAGAAGGTGAGACTGAGGGTCTGGAGCTAAGAGGCCCACATGAGGTGTTGCTCTCATACAGCCTATGTCACAAAGGCAAGCAGCAGGCTCCAATTGGGAGCAGACAAAGCCAACGGAACATGCGCATGAGGACAGCATTCCTGGGCTGGGGACAATGGCTCATGCTCAGCCCAGGAGAAGGCTTGCTGCTCAAGTCTACGGACCCGAATTCAGATCTCCAGAACCCACAGCCGAACTGAACATGGCCATACTTGCTGGGAACCCCAGCACTGTGATGGGTGGTCCTGCTGATCTGCTAGACTAGCTGAAGATTACTAGAATTCTCAGTCAACAATGAAGACGAGCGTTAAAGGAGTACACACACACACACACACACACACACGCACGCACGCACGCACGCACGCACGCACGCACACATACACACAGGAGTACACACACACACATACACACACAGGAGTACATACACACACACACACACACACACACATACACACATACACATACACAGGAGTATACACACACACACACTCCATGCCCCTCCAGGAATAAAAAGCAAAGAATTGAGCGGTCAACAGCTAATCTGCTTTGGTTTTAGAGCCCAGAAAGCCAGAAGCTGACTGGCTGAAGAACACAAAGGAGGCGGGTAGCATTGAATGCACCTGGCCAATCCACCAGCTGGATTGGGGCTGAAGCTGAGAGACCACCTTCGCTTCCTTCACTATTGTTTCTGAAAATGCAAGCAAAGGATCACAAAACCTAAATTTCGGGGTTGGAGGTCCGGGGTTGGCAGGAATTCTTGTCTCTTGTTTTTAAGGACGTTATGTATTCCAGTGCCCAGGTGGGTTGGACGCTTTGCAAGTCCCTTGCTTGCAGGTGGCAGCTCTGACTGGCCAGCCAGGAGGCCATGGCTCTGCGAGTTTTTGTGAGAGTGTTGCCATAGGGTGATGGCTTCGACTGGGAGTGGAGAGAAAATAAGTAACTACCTCAAGCAGGTCTTCTCTCTCTCGGTCTCTCTCTCTCTCTCTCTCTCTCTCTCTCTCTCTCTCTCTCTCTCTCTCTCTCTCTCTCTCTCTTTCTCTCTCTCTCTCTGTGTTTGTCTCTCTCTCTGTGTCTCTGTCTGTCTGTCTGTCTGTCTGTCTGACTCTCTCTCTCTCTCTCTCTCTCTCTCTCTCTCTCTCTCTCTCTCTCTCTCTGTGTGTGTGTGTGTGTGTGTGTGTGTGTGTGTGTGTGTGTACTGAACGAAAAAACAAACCCCCCTGCAGTTTGCATTTTCTTGTGATGCAAATGCAATAAACACACACTTAAAAGAAGCAAACCCATGCTTTCCTTTCCTGGCCCTAAATTCATTTACAAAAGGCTTACAGGAGTCATTGCTGGCAGGCAAGATTACAACCCCCCATTTGTTCCCTTAGTCACTCTACAAATAGCACCTGGGGCGGCACCTCTTGGAGAGGACCTGGTTCCAGCTCCAGGGTGTCCCGTGCCCACTTCCAGCTCTTCTCAGTCAACTGCTGTCATGTGTACAAACCCACAGGCAGGCACACGCGCGCGCGCACGGACAATTAATAATAAAAATCTCTTTACGAAATAGTAACTGAAAATAGATACGGTTCTTAAACAGTACGTGTAGGTGCCAGAGTTACATAACATCACATAACAGGCTTCACTGTGACACATTTTAAATAATTATAATTATTTTTAATTTTTGTCTATGTATGAGTCTGTATGTGTATTTCACATGTGTGGGGGAGCCCTCCAGAGGCCAGAAGATGGTGCTGGATCTCTTGGTGTTGTGATTGTGAACCTCCCCATATGGGTGCTGGCAACTGAAATCTGTTCCTAAAGAAGAGCAGCAAATTGCAGTTAACTCCTGAGTCATCTCCCCCTCCTCTCCGCTGTGAGATGGTTATAGGTGCATTCAACCATATCTCTCTTCTCCTTCTTTGGTCTGCTGACACTCTCCTCCCATCCGCACATTGAATCCTTCTACTTCCAATTCCCATATGTCCTTATATTTTAAGAATTTAGAAATTTAGATTCTGCAGAACAAAAACATGCAGTACGTGTCTTTCTGAACCTCCCTTATTACATTTAGCATACGATCTCCAGGGCCATCCGTTCCCTGCAAGCACATCACTCCAGCCTTTGTGACACCTGCATAAAAGCCCACTGCACAGACTACGTATGCTATGTATGCGTGTGTGAACGCATACTGCATTTTCTTTGCCCATTCCTCTGTTGATGACGTCTAGGATGGCTCTGTTTTTTTTAATGGAAGATGGAACAAAGAACATGAATGTGCTGACGTCCCTGTGGTGTATTGGACTTAAACTTTGAGTAAATAGTCAAGAATGGTACGGCTGGATGGTATGGTAGCTGTTTTAGTTTCTGATGCCCCCCTTATAGATTCCTATAAATGTGGCTGTACCAGTTCACCCCTGCTGGCAGGGAATAAGGGCGCCTCCCCTCCCCTCCTGGATCTTCAGTAGCTTTTGTTGTCATTTCTTCTCTCGGTGTCTGTCCTTCTGACTGCCTTAGAGCCAGGCTCATTACATTTCTCGCAAAGATGCTCTCTTATCCTGAGCTTTCAAAAAACACGAGACCCAACACTGGTAACTAACGATGTCTAGAACCTGTTCACACTGGTTCCTAGTTTCAAAGGACCCAGGGTATCTTAATTCAGGCAGGAGGGATGAAAATAGAGACCGAGCTGTCAAAACTATTCTAGACAAAAGGAAACAGGATTGACGATAGCAGGTAACAAACAGCCCAGAACTGAGTTTAAGTATATTTTTCCAGCAGATGAGGAGAACACATGCCAGCTATCCCTCTAAGCGGAAGTTGAGTGAAACCCAGTGGAGGCAGCTGATCTTCCATTTTCCCACTCACCGACATCTCTGTCCCTACCATGTGTCAGGTACTCTGTTATACAGGGAGCACACATGCATCAGCGAGGTGGCGCTCACTCATGAAACTGGCAGTCTGACAGGCCAAAGTAGCTAGAAGCCAGGCCAGCCAAGTTTATAATGGACATCTCAGATGCCAGTCATAAGTTTGCATATCTTCTCAAGTTGGGCTGGTACCAGCTCAGCTTCACAAAGCCAAGAGCTGATGGGGAAATAAGACCTCAGCAGGAAAAAGTAAACTTCCCAGAGTGTCCTTCAGCTCTTGGTATAAACACGCACGTGCACACACACACACACACACACACACACACACACACACACACACGGGGGGGGGGGGAGAGGAGAAAGAGACAGACAGACAGATACACACACACACACACACACACACACACACACACACACACACACACACACGTTGGGGGGGGGAGGAGAAAGAGACAGACAGACAGATACACACACACACACACACACCATCACCTGCACAGCTCCACAAAGTGTGTGGAATGTGGACACAGGTGGCAATTCTAAGGCCTCCCCACTTCTCAGCAGGGAGCAGGAACTGCCTGTGAGGAGCGGTGCTAACCTTTGCCTCCGTGTCTGCTGCCTTTCCCTGCTTGCTGCTGGTCCCCCAGTCGGGAGTTGGAAATGGCTCTGACACCTTCCCACACACTTTCATATCCCAGGTTCCACCCTGCTTCTCTTTGCATCTTCATCTGTGCTTGGTTTATAAGCGAAACCAGCCGGTGAAGCTTCGCCCTGCGCCATCTGTTCTGTGTCACAAACACTGCTTTAGCAAACAGGATGAGACAGGCCTTTCAGGACTACCTAAACTTGCAGAAGCATTTCCAGCTCTGTGGGGTTGCAGATAATTTTTTAAGACACCATGTGAACATTAACACTGATTGTCAACTTGATAGGATCTGGGATGACCTAGGAGACCATCTCTGGGCACATCCGTGAGGTAGCTTCTAGGCTGGATTAACTGAGTTGAGAATGTTCGCCCTAAGGGTCCTGGGCTGGGGCGAGGGGAGAGAGAGAAGGGGGGAAGCTGAGCACCAGCATCCATCTCTCTCTGCTTCCTGACTATGGCTGCAACGTGACCAGGCACCTCAAGCTCCTCCTGCCTTGGTTTGCTCCACAGGATAGACTATTGTACCTTTCAAACTGTGAGCCCCGTAAGCCCTCCCTTCCTTTAGTTGCTTTGCCAAGTACCTGGTTACAGCAACAAGACAAGTAACTAATATACAGGGTCTCGCTCTGTAGCCAAGGCTAGCCTTGAACCTGCCCAATCCTCTTCCTTCAGCTTCCCAGGGGTCTTTGGGCACCTTCTAAGAGGGACCTTCCTCTCACCATAAGGATAAGCTCTGAGTCCTTCCACGGGGTGATGGTGAGTCCTTGCAGTGGATGGAGGTGTGTGTGGGGAGGCGGCTCATGGCTTGGTACCCAGTGGAGGTGGTTCCCATCACCTACTGACCTATCTTGCTGTGAAAATCACCCAGGAGAAATCCTCTTAACCCTACAAATTCCAGTGAGATCCTACCTCTTCCCCACCCCAGGGTGACCTTGCCTCCTGAGCTCCGCAAGCTTTTCCTGGTCTCGCTCAGCGATTGTCACACCCAGTGCTGGATAGTGAACATCAGGGACTTCTTCGTTTCTCTTTGCAGCCACTTGTAAGGACAGATTTGGACTCTGTAATTACAGCCCAAACTGGGGACCTGGGATGTGCCTCCAATTATCTCCTGCTTTGGGCTTAACATATTTATATGGGTTTCATAACTTTTAAAAGAACTATCCTAATTTAAGGCTGGGGGTGGGGGAGTGCATTCTGGAAACTGCAGTATTCCAGAGGAAGAGGCAGGAGGATGCTGGGTCCCAGGTCAGCCATGGTCTACACAGCCAGACTTGTGTTACAAATAAACAAAGCGAGGGCTGGGAAGATGATACAGTTAATGAGAACACTTGCTTCAAGAGCGTTAAGGGCCCGAGTCACTTCCCTGGAATCCTCAAAAAGCCAGGCAAGTTGCCTTGTACTTGTAATCCCAGGGATGGTGAGATGGGAGGCAGAGACACATGGATCCCCGGGACTGCGTGTCCAGCCACACCAACCTACATGGTGAAGAGCCAGACCAATGAAAGACCCTGCCCTCTGACCTTTACAAGTATGCACACACACTTATCTTGATTTGCATGTATTATTACAGATTTATTGAACTCTCATTTTAAATGAACCATCAACATTATTAAATAAGATGATCCACTAACGCACACAAAAGTGTTCAGCATATGGTGGTTGTGCAGTGTCTGCAGCTTTCGAACTTGTTTTCCGTCCCTCGGCCTTTTGTTTTGTTTTGTTTTTGTTTTTGTTGTTGTTTTTGTTTTTCTAAGGAAAAGACAGTTTGTAGACACAGGCTGTCCAAAGAGGTCAGAGGAAGAGGAAAATTACAGTAATGGCAGACCTGCTCCGGAGCAGGATGCTGTATTATTGAAACAGTTACAAAATAATAAACAACATTGTAATCGGGCACAATTTTAAACAAGATTGCTTTAGCTTATTTTGTTTCCTTTCTTGTTAGGTAATTTCCCCAGCAGGTTGGTAACAGAAAAGAAACAGGGCAGGCCAGAGTCTCTAGCTGGAAATTTAATAGCATGACGGTCAGAGGTGAGTAAAATTATTTCTCTTATTTTGATCACGCCTGGCCCACAGTATCAACTCAATAAGAGCTCACTCAATCAAATTATTATTACAATAGCTTGTTGCTTTTCCACGGAGCAGTAATAGCTTGTATTCATAGAGTGCTTTATAATTTGCAGCGCACATTCTTTACAGAGTACCGTCTAATCCATACAGTAATCCCAAAAGGTAGATATTAATTTCTTCATTTTCCAAAGCAGAAAGCAGAAGAGGCCCAGGTATGTTTGATCATTTGCCCAAGGTCAAAAATCACTCACAGAATTCTGACCTGATAGGAAAGTGTGACCGTTTAAAAACCTGTCTTTCCTTCCTGTGAGTGCCACCAGGCCTCCCCATCCAGGGGACATGGTCAAATATGGGGCACCAGAGTTCGTGTGAAAGTCAGACCCCACTCTCCACTCAACTGTGAAGAACGTCCTGTCATTGGCTACCAAGAAGAGACTTGATACCCTATGAGCATATACAGGGGGAGGAGGTCCCCCTCAGTCCCAGTCATAGGGGAGGGGAGTAAGGGGAAAATGGGAGGGAGGGAGGAATGGGAGGGGACAGGGGATGAGATAACCATTGGTGGTTTAGAGTAGGGGCTCTGAACTGAGCTGGTTCTGAGTTCAAATTGCAGGTGTGTTGTGAACAGGCCCCCTGGCCACGCACTGGTCACCGGGCCTCCAATACCTTGGCTTTCTCCTATGTCGGATCAAAGAACCACTTTCTCGTGTTAGTTTATTAGGAGTGGCTAGCTAGTTACCCAGTGGCTGGCACCTACAGAGCACTGGTCTTAAGAACCCAATAAATAGTCAGCATCAGGGCTGGAGAGGTGCATTCACAGTTAAATGCACTTGTGCTTTTCTGGAGGACAAGAGTTCGGTTCCCATCAGTCACACCAAGCGGTTCACAACTGCTTGTAACTCCAGCTCCAGGGGACCTGATGCCCTCTACTGACCTCCATTGGCACATGCATATACGTAGGTATAAATCATAAATGCACACACACACACACACACACACACACACACACACACACACCACACACACACAACACACACAAAAAATAAAATCTTAAAGTTAAAAAAAATATAGTAGCTGTCATTTTTAAATGCTGTGTGGGAGCCATAGCTGTGTGTCAGGGGCATGGCTCAAGCACAAAGGATTGTGGGAGTGTGTCGTGTTCTGTTCTTTATTAAACCTGAAGTCAGGAGCGAGTTCTCCAACTTTCATGTTTCTGCACCTGTGAAATGGGGTCATAACTCTGGTTCTACCAGCTTCTCAATGCTGCTGTGGGAGCGCTGAGGGGCAGGCACCGTGGAGCTCACCCGCACCGCCACTCGCGCACTCACACACTCATTGATCCATACCCTGTTGGCAGCGTGCCTCCAGCATGTCAGGCAGCCGTGCTAAACAGAAGTGAGTCAGACACGATCAGGAGAGTGGGAGAGACGGATATGTAGAGTGAGCAACGGCTGCACAGTGATACAAATTTGAGCAGGCATTATTATAATGCGCCAATTACTGCAATAGACCAAAATAGATTGTGGGGGCTACAAGAGTGCCTTAAAAAAATGTGACTTCAGCTTACACTGGCACTGCAGAAAAAAACTAACATTCTCTCAACAGCCGCATTTAGGAACTTTGCCAAGCAAGGCAGGTGAGGACTCCATTGTCCCTGTCAGCTCCCTTCCGCAGGAGAGAGCTCCTGGAGGATGCAGGAGGCCTCATTAGCTGTTTCCCTCCGCTGCACCACGTGATGCACCTCTGTGGCTGGACGAGGCAACATCAGGCCCAGGGGCCCCGGATTTACTTTCATTCCTGTAAGTAGATTCTTATGGAAGACCTACTATGTGACAGCCATTGCGTCTGCTCAGCCCTGCTTCAGTGAGATGGACAGAGTCACACAGTGGTGACTCTAGACTAAGGCGCTTAGTATGGTTGAGAGGCAGGCAAGCAAAGAGCTCAACTCGTAGGTAGGAAAAGACCATTTCACCCTCGCGGAGGGGAGCAAAGGGAGGTGATTCCAAGCTTACTCTTAAAGAGTAAAACTATTATTTTTTTTTTTGTAAAAGAAGATTAATATTCAAACAGATCCATGGAACATGTTTGACTCCTGAGTCTTCACTCCACCGCTACCCTGTATTAGTTACTGTCGTGGTTTGAATAGGTATGTTTGAATCCCTATCAGGAGTAGCACTATTAGTAGGCGTGGCCTTGTTGGAGGGGGTGTGGCCTTGTTAGAGTAGGCGTGGCCTTGTTGGAGGGGGTGTGGCCTTGTTAGAGTAGGCGTGGCCTTGTTGGAGGAAGTGTGTCACTGTGGAGGCGGGCTTTGAGATCATATATACTCAAGCTACTCCCCACCCCACTCACCCGACCCCCAAAGCCTCGCAATGCAACAGTCTCTTTCTGCTGCCTGGAAAGCAAGATGTAGAACTCTCAGCTCCTTCAGCACCATGTCTGCCTGCACGCAGCCATGCTTCCCACTATGAGGATAGTGCTGCATGGTGCCGCGCTTCCCGCCATGATGACAATGGACTAAATCACCGAAGCCGTGGTCACGGTGTCTCTTCACATCAATGGAGCACTGACTAAGACAGTTACAACCCCCATCGCTTCCACAGACTACTTGGCGGGAAAGACGCCAAGCAAAGGGAGGTTTATCTGGGCTCACATTTCCAGAGATGAGAGTCTGTCATGGGTACAGGATACACGGCTGGCTGCCGTGTGTTTACATGGCGGGTCAGGAGGCCGAGAGGGGATTGGAAGTGAGGCTAGGCTCTAGCCCTCAAGCCAACCGCTAGTGGCATCCTGCTGCCACCATACCCTACGTCCCAAATGTTCTATATCCTTCCAAAAAGTACCACCACTTGGTCAAGTGTTCAAAGATGTGAGGCCATGGAGGACATGTCACATTCAACCCACACATAGCACCTCCCCCCAACACAGAGTCCATGACTTTGAAACCCCCCACCCCCCACCCCTCATCCCCACCCCCACAGAGTCCAGGGCTCTGAAAAAGAAAAAAAAAGCAGTTTTCAACAGCTCCTTGACATCATCTGTCTACTTTATTTCTCCGATATGACAAATAAATTATTCAGCAGCCTGACTATGGGAACATGCAAATCTAAAAGTCTGAGCTGGAATTCCAGTAGGCAAAGGCTCACATCTCATTACAGAAGATGTTTGATAAATATTAATGTTCCTAAGTGGTGACAGCAGAGTCTTCACACAAAGGATGTCCGTGGCAGATTAAACAGACTCGGATTGCGCAAGCCCCTCTGTCTGTACATGCAAGACCACATCCCAATTCAGCTACACAAGAAGCCACCCTGCAGGGTCACTCAGGATTTGGCAGCTGACGTGGTGTATCACCTCTTTACCAAACACACCAAGACTCTCCACGGCATGACTTATGACCCAGCTGGCTTGGCAACAGGTGGAGAGAGGAGCAAAGAGAGGAACCTGTACCATCTGAGTGACGACCACTTGTCTCCCGGGAAATGCTTAATAGGCCGCTGATTGGCTAGCTCTTTCCATTAGAGCAAATGTTCCCACCCACCCTGGGAATTCCCAAATGGCCTTGAACCCCATCCTCGTTTTATCAATGAGGAAACTGAGGCACAGAGAAACAATTTATCCTATTCGAGGCCAGTTGACTAAGATTTAGTTGCTCTTGTGAGGAATAAAGAAGGAAAAAAACTCGTAAATAAAATGCTTAGGTAGAAAATTATGCATGAGCAGTTCTGGCAAGCAGGGTCATCACTAGGAAGGACTCCCTACTGTTCACAAAGTGCATTGTTTGGGAAATAGGGTAAGGAGAAGGTTCCTGACTGTTAGCTGGAGTGTGGCACCAACTAGATGTTCACTTGGCAGATTTGAACAGCTACAGAGCTCAGAGAGACATGGCCCTGGTGCCTTTAAATCAGAGAGATGAGACTCAGAGCCTCTGATAACCTTCCAACAACTAAGAACATCAGAACTCTTCAAATATCACCCACACCTGTAAGTAGACTAATTGGCATTTCCCTCGATTGGAGGCCCGTATGGAAGCCTCCCTGGGTCAACAACGCATGGATTTTGTATGTGTTCACATTTGGGTACACGCACATGTGTGAACATGCTTGTGGAGCCAAAATACAAAGCCGCTTTAACATTCAACCAGTCGAAATCATCATAACATTTTTTTAATTACTAAAAAAGTTTTTGTTTATGTGTGAGTGGCTGTACATGTGCGTGTGTCCCACATGCGTGCCAAGGAGGTCAGAAGAGTGGTTTGGGTCACCTGGAACCTCAGTCACACACAGTTTTCAGGGCACCATGTGCATGTTGGGAACTGAACCAAGTCCTCTACAAGAGCAGGCAGTGGTCTTAGCCACTGAGCCAGCTCTCCAGTTCTTTCTTTCTTTCTTTCTTTCTTCCTTCCTTCCTTCCTTCCTTCCTTCCTTCCTTTCTCCTGTACCCTCCCCTCCTTTCCCTCCCTCCCTCCCTCCCTCCCTCCCTTTCCTCTCTCCCTCTCTTCCTTCTAGACAATGTTTCTCCCTAGCCTGAGACTCACTGATGACACTATGTCGCCTGGCCAATGAGCGCCAAGGATCCTCTGTCTGTGCTTGCCCATGGCTGACAAAAGCACCACAACATCTAGTTCTTATCACATGGCTTCTGGGTATCCAACAAACTCAGGTCCACAAGGCACGTATTCTACCAAGCAAACCATCTTCCTAGCACTTCGTACAGAATAGTCAAGACTACAGAAGCCAGTGTTCCAGTCTTGCTTGGCAGTCATTTCTACAGGCAGACTGTATAAAGTTGACAGGAATGGACACCCTTTTCTAGTCCTTTCAATCTAGCAGACAGAGAACATATTATATTACATACATGACATATTCTATGACCACATGGCTTTGTATAACAAGAACAATGACAAGGAGGTAGGCTGACAAAAGAGGTCAAAAAAAAAAAAAAAAAAAAAAAAAGAAAGAAAGAAAGAAAGAAAGAAAAAAAGAAAAAAGAAAAAGAAAAGAAAAGAAAAAGTCACCTCCCTGCAGCATCCAAGCAGGGCGAAATGGTGCTACAGCTGCCATGGTGTGAACTCTGGAGCTCTAAAAGAGTGGTTTGGGACAGCTCCAACCTATCCTTGAGCCCCAGCGCCTTCATCTTAGCTAGACGCTAAGGCATTAGGCCTGGACCGTGTCCCCTAAACCTCCACAGAACACCTGTGCCGCCACGAGCCTTAGTGTGTAAATGTTTTATTTTAAAGAGTAAGCAATGCTGTACCCTGTCCCATAAATACGGTTCATGCTTGATCCCTTCCTTGGGGCTGTCACAGTGCTGATGACAGAAGAGTGAAGACTGAAAAAATTCCAGACAGACTTGTCGGTGTCCCTCAGGCCACCATGTCTACTTCGGCTGGACCGTGACAGGCAGCACCTTTAGGTACCTCGGGGAGCTAGTGGAACACACTTTAGGGAGCAGTGGATGAAGTCATGGCACTTCACCACGCGACACAGGTCGGAACAAGAGGAGTCATGTTCATAACTCCCTCCTAACGTCTCTGTCACCAGGACTTCAGCCTCCCTGTAGGGAGGGCTGGGTAAGTTCCCAGGTCCACTTGAGAAGAGGCATCTGCCACACAGTCCCTAGCCAGTTTAAAATATCCCTCAGAAACCCTTTAAGTAAAAGGAGATGAGCAAGGGCGGGGTGGGGGTGGGGGTGGGGATGCCTGAAGTTAGCTTTTGAGGTTTTATACAACTCTCTCCAATTTCTGTGTCCAACTGACTTCATCTCCCTCCAACAGCTACTAAGACTATGGATTTTTCAAGTCCCTTCCTGGTCTATAAAAACACATTAAAGACAAAGTCATTAGCTTGTGGCCAATACAGGTGTCTAGCATGACGCCTCTGTGGTAGCCTCTTCTGGGACAATTAAAGAAGCCAGTGACTTTACCTCTCCTCTTGTGGCTCACCCTACAGCTGGGCACTCCTCTTGGGAAGGCAGGGGCATGCCACCGCATCCACCAACTCCGTCACACACTTGCCCATCTAGTTAAAAATAAAATGCCTTTCTCAGGATTTGCCTTTCATCCCAGCATTCAGGAGGCAGAGGCAGGAGGGTCTCTGTGAGCTCAAGGCCAGCTAGGGCTACATAAGGAATTCCAGGTCATCCAGGGTGAGTGATGCTGCTCTGGAGTGAAGTGGCTATGTGCCTTGCAAGGAGTGTTCGACATAACCTTGCAGCAACCCGCCAGGTAGTTACTTCCCAGTTGAGATCCTGTCACAAACAAACAAACAAACAAACAAACAAACAGGCTTTGCCCCATTGAAATAGCTAGTTAGATGCCTGCCTGCTAATCTGCCTGTGGGCAGGAAATGGAGATTGAGGGAACCAGGAAGTAGAATGACTATTTTATAAAATTTCCCTTAAAATCCATTTTTACTGTTAGAGCCTTGTGTGATGGTCTGTCGGCTCACAGATTCGAGCACTTGGTCCCCAGTTGGTGGAATTGTTTGATAAGAATTAGGATTTGTGGGATTCCAGGAGATGTGTAACTGGGGGCAGGGTTTTGGCATTTAAAAAAAACAAACAACTCTCACCATTCACAGTATGACCCTCTCCTCTCTCTCTGCTTGCACCTCTCTGGATCCAGGTGAGAGCCCGCCGCTTTTCCTGCCACCACGCCTTTGCTCTGCCATCACGGACTCTGTCTGAAACTGAACGCCCAATTTAATGCTTTCCTTTAAGAGTTGGTTTGGTCGTGGTGCTTTATCATACAACTAGGATGGTGACCGACACACCTTTCGTATACGCCCCCCCCCCCTTAAAAGCAACCCCATTGTTCGCACCTCACCAATGGCAACCTCATCTGGAGGTCTTACACGACTGCCCAAGGCTGGTATCCCTGCATTCCTTCTAGAGTTCAGTTCAGCCTCTTAAATTCTAGAAAGTTCTACCCTTCAATTTCTCTGTGTTCTCCACCATAGTAACCGTGTAGCCTTTTGGCTATGTGTCATGCAGAGCATGTTTGACATAACTTTGGAAGCAATCCATCAGGCAGATAGTATGGCTCTTTCCCAGTTTATTACTGGGGACACTGGAGGACAAAGAGTGTAGCGATTTGCTGAGATCGCAGAGATAGTTTGCAGTAGAAATGGGACAGCAGCCAAGACCATCTGTCTTGAGTCTCTATCTGTAAGTGCCCATTTCCAGGGGTTTTGTTCATCTTCTTCCTCTGTGTGATTTATTCCATCAGTGTTGCAAACAAATCCCACTTCCCTCCGGAAGTGCGTTCTTAGAGTTGTTGGCACCCCTGACCCCGACTCTACCATACCTCCCCTGTACCCCACTTCTTCTTTTCTCATGCTGTATCATGCTAATTTTTGGTGTGTGGATTCTGACTAGACTGAAGGACACATGAAGTTAAAGACCAGACAAATGGGTGCCCTGCATTGCAGGTACCAGGACATCACAGCAGAGTTTGGTCTTAGGTCTGTGGTGACCTACATGGGAGCCACAGACAAGATAGAGACTTGAAGCCAATTTCAACAAAGAGCAAGTGTGGTGGCACACACATGTATAATCTTGGCACTGGAAAGGCTAAGGCAAGAGTAGCCAGAGAGAAAGCAATCTGGACAAATATTGAAAAAGAAACGTGTATTTACCCAAGGTGTATGGATAGACAAAAATAAAACAAAACAACAAACAAACAAACAACAGTTCTGTTTATTTTGTCATCAAGGCAATCCTATGGCTACTTTGGTCCCAGATGGGAAGGGGGACAAGACTTCTTCCAATGAGGTTTTTGGCTACGAACAGGCTAAAGGGAAGAAGGGAAGAGGAAGGAAAGGAGCCATTATGGCTTAATGATTTAATCTGCAGCTGTATGTTGTCAGCCTGGCCATTTGCCAGCAGCCCTGAGACCTGTTGGCACAAGCCATCCTGAGTACAGGCTATCGCGATGGGCCGTGCAAGCAGCCACAGACCTGCACTGAAGGAAAAGCACAAAGCTCCCCTCGGGCCTCTGCTCCCTGGAGTTCCACCCCCTCCTACACCATGGATACACACAAACATGGGGAGATGGCAGCTAAGCCCACGAAGGTTCTGGCATTTGGCACAGAGTGAATGAAAGAGCACATTCGGCAAAGATGGGAAGGAGTACCCGAGTGCTGGCTGAGTGACGCTTTCTTCTCACTCTGGCCAAGAAGATGCTGGAGTGGTGAGAGAGGGATGCTTTGAGTTGCTTTCCTGATTTTGTTTGTTTGTTTGGTTTGTTTTGTTTGTAGTGGGGTTTTTCTTATTTGCTGCCTTTAATGATCACAGTTGAAATGAATACATCCCCAGCGCCTCTACCCAACAGGCACAGAGGTTCAGCATTTCCTAACCTGGCTACACGAGGACCTGGCAGGAGACTGTCTCCACGGCTGTTCCTCTTCATGTAAGGCAGCCTGTAAGACGTCCCGCCTCCATCTTTCCAACTGCCAGAGGAACAAGAGGTCAGTGCTGAGGGGGCTTTTCCCACTTCAATATTTGAGGTGGAAACCAGGGACGCAGGAAGTTTTGGGCACCATGGAAAACCCTGGACCCATCTTTAACCATTCCTATCTGGTCTACAAAGAGATGCACAGAGCAGAGACAGGATGCTGCACTTTTCTGAGAGCAGCCCCCGGGCATGACACTTGGAGCACTGAACTCCAGAGATGGTCAGATTGCTCCAGAGCCCTGTGCTTTATTCTGGCATTTCTGAGCTGTCTTGGCATGACATAACATCCATCTGTTCGAACATGAATGTTGATGTTCCCTGCAAAACCACAGCCCTCAGGAGCCAAGGATTTCAATACTCACAAGAAAGGTCACAAGGGGATCACAGCCTTCTCTGGGAGGACTTGCAGTCACAGCCACAAAATGTTAAGAGTTATCCAGAAGTAATTAGCAAGAGATAAGGGACTGGAAAAATGGTCGGCAGTAGGTAAGATGTGAGCTCAAAGGAATTCAAGTACTTGCATGAGGATGAGATCACATGTGCATCACTTATGGGCTGCAGAACTCAGCATGACTTGAAAGGATGGGAAGAGAGTGCTTCTTTTTTCCTTTTTTTTCCCCCCTTAAGATTTATTTGTTTATTATAGATACAGTGTTTTTACCTGCCTGCTCCCCTGCACGCCAGAAGAGGGCACCAGATCTCATTCTGGATGGTTGTGAGCCACCATGTGGTTGCTGGGAATCGAACTCAGGACCTCTAGAAGAGCAGACAGTGCTCTTAAACTCTGAGCCATCGACCCAGCCCCGAGAGTGCTTCTTGAAGGGAAGTAGTTTGAAAAAATGCAGCTCGCCTCCACACCTCCGTGCTCCCACTTGCCTGACATCGGTAGTAGTTGTCCCTCGATCCAGATGCTGTGAGGCGCGTCACGCATGACCTTATCAGCGTTTCGAGTGAGTTCCAAGACCAACCCAGTGGGTGCCCTATTCACATTCCGAAGAACTGGAAACTTTCCCGGGGTCAGTGACTTGCCCCCAGGTTGTGTGGCCAGCGGACAGGCAGCTAGCTGCTCCTCCTGGAGTCTGCATCCTTAACTGTAACGGGATGTGGAGCCAAGAAGATAAACCATGATGGTCTGACGTTGGTTCTGGGGTAATGGAGAGGTCGTTTCAGAACTGCAGCATAAATGTGGGGCATATGAGATTATACACAAAACATCGCCTCTGGGCCGAGGATGCAGCTCCGTTAGAGTGCTTGCTTAGCACGCACGCAGTCCTGAGTTCCAGTCCGTGGACTACACAAGCGAAGGGTGACTGTCTACCCATAATCTCAGCACTCAGAAGGAGGCAGTACGTAGGTCGTAAATTAAAGGTCACACTCATACACAGCAACTTTGAGGCAAGCCTGGGCCACCTGAGATCCTGACCTGAAACAAACAAAACCTATCAGCCTTGAAGAATGGGAGAAGTGTGAGTGGGGAGTAAATGATGGGAAAGCAGTGAAGTTCGGAGCGTGTGTAACGACGTACTCGCTGTGGACCTGCATCCTTTATCCACTTCTGACCTCGCAGTGGGACGGAAGCCAGAATCACTCAAAGTCTGGAGCCCCGGCTTCCTGCGATGTGGCCGGCTTGCAAAGACTTTGACTGCATGGTGGCCTTCCCTCCCATTTCTCCTGGCATGGTGCACTATGGCTCCCCCCCCCCTACCATATCCCCCAAAGTGTTTTCTGGTACCATCTAAAGCTGATGCTGACATGCCCGACAGGCCATGACATTCAGCAGTGGTCTCCCCCTTTGGCCACTATGCCCGCACACTGGAGAGATTGGCAGACAGGCATGGGCCTCAGCCTTGGCTGGCAGCGAGGAGGTACTCAACTCTCACAGCTCAGCTGTAATGAGATCCCTTGACTGGGCGCATCTCTTGGCCAGGCCAGCAAAGGGGGAAGGTTCACCAGTGAGAGGCTTAAGGTCAAAGATGAGCATCAAATGACCACTTTCCCTTCACTTGAGGGAATGGCGAGGCAAGAAGAGCAGAGTGGAGTTAGCATCTACTATTTGAAAGTAGCACTCCCTCCCCTTGTTTGGCATTTTTCACCAATGGCCTGCAGCAACCCCGAGAAACAACATTACCTCACGTTAAAAGACTGGAAAGCAAAGCCAACAAGTGTTAGCAACTCCCCCAGGGCTGCAAAGCTAGTGCGCTGTACACTCTTGTCCCAAGAGAAGCCTGTGTGACTTCCACCCCTCTATAGCCTTCCTGCACTGCGAAGGCATTCTAGGGCTCTGTGTGTGTGTGTGTGTGTGTGTGTGTGTGTGTGTGGGTGTGGGTGTGGGTGTGTGTGGGTGTGTGTGTGTGTGTGTGTGCTCTTGTTCCAAGTGAAGTCCCTGTGACTTCCACCCCTCTACAGCCTTCCTGCTCTGCAAAAGAAGGCTTTCTAGGTGTGTGTGTGTGTGCGCGTGCGTGCGTGCGTGCGTGCGTGCGTGTGTGTGTGTGTGTGTGTGTGTGTGTGTGTGTGTGTTCCTGTAGAGCAGCTATTAGTGTGGCTACTTCTCTGGGGGGTGTGGATGTTAGTTGAAGAGGCTTCTCCTGGGATCACCTGCTTTTTCCTCCTGAAGAGCTCACCTGGAACTCTTCTGAGCGGGAAATTTCTGTGTGCAGGAGGCTCTGGGGGAAACGAGCCTGGAGTCACAGTGGGGAGAGGACTGGGCCAGGGTCCAGGGAGAGGGGAGCATGGCACCACTCCACACACTTCACGTCTGAGCTCTTGGGAGAAAAATGAGGATGAAAAGGGTAGCAAGAGCCAGACTTAGTGGTACTGGCTTGAAATCCAAGCTACCTGGGAGACTAGCGGAAAGTTCAGGTCAGCCTGAGCAACATGGTGAGAGCCTGTCACATAGAAATAAAGACCAACAAGAGGTCTGGGGAGGTAGCTCAGTGGAACCGTTGCCTCGCATGTGTGAGGCCTTGGATTCAGTCCCCAGGCCTCAGGAAAACAACAACAACAACAACAACAACAACAACAACAACAACAGAAATCTTTGGAGTCTGGAAACACTGATGCCCATTTCTGACCTCCACACAAGCATGGGACCACACGCATTCACCCATACATCTATGTATGTCTTCTCCCACATAAAAGTTCCACATATGTCAAGCTGACCCTGATAAAGGCCGTTGCAGGCCAAGGGGACTAGTACATCATGGGACTCATGTCCTGTGGCAATTGTCATGCCCTTTGAGCCCCTGCGACGTATCCTGTCACCCTAAATGTCTGCAACGCTTACTTTGCGTCCGTGAGATCACCCTCTACCCTTCCTTCTCGGCTCCACTTTTCAACAGTCCGTCTCAGATCATCCCCCTTGCTCACAGGACAGGGATGGAGAGGCAGCCCCTGCTCAGCTCTACGGTTTCTCTCACCACCTACCCGGATTTCTGATGCTGTCCCCAGAGGCATCAGTGGTCGGGGCACAAGGCCAGATGTCAAATTAGTAATGGTCTCTGCCCACTGGGCTTCAAAGTCTAAATCCCAGCATTAAGGAAATGCCAGAGCGTGTAATTACAAGGAGCCCTTTGCTTGAAGTCTTCAGTACATCTGAGTGAAGGGAGAATTAGCCTGATGTGAAGCCATTTGTTTCTTTGTAAAGCAAGACAATTCAATAAACATGGCATCGAGGAGAGGCGGTCCTCTGGGGAGAGGAGAGGCCTCGGCTACACTGGTGAAGTTATTAAGATGTGAGGAGAATTCCATCTTGACTTCTTTGCTTTCAAGAGCTATTTCTTCCCCCCCCACCCCCCTCCCGCCTCCCAAGCACTGCTTTCTTTTTCTTTTCCTCTTCCTCTTCCTCCTCCCCACCCTCTCTCTCCCTGTAAACACCCATCATGCCCTCCCATCTCAAGACCTGACCAACCACCGCTGTCTCACCCTTCTGGCTTGGCTACTCACACTCCCCAGGAAGGCTAATCTACCCACAAGACAGCAATTGATAAATGCATAAATGATGCATACACACAGACTCACATATACGCACTGGTTTGCTAGGGCTGCCATCTCAAATCGCCCTACCCTGGGTGGGTTAAGACAGAGATGAACTCCCCTGGTATCTTCTGAAACTTGTGAAGGAAAGGGCTTGTCCCAGGTCTCTCTCTGGCTTGGGAATGACTCATTTTCCCTTGTCTCCTGGCAGCGCCTTCCCTCTGAACATATCTGTGTCTTTGTTCCCTTTTCCTGCAGGGCCATCATTTGTGCTGGAAGAGGACCCACCACACTTGCTTCACTTTGACTTCCCTACTTTTTAAAAACCCTGACCCAGGAGCCAGGGTGATGGCTTGGTGGACAGTGGTTGTTTCCCAAGCACGAGGACAAGAGTTCAGGTCTCCAGAAACTACATAAGCCTGGCAGGCACAGCAGCCACCTGCAGCCACAGCTCTCAGGAGGCAGAGGCGGGCAGGGACTTAGCTAGAGCAAGGTGGCTACATAGATAAACCAGCGCTGGAGTTAGCAAGCTCCAGTTAACAAAAGATCGTATATCAGTCAATAAGGTAAAAGGGTATTGCAGAAGGCACCTGATGTCAACTTTGGTCACTTGTATAGCTCGCACACACACACACACACACACAAAACTAAAATTTAAAGAAAGAACCTAATCTCTATACGGTTTCAGATAGGGAGCCACAATTCTTTTTTTTTGGTTTTTCGAGACAAGGTCTCTCTGTGTAGCCTTGGCTGTCCTGGACTTGATTTGTAGACCAGGCTGGCCCTCGAACTCACATCGATCCGCCTGCCTCTGCCTCCCGAGTGCTGGGATTAAAGGCGTGCGCCACCATGCCCGGCTTGGGAGCCACAATTCAACACAGTCTTCATAGGTGATGTTTCTAGTTTTCAGAAGAGGGAATCTTATCCCACCAGCTGCTACAGGACCCACAAAGGGCAATCATTTCTATTTTCGCAAAACTGAATAATTAAGTGGCTTAACACTCAAAAATAGAAGCACCAAGAAAGCTAGGACCTTCCTTATGAGCCACTGTCCTTACCTACAACAGTATCTGGCACATGGCACACGCCAGGCAGGTATCAAGTATTAGAAGATAGAAGACAACTAGAAAGTCACCTGCTGGATGGGCTGACGTCTCTCTGACCTCCCAGAGACCTGCCTTGCCTTTTAACACAACCCAAACTTGGCTTCCGTGGTAAGAGGTGGTGATACTTCCGGCCAACCTAATATATTCTAAGCATGTTCATCAGCCAGAAAACTGAACACACCTTGGGCGTCCAATAGGCAGCCAAAGACACTGTTTGGATGGGATGTAACGGAATTCTGACGACATGGGTTAGCCAAATAAGCGAGCCCAGTTCAGCACCAGCTCTCAGAGTCAGGGCTAATCTGAGCGACTAGAAGCCGAAGCTTGAGCTCTCCGTTCGCCTCTGCAGAGCCACGAACCCAGCATTACGCCTTTAGGACACTGCATTCTTCCCTCATCTCCGCCGACTTCTCCCCGAGAGACCCCATGGCAGTACAGCCCATAAGATGATTCTCTGTGGACCCAATTTCCACAGGGTAAGGAGTTCTAGGGGCCAGTAGAGACGCAGCCTAAAAAATCTCTCAACACACTCATTATGGAACGTCCTTGCTACGCACTTGCAGCTTTTTATAGTGTGTGTGTGTGTTTTCATGTATGCATTGCGGTTTTGCATACCAGTGTGAGTTACACACACACACATACACACGCACACATAGAGACACACGAATGCATACACAAATACACAGACATATATCTGCATGCATGGGAGTAATTATATTTAAAGCGTGTAATTATAAGTATGCTTACCTAATTATTATTTTGTTTTAGAATCTTATTAATTCTTCAAGAATTTCACATGATGTGTCTGGATCATATTCACTCCCCCCAACGCCTCTCTGATGTACCTCCGCTCTCCCATCCCATTCCCAACGTTGTACCCTCTTTCTTCATTTTTTAAAAAAAGCCCACTCACCTCCAATTTGCGCTGCCCATATATCCCTGCCTGTGAGGGCTTCCACGAGGTGCCACACTCTTAACAATAAATGAATCTCCTTTGCCCCAAACCTACCAACTGACCACAGCTCCTACTTTATTTTTTAATTGTATAGATACTTGCATATGTGTAATTACATAGATGCCCATGTGTATATGTCCACAGAGGCTGTAGTACAGCATTAGATCCCTGGGAGCTGGAGCTACGGGAGGTGGTAAGTGGCCAGGGTGGGTGCTGGGAACTCAACTAGGAACCTCTGAAAAAAAAAAGCAGTATCTACTTTTAATCACTGGGCCATCTTCCCAGTCCCTAGATTATTTTTAAAATGTTCCCATGAGCAGCTATTTCACCACTGCCCTCCCCCTTGGGAAAAAAAAAACCCTCACTAATAAAGAAAGCAAAGTGAATTTGGAGTTGGTATCGACATCATGTGACCCCAGCAAATGGAAATAGGGGAGCCAGAGGCTGCGTAGAAGTTCTCCGGTGTCTTCCTGTGCTTATCTTTATGACGGATCCCTTCCCATCCACATGATGGATAGCCTGTAATTTGCCATCGCTGTTGTTTTGGCATGCCCTGGCAGAATGCCACTCACTCATCATTGCCCTGCTGAAAGCTCAACCATCCAGGGGCTACGGGGAACAGACTCTGGCATTTGAGCAGCTTCCGGAGTGGGTCATCCATAAAAGTTTAATTTTCGCAAGGTATGCGGTGAAGCACCTTTCCTGAATGCGATGGCTTCTAGCTCATCAGCATATTGATGCAAGTAAGTAGGAGGAAGACCTGCAAGTCAGGGACCTAATCAGCCGTCACCCAGTCCATCTGGCTTAATCAGAGAGCCCAGCAGCTCGCAGGCACCTTTTAGTAAAAGCCTCCAGAAGATGCTCCAAGGAAGGCAGAAGGAAGGGTGCTTCCTTCCAAGGGTTAACTCAAATGCATGCGGTCTCCCCAGCCTCCACCGAGCAGCCCCTTATCACTAGCCTGAGAGGCATCCCTGCCTGCCTCTTAAGGGTGTGCAAAGTAAAGCCAGCGTGGCGCAGGTGGACACCACCAAACATCAAGGCTGCTCACTCCACTCACGTCACAAGCACCAATCGACTCACGCATGTGATTCTTGGGAGTGCCCCACAGATTCCAACCCTGCCATCTCAGAAACCCATCTTTGAAAACAGGCCAGTGGTCACAATACTCCAGGCTCACAATGGAGTCACTCCTGAACTTCTGCAGCTACTGCAGCCTGGATCCTTTCCCTAGAGACTGTGATTTAACTGGCTCTGTGTGAAAATCCGGTATTTGTACGAATGTAATTTAAGAATTTCAAGCATCCAGATAAGTTTCAAGTTGAGTGTATTTTAAAAAAAAAATCTCTGGACTAACTGGGAGTGAGTGACTCCTTGACTTGATGGTCCATCAGTCCTGTCCCAGGTAGAGTGAGACATCATTCTCAAAGGACTGGGCTCCAGGCAGAAGCCTGTGAGGCCTTCATTGTTGGTGGTGGACAGGATGGTGCAGGGAGATTAGAGACTGCGTTCGGGGCTCACTTGGACCTAGGCTACTTCCACACTATTGTCACACCATGGCTCCTTCCCCTACACTAAGCAACAACTGAATGCATCCTGGTATCCTGTGGCTCTGTGAGCATGCGCCCCCCCCCCATGTGCATGTGTATGTGTCTGTCTATGTGTACATGTGTATGTAAGTATGTGCCTGAATGTGTATGTGTGCATGATTATGTAGATGTATGTGTGTGCTTGTATATGTATATATGTGCATGTATTATGTGAATGTATGTTTATATGTGTGTATGTATGTGTGTGTGGGGGGGAGTGTCTTTGAGGAAAAGGAACCAACATACCCTGACTCTGAAAACTTACGCCATTTTCCTATTGTGGGCTGGACATCTTTGTCCACTGCCCCCCCTTCCATTCATACACAGCAATCTTCTGCAGCTGTCTGTGGTCCCAGGGCCTCTAAGGAAGTGGTTAAAGCGAGTGCTAAGGGTGGGGCCCTGATCTGAAAGGATCAGCGTCCTCCAGGAGAGCCAGCCAGCGCTCACTCACTCCCATTCCCTACTAGGGTCCAGAGGCCGCAGAAGCACACCGTCAAGTGGCCGTTGCCAGAATAGCCTCCGAAATTCCAGAATGATTACTACCCTGCTGTAACCATGATCTTGGACTTTCAAAACCAAAAGAAGTGATGCTTGGTTCTTAGTAACTGTTTCCTCAGTACCAGCCATCTCTATTACCCTAACCTCTTCTCACACACACTCTACACATTCCAAATGTCTACCTTTATGCATAACTTTAGCTCCACAAACATTTGAGTAAGTCTCTACAACAGGCCAGCCACCGACTAACCCCAGGATAGATACAACCAGAAGGCCTTTCTTCAAGCGCAAAGCCGAGACCAGAGGCTCTGACCACTGTTGGCCGTGGGGGATTTGTAATGAGGGGGCTGGCTCACAGAAGCAAATGGGGAGGGTCTTGCTTTGGAGTCTGTCCCTCATCACTGGCTTCTGAGAAAATGACTCAATCCTGGGATTAGATCTAATAGCCTTTTACACCCCTCCCGGTTTTATTGAATTCCATGGTAGTACGGTCAACTCCCCAGCTCCTTAGTAATTAGGTGAGGCCCTTTAGATACAGATCTCTTTTTCATCTTTTGATTACTGCCCTTCATGGCCCTGCTTGACAACCTGTCGTGGCATGATGCCTGCACTCACAACTGTGGGTCCTGGGAAGCCGAGCAAGGCAAGAGCATCTGGTGAGGGTGGGGCAGTAATAGAGAGACCTCAGGCAGTGGGGAGCACGGATACAGGCTTCAGTGAGGCAGCCTGTTTAATGGGGGGCCGGGGAAGGCTATTTCAACCTTAGGAGGTGGGTAGGGGCTCCGGAGTGAGTGTATGTCATTGCCTGGGGCAAGGATTATGCCTCATTTGCATAAGGAAGAATTCCAGGTGTTGCTGGACATTACCTTATAAGGGGAAAGGAAGTTTAAGCTGGCTGCCAGGCTATGTGACCTCCTCAAGAGAGGCAAAGGTGGGGACTCAGGGCCACATTGCCAGGGCATGTGCACCCAGAGCAGGGAAGGAGCCCTATTCCTGCTGATCCCAGGATGAGATTTCTGGGGTTCGGACACCTCTCAACCCTGTTCTTGCTCCAGACCAGATCCCCTGTTCCAGGGCTCCCTGGTCCCCATAGATTATTAGAGATGTTTTCTCCCCTCTGTGTTGGTTTAAAGCACTAGAAAAGGATGCCCAAAAGTTGAAGGAGGCTGGAGAGTTGGCTCAGTGGTGAAGAGCGCTGGCTGCTCTTCTAGAGACCAGAGTTTGAGTCTCAGCACCTCTATAGGGCAACACACAAGCATCTCTAACTCTAGAGCCAGGGGATCTGCTGCCCCTCTTTTTTTTTTTTTAGCCTCTGAGGGCACCTGAGCCCATGCGCACATGCAAACACACGCACATGATCAAAGATGTTCAAGGAGCTCAGTTGGTAGAGTGCTTATTCAGCATGTGCCAGTCTTGGGTTTGATTGACAGCACTGTAGAAACTAGTCCTGGGGGTCCACACTAGTAACCCCAGCATTCAGGAGATGGAGGCCTGCTGCCTCTGGGTTACTTTTCCATTGCTATAATAAGTTACCAAACAGAGGGAGCAGAGAAGGCTAACAGGAAGGTGACACTACACACTGTCAGAGCCCACCCAGCCCAGTGACGTACTTCCTCCAGCACGGTCCACCAACCAGGAGGCCAAGTGTTCAGTTACATGAGCCTGACAGAAGCGTTTCCCTTTCAAACCAGCACAGCACCTGCCCTTTTACATTTTGTAACTTTAGTCCAACAGTGGCTGCATTTGGTCCCCGGGACTCTGAAAAAGGTAGTTAAAAGCTAAAGTGCTAAAGGTGGGCCCTCATCTGGTAGAGACACCAGAGTCCACTGTCAGAGGTGCAAGGTCACTCCTGGCTATGAAGGGAGTTCAAGGCCAGCTTGGGCTGAATACATTGTAGTCTTAAAAAAAAAAACAACAAACATGTGGTAGGGTGGGGGAAGGGGTTTAAAGTGATTCACAACAACAATGGAAGAGACTTGGTGTGTTCCTTTGAGGCTCAGATGCCAAGGGACTGGGAAACCTCCAGTCCAGGGTAGTTCTGCACTTGAAGCCAGAATGCCTGTGACACTACTTAAAGGAACAAAACTTTGCCTCTCTTTGGAGCTATAGACAGAGAGGGAATGCCTTCCTCTTCAGAAAGGACTAAGGAGGAGGGAACAAACGGAGCCTCAAATCTCACCCACATCTACGTCTAAGTGTCGATAGGAACAGCGCATCCTGTGTTAGGAAAAGCCAACTAGCTCAGGAAGGAGTGGCCCTCCCTGACGCGTCCCTAGGTTTCAGCCCTCCTGAGTTCCTCTTCCATTTAGATTTTTGAAGACTGTCACTTAAAGACAGTGATTTCTCTGAGGGAAGGATTTCTGCCTCGCAGCTTCTTATCAAGTTCACCATGTTCTAGCAGGACCTTGGCTGTCCTAGGCTCGTTCTGCAGCCCAGGCTGGCCTGGAACTTGCAGAGATCTGCCTGCCTCTGCCTCCTGGGTGCTGGGATTAAAGGCGTGCACTTGTGACCTTCGCAGCAGCTTTTCTATTTACAGCCAGCAAGTGCCCTCTTCTTCCTTCCTTTAAATCACCTTTGCAAACTTCTTAAAGTCTTGTAAGCAAAGCATCTGATCAAAAGCCCATAGAAGAGAAGTCACTCAGTTAGACTTCTTAGTCTCCTTCCTGTGGCCAGTGGGAACCGTTAAGGGAGCAGAACACGCTCTAGAGCTCACCCCAGAACTTGCTCACACTGGGCTCGGGAGAAACCACCTGGCTCCTGGCACCAGCCCCTCTAGCCTTGTCCCCTGGAACCTGCAACTTCTATGGTCCTCTCAGAAACAGAGGAACAGGAAGGGCAGGAGAGGGTAGTGGGCAGAGGGGAGGCCCTCCACTCATGCATCAAAGGCAGAGGCTCTGCTTTCATCTACCTTCCAACCCAGCCTTCTGCAAAAGAGTCCAGTAGGAACCAAAATGCTTTTGTTGCTAAAATATTTTGCAAGCCAATAGAATAGCAGGGGGAAGTCAAAGTTAGTCAAACCCGTTGAACAGTAGCAAACTTTCCCTTTAAAATATTGAACAAAATTGACTCCTAAACGTTGTCCTCTGATTTCCATGGGTGAACGTAAACACACACACAGACAGACACACACACACCCAGAGACACACACACAGAAACAGACACACAGATACACACACACAGAAACAGACACACAGATACACACACACACACACAGAGACAGACACACATATACACAGAGACAGACACACAGAGACAGACAGACACACAGATACACACACATACACAGAGATACACACAGAGACAGACAGACACATAGATACACACACAGAGACAGACACACAGATACATACACACACAGACAGAGACAGACACACAGATACACACACACAGACAGAGACAGACACACAGATACACACACACACACACAGATATACACACAGAGACAGACAGACAGACACACACACACACACACACACACACACAGAGACAGACACACAGATACACACACAGACAGAGACAGACACACAGATACACACACACACACACACACACACACACAGATATACACACAGAGACAGATAGACACACAGAGACAGACAGACAGACACACACACACACACACACAGAGAGACAGACACACAGATACACACACAGACAGAGACAGACACACAGATACACACACACACACACACACAGAGATATACACACAGAGACAGATAGACACACAGATACACACACACAGACAGAGACAGACAGACAGACAGATAGACAGACAGACAGACAGACAGACACACACACACACACACACACACACACACACACACACACACACACACGACATACTCCAAGGCCAGTAGGATATACAGTGTTTTGTCTGAGTTTAAATTCCTTTCTGGCACTCACTGGCTGTGTAGCCCTGGGAACATCATTTGACTCCTCTCACTTTCATTTTCTCATCTGTAAAATGGAAACGGTGATATTCTTATTTGCTTCCTAAAGGTTTGGGGTATGTTTGGAGTACACCTAAATAGTACGTGCTAAAATCTATGCACGTCTCACCTTAGGACTGGGCACAGAAAACACTCTCAAAAGATCTGCTGTTGTCACTCTTATAAGCACTGGGGTCACCGACACCCCCAATCAGAGAGAGTGTGTTCTGGCACAACACCCAGCATGCAGTAAAGACTCTCTCTTCAGAGACTAGCTTTGCACAAGCACCCAGAGACTCCCTGAGAATCGGGTGGAATGTGGAGTCAAGGTGGTGAAAGCCTTGGTAGGTGAGAAAGTTGAAAGAGTTAATTGGAAAGTTCCAGAAAGCAACAACAAAAACCTGATGCTGAAACAAGGGAATCCCCTGGAGCCAGAGACTCATTTAATGTCAGAGCAAGATCTGTTGAGAAGCTTTGCACCAGCAGAGACGTGTGGCTGGAACACCAGAGACACAGAAGTCCCTGTTGATTGGTGACAACTCTCCCAGGGGCAGGAGCAGGATCCTAGCTGTATGAGTGGTGGTGGTGGAATTGTGGGTATACATGTATACATACATGTGTACATGTATACATGTGTACACGCTTGTAGTAGGCCAGGATCAACCTCAGGTACATCCAGTCCTCAGCCACCATCTACCTTGGCTTTCCAGACTTCCTCTCTCACTAGCCCGAGGCTTAGCAATTAGGTGAGTCTAGCCGGCCAAGACGCTCCAGGAATCTGCCTGTTTCTACCTGCTTAGCGCTGGGGTCACAAGGGCTCACCACCATGCCCAGCGTTTTAATGTGGGTTCTGAAGACTGAACTCAGGGCCCCGATGCTCGCAAGGTAAGCACTTTCCCGATGGGGCCATCCTCCAGCCCTGGACTCTAGCTCCTATCTCCTGAGGCAGGAACTGCTGCCGCCTTTTCTTCACCAAGCCGCTCAAATGCACTGCCACCCAGTAGGCTTCATACGAGTTGAAAGGGTTTGTGAGGGTCACACAGGGTAGCTGGGCAGCCTTGGCTTACCGCTGGGAAAACGCTCTGATTTTCCAAGCCTCGAGCCTCAAAGCGTAGCCTGCAGTAGTCCTGTCTCACCTCCTACTAAAATTGTGCTCTCTGAAACATGTAACAGCACTGACCTCGGCCAGACGGCACATCCCAGCTGGTAACAGCATTCAACTTACAACAGAAGTTGCCCTTCAGACCCTTGCAGCCAGGCCCAGGGAGGAGGTGACATTGTCAGGGCTGGGCCTTAGGAAGAACAAAGAGAAGAGTCACCTTGGCACTGAGGATCTGGGAACTGCTGTGGCTCAACCAGGCCTTGTGCAATCATCCCCCTTCTGGACCAGGGCCGCAGACAGCAGAGGCCGCCTCTGGACCAGCCAATTAGGCCCTGCGTGGGGCAGCAGCGTCTCATACGCGGACCCCTATTAGCAATTAGCCCACAGAGGATAACTTTGTGTGGAATTTATTTTTAGTACAGTGTCAACCTTTTCATTCTGGACAAACCTTTTGTACCTATTTGCACACCCAAGTTGGAGGACATTGCTGTTTCCAGCCTCTTAATTGACTTCATTAGTTAGGGAGCAGCAGTCTGAGTCCTGGGGGGCCAAGCCAGGAGATGAAGGCCAACGTGGAGAAAGTCGGCTGTCCACTTACGAGGAAGGATGTCCATCCTCATGTCCGAGCCCTGGAGAGCCTGTGTCAAGGAACACCGAGGTCCCCTTGGAAGTCACCCCATCATTCATCCACGAGTCTGCTAATGACCTTGGGTTATTTGCCATCTTCCCAGGCTTTTATTAAGGGGGTGCGGCCGGAAGTAGGGAGACCAGGTCTGAACATAAACGCCAACCACTCTTCCTCCTAGCACTCCTTTGATTCTCAAGCTTACTGTATGTATACGTGTGTGTGTGTGTGTGTGTGTGTGTGTGTGTGTGTGTGTGTGTGTATAAGGGAAAACCACACCTAACTCTCCCACCTGCAGTCAGTCATATCTCTTGTGAGGAGCAGGAAGCTGGCCGAGGCAAGAGTGACTGACCCTGAGGTAAGAATAGAAACACTCCTTGAAACAGAGTCTTGGGTAGCCTGACACCTGGCGTGGACGTCACCGTGCAGATAATAATGGGCTTTACCTCTGATCCTCCTGCCTCCACCTCCTTAGTGAGCCACCAAGCTTGATTTCTGTGGTATTGGAAATCGAGCCCAGGGCTTTGTGAATCTGAGGCAGGGCCTGTGCCAATTGAACTTTAGCCCTGGTCCTCATAATGGACGATGTCCTTCACTCTGTAATTTCCCTCTGCGGCTTCTGAGGAGCAAAATCACAACCGATCTACATCCTGTTTGGGAAAATGCCATCCTTCCAAAGACCTCATTGGTCCACATGCTTTGAGTCTCCTTTTTGTGCTAGACCCCATGGAAGGAGACGATATGAAGAAATCACTTGTAAGGTCCTTAGGAACAGACTAGTGGCAGCATTTCATGGTTTAAGTGTCAGGCCCTGCAGCAGAACACAACAGAACAGTCTTGCTCTATTCTAGGCACCCGAAGAAGTGCATTCCACTGCTAGCTCGTGATTGGTCAGAATCCAGCCAGTAGAAAGAGAAGTTGGCTATTTTAAGTATTCGAAGTATAGGGAAGGGCTGGGGGATTCTGGGACAGGTAGGCAGCATCTGTCTGTCTGGACTTGGAGAACAAGTCTTAACCTAGAGAGGTGCAGCCAGGGGAAAAGGAGGCTAGAGACTGCCGCTGAGAGTCTGGCCTCCACAGCAGGGAGTGGCTAACCTCTCCAGAAGGTGAGCAGAGACGGGAAGCTCAGGCTTCAGTGATGGGAAAGGTGACGGGAGGCCCGCAGCAAAAGCCTCCTGTGGTGAGAGTGAAGGCAGGAAGGGGGAGGCAGCGGGGAGGGGGTTGCATACGGAAGCCCTGCATGGTTTGTGGAAGCTGCTACACCGGGTGGTCCTCAGGGAGGCGATAGCCAGTGCAGAGAACACTGCGGGCATATATAACTGTCATCCGTCAAAGCAGATCATGCAGAGGAACACTTTTAAAGGGATGCTGGAACAAAGGACGTCTGTACACAATGACCTCTGCTTCCTGGAAGGGGGCCCAAGTCTGTCTCCTTGGGGCTCTCTGCCTTGGTGTGCACGGAGCAGGGAGAGTAATCTGTATGTCTGAGGATCTATATGGGAAATGGCTGCCTCTGTTCCAATCTGGCTACAGAAACCAATAGATCCTCCAATTCTTTCTTGCCCCTCCCTCCTTTACTCCCTCCCTCCTCCCTTCCTTCCTCTCTCCCTTCCTTCCTCTCTCTCTCTCCCTCCCTCCCTCCCTCCCTCCCTCCCTCTCTTCCTCTCTTCCTTTCTTTCCTTGAGATATGGTCTCATCAAGTGAGGCTGGCCTTGACGTTGCTACCTAGTGAGGAAGACTTTGAATTTCTGCCTCCTCCCCTGTGCTGGGATCACAGGCATGCTCCACAAAGCCTGGTTTATTCCCTGCTGGAGACTGAACTCCTGGCTTCCTGTGTGCTGGGCAAGCATTCTACCAGCTCCATGTACAGCCCCAATGCACATTGGCTCTTACATGCTTGGCCCATGTCGTTACTTTCTTTTCATCCACTACCACTGAACACATGTACAAACACATACACACAGCCAAGACTCAGCTATACCTCAGGGAAGAGCTAACACCTGCCACTTGTGATCGGATCCCATATCACCCACCTCTTCTCCCTATACATCAGCTTGGCCTAGCGTAGAGCACAGGTAATTAAACTACTTTCTTCTTTCTTCTCTCTCTGTCTCTCTGTCTCTGTCTCTGTCTCTCTCTGTCTCTCTCTGTGTCTGTGTCTCTGTCTCTCTGTCTCTCTCCCCCCTTCACCCTTTTCTTTTGTGCTTAAAATTTTATTCTGTCCAAAATCTCCAGCACACTAGCCCTGAGTGGCAGGAGGAGACATCCGTTACTTGTTCCTGACACTGTGGGTGATGTTTCCACTCTTTCACACTTAAGTAAGATGTGGCTGTGTGTTTTTCATGGATAACCATTGTCTGATCGAGGAAAGGCCCCTTTGTATTGCTTGTTAATTGATTTTTAAAAATCATGAACAGATTTTGGATTTGCTTTTTCTACATCTGGGCTACTCCACAACCCCCCGCCCCTCTCTCTCTCTCTCTCTCTCTCTCTCTCTCTCTCTCTCTCTCTGTGATGCAATTGATGCATCTCTGGATACTGAATGAACCTTGCATTGTACTTAGCTATCTATCGCTCTCCCCTGCCCCGCTCCCTGGCCCCAGGCTGCTCCTGGGTTCTATTACTAGCCTTGTACTGATAATTTTTGTACTCTTGTTCCTTTTCGTACTGGAGATTGAACCCAGAACTTTGCATTTGCTAGCTAAGTGCTCTTCTACCAGCCCTTAAGAAAAGAAACAAAACAACAACAACAACCACCTTCTTAAGATAAGATCATGTGCCGTTGTGTCAGGTGTCCTGTACCTGTGCAGCCCACGCAGGCCTCACTCCATGATCTTCCTGCCTAAGCCTCCTGGATAGTGACA
This sequence comes from Acomys minous, assembly GCF_964271855.1. NCBI lineage: Eukaryota > Metazoa > Chordata > Mammalia > Rodentia > Muridae > Acomys > Acomys minous. The sequence goes on along the minus strand of NC_140494.1, from coordinate 128,069,203 downwards.
TTCTAAGCCTTCTGCCCTTGCTCATTTTCTCCTATCTATCTATCTATCTATCTATCTATCTATCTATCTAAAGACTAGTGATAAATCCTTTAAAAACATTTGATAAAATTAATAGGTAAATTAGCTGTGGTCTTTATTTGAAAAAATTTTGATGTTAGTTAAAGTATTTTCTTTTTATCAACATAAAATTAGTTCCTATGCCCCACTTTCATCCCTAACTAGGAACTTAGTGGTTCTTTTTTATCTTTTTGTTCTTGCTCACTATAGCTAAAGGTGTGACAATTATGCTACTCTTTTCAAAGAAACAACTGTCAGTTTTGTGGATTTAAAATCATCCTTCTCTGTTCTTTATTCTATTGATCTCTAGTCTTCATTATTTCCTTACGTGCACATGGGGTGAATTTGTCTGCCCTTTCCGGTGCCTTAGGAAAATGGTTAGGTTATCAATTTGAGTTTGCTTTTGTTTCATGTGGGTCATGTTTCCTAGTGACACGCTGTCATCTGGATTTATCTGGGAATTTCCTAATCTCATCTTCATTTTTTGATGGATAGTTTGCCAGATCCAAAGGTCTTGACAGATGTATTGTTTGCTGTGCACTTTGGATACCACATGGCTCTCTTGGGGCTATAGCCCAAGGTAAACAGTGAGCTGTTGACTTTACTGTCTCGTGTTTATTTCCCGTTTATTGCTTTTCTGGTTCTCTATTTGTCTTTGGTTCTTAACATTTTTATTATGATGCAGCTCAGTGTCGATACTTTCGGGTTTACCTCACTTGCAAATTGATTTTTTTAAAAATTATTTGTGAGGACGTAAAATTTTTAAAAAATACCTTTTCTTTCCTTTTCTTGTTTCCTCCTGGAACTCTGTGTGCCCGTGGTCTTTGATCACCTCTGTTGTGTTAATCCTCCATTTTTCTTCTCATTTTACTAACTGGATAGCCTCTCCCTCAGCCCTGGGAACCTCAAGTTTGCTAATTCTTTCTTTGGACTGTTCACAGCTGTTGTTGAGCCTCCTCTTTGATGATTTTTTTTTCTTTTTAGTTGCTTTGTTTCTCAAGTCCATAACTTGAATTTAGTTACTTTCCCTAATGTCTAGCTATTGATTATTTACCTATCTATCTAGAGATAAATATAGATCAATATAGCTATTAGTAAACCTATCATCCATCCATCCATCCATCCATCTATCTATCCATCTATCAGTTCATATCTATAATTATATATATAATATATGTGTCTTCGGTGATTTCCTTTGGCTACTTTCACACATTTAGGATAGATGAATTAAAGTCTGTGTGTAGTAAACCAAAGCACCTTAGTTGCTTTCTCGCTAAAGGTGCTGGTACTTCTCCTGGTGGGTCACAGGGGTCTGTGCAGGCTCCCTGGGTTGTTTTTGTCAGTGCAGGCATGTCGCATATCCTAGCATGGTCATGCTGGAGATCAGTTTCCTTTCTCCTGGTTGTGTGTAGCCGACAGGCATCTGGAAGTGAGCACCTGGGGCCTGCCTGGGTCTTTCCTGCCCCAGGGTTTGCGGTGCGGAGTTCTGCTTGTGTTGCTTTCTTAGTTGCAGTGTGCTTATTAACTCTCTTGAACGATGAGCATGAGATTTCTGTTCTTTACTATTTGTAGCCACTGAAATCTATGCTTTTCTTAGCTGAAAATCCAGCTTTCCTTCAGCTGCTTACGACCGTAAAGCAATCAGGGCATGGCTCATCCTGGGCAAGTGATTGGCTCAGTGGACCTGGTGGTGCGCATCTCTAACCACCAGCTAGGCAGCTTCTGGGCCTTTGCCACTGCTTCCTGGTTTGTACATGGCCTGAAGTCAACCCAAATGACACAGTTCAGTGGCCTTCTTTGGTCTTTCCTGAGCATAAGACAAGCCCTGCTGGGAGAATGACCCTCGATGCTATCAAGAGCACACTGGAGCTCCCCAAAGCCCTGTTCCTCCAGCATGTCCTTCCCCAGCTGTTGATACCGCCTCAGGTCAGTGGTACGGAAGGGGTGGGAATATCTTCCTGTAAATGACTTAGATGTGTTCCCCAGAGAGCAGCTGAGTGCTACACAAACTTCCCGGTCCAGACACGCACATTTGAATGGGACCCCCTGGGAGCACCAGGTGAGTCAGAAGAGAAAGACTTGTAATAAAAGCCTATTCCACTTTCTCAGACACTGCACAAGGAGGAGGACTGCGTCACTGTCATCCTCAAGGCTGCTGCCGAGCAGGAGAGCAGAGGGTGTGACGGAAAGGAAGCCACCTCAAGGCTCACTCTCACAACGTCCCAGCCACTTCTCTGCTTTCCTTTCCATAAGTTCTTGTTGCTTCAAGCCTTTGGCAAGATTCCAAGATCTTCAAGAAGATGATTCTGGATACTCTCTTCCTTGCTTTTATGAAAGGGGTAGAGTTGTTGCTGCTGTTCTAATTTGTGTTTTTCTCTCCATAAACCGACATCACCTCCCTTTGCCGGGTCCCATAAGGGCCTATCCACATTTGTAACTCTTGAAGAAGTCTATTCATATACTAAATAGCGAAATTAAAACTCGGTTATGTGCTTACTCCTGAAGCATGCCAAGGATAAGACTGGAAACTACCACTGGGCCGACATTAGCGAGATGGAACAAGAGGTGGGCAGGACGCTCAGGCACAAGTTTCTCACAGGTGACTCTGTCCCCATGCAGTCCGTCAGCCCACACAACACCCTGGCTAGGTAATCATGAACAAGACGCGGACAGTTCCTTAGATTAGTGAACTAGAGTTTCCTGAAAGAAGGAGATATACACAGCTGAGTGCGGAGTTTAATACTATTAAAGAAAGGTTGGAGAAAGTTGAGTACAAGAGAAATTTTGATGTCATTAAAATAACATTAATAACTGCAATTCGTTGCTATTACGAATTATGGTACTAATTATTTTAATTCCCAAAAATTAGCATCATCATCATCATCATCATTGTCATGATTTTCAGTTACCTACTTTGAAGTGGGGGATATGGACATAAAACTAAACTGTGTACTGCTCTTGATCCACGGCAAGCTTCAAGGTAATGTGCCCTAAATAATGAGGTGCCCCAGCAATAGGGATTCGAAAAGTTCAACCCAGGGACAGGAGCTGCTTTGAAAGAGTGAAGCTGTGGATCTGAGACAAGATAAGCAAAGAAACTGGACAAGCGTCTAGAAACCTCCGGCACTTTGGTAATGCCTTAAAACAGAGGGAAGAGCTGAGCCTGTTCAGTCATAAACCTAGGCTTGTATTTTTTTATTTTAACTTTATTTTTCTGGCACTTAATTCTGCTTCTGTTTTTTATTAGATGATTTTTTTTTAATCAGTAAATGAAGGAATTGTGTTGGGAAGGAATCAACTCGTTCAACAGAAATAGTTTGAGATGTGTTAGTTTGTACAAATCTACACTGGTTTGTGTGGGGGGGGGAGCTTTAGGCCGGATTTACTGTTTGTAGTTGGAGGGCAGAGAGATCACTGTGGAGAGGAGGATTTGGGTGAGACTTATGGAAGAGGTATGTATGAGCTTGTGAGAATTCCCAGACCTCGTTTCCAATGTAATAAGAAACGAAAAGTATGCAAATTTTCTTCAATTTTGTGTCTCTGTCCTCTGAATATAGAAGTCCCTTCCCATGGGGCTGGAGAGATAGCTTAACAGTTAAAGCCCTGGCTGCTCTTGCAGAGCACGGAGGATCAGTCCTAACGCCCACATGGGGTGGCTCACTACTGCCTCTAACTCCAGATCCAGGGGGGCCGATGCCCTCTTTAGGCTTCCTTGGGCACCTGCACACATAAAGTGCAATGAACTCATGTAGGCTCTTACATAAACACAAATAAAGTAATAAAAAAAAAAAGGAAAATGTTAATCTTTTGGAAAAAAAAAAACCTCCCTTTCCATTATAAGTGAGATCAGGAAGTGGATTTAAAAAAAAACTTTTAATTTCCCTCTTGGCACTGACAGTTCTTAAGGAAGAGATTTAGATTTTAAACAGTATGATCAGTAGTAACTTTAAGTGAAGGAGAAAATATCCTTCATTTTTCTCATTTTTCTTCAAAATTAGGTAGAAAAGCTCGCTCCTGCTTAAACGAAAGAATTAAATTAAGATGTTTAGCACTGAGAATCATCGGCAATATCTGATCCAAAATGAGAAAAAAAACGAATCCTCTTAAAGATTTAGTGGCTGTCTTCAAAATCTGAAACTCTGGCTTAGAAATGGGTGACAGCATTTGAGAGACGAATTCTATGGTAGGGTGTGGCAGAGGCCTCACCCTGCCTCGTTTTGGTGAAACCGAAGAGTCCTTTATCGTCAAGCAGCCTAAATGAGGCTTTGAGCCTAAACCTGTCTAGTCCTCAAGGCATTGGAGCCAGAAGACACCATGACTAATAAGTCACTTGAGGTGCAGAGATCCAGGCCCTAAGAAGTTAGGCTATCCCGGTGCCCTGTGCAATAAATGGGTGGGACTGTCACACAGGACTCTGGATTGGGAGCAAAGGCTGCGTGTCCCTTGATCCTTAACCCAATGCATGTCTTTTTTTTTTAAAGGTTATTAATTACTATTGTTGGACACAGAGTATAGGTTAATTTGGGGCCCTTGCCTTTCAGGGTCTGGGACAAGGAGAGGCTGTGCCCTCATCACTGGCCACAGTTGCTGGTGACCACACAAGCCAGCCCAGCAAAGAATAAGGCTAAGAAGCCTGAGGCGGGTGGGAGGAGTGGGTGGGGGTGCTGGGGGAAGGGGAGAAGGGCTGTCTTTAGCCACAGGAGCTTCAGACGTAGGCTCCCCTGGTGCCACAAGCTAAGAGGCAAGATGAAGGTTCTCCTTCAAATGCAACTTTGTCTGGATGCACCACAAACCCCGCGTCTTTGAAAGGCTCTCACAGTGCTTAGATCTCACAGCACATCACAGGCTGTGGTTGTTGTTATTGACCTGTGTCTGCCTCTCACCGCGGGGGGAACTCTCAAAGCCGGTGGGGGGAGGTCTGGTGGAGGCAGCCGTGTTGCATAAGCAGGGAACAAGTCCCAGGTTTTTCCGGAAATATCTGCTCTCTCTTAGCTTAGGGGGGGATGCGGCACAGCCTGAAATCACAAGGGACTGATTTAGTACAAGCCTCAGAGTGTGGGATTCAGGGACTTGGGACACTTAGAAGATCCGAATGTTCCTTCAGTGAAGGCTAAACCACCATTTCCCTGACTGTAGGGAAATGTAGGGGTAAGGCTGGACTTAGGGGTGCGGGGGAGGTGGGTCAGGGGCTAGTGCTTGCTGTGTAACCATGAGAATCTCAGAACTGAGTTGATCCTTTAGCCCCCCCCCCATCAAAAAAAAAACAGGGTGTGGTGGTGCATACCTGGAGCCCAGCACTGGGGAAATGGAGGCGAGAGGTTCCTGGGGGCCTGAGGGAAGCCAGTCTAGCTGAAATGAAAGCTCCAGGTTGAGTCTCCACCATTAAGATGGAGGACAATAGAGGAAGACAGTCAACACTGACCTCTGTCCTTTCCAGGTGCGCACACACACACACACACACACACACACACACACACACACACACACACATGTGCACACATCATGAATGAAGAATGATGGGTAGGGTTACCTGGGAAGCGTGCTGTGGTCATCTGGGAAAAGATGATGCTCAGGACAAAACTTAAGACTAAGCACATGGGGACATGGCGCCTCGCTCCCCACCCCTAACCTCCTCTTCACTGATAGTGGCTCATAGCTGCAGGGCATTGGCCATTCTCACCTCTGTGTCTACGACCCCACTATTTCCCCTGCCCAGAGGATGGTCTGCCCAACCACTGCTGTCTAAGATAACCTCGTGATCTCTCTAGTTCTGTTCACTCATTGAGACCCAGTGCCAATCCCACCAAAACAGTGCGGGGTGATGGGAGAGGTCACCGGTTTCTCATGTTGTCCAGGCCAGAGATGAACCTATTTCCTAACTTCTCAGCATTACAGATGCTTCATTACAGAATGCTGAGTTGCCACAAGGACTGAGGTGCTCAAAAATGGTGGGCATCATAACTGAGTGCCTCCCGCAACCTATGGACGCCTTTCTCCAGTGGAGACCAGAATTGTGTCCTTCGGGGTGTGTGTGACCTGTAAAGTACTCCAGGGCTTTCAGGCTCACCTCCCCAGAAATCTTGAGGACAATGAGACACCGAACCTCTCAAAGCAGAGACTCCATACTCTGAGTGGTCATCTAGAGACCATTTTGGTTACTTTGATTTTGTTCTCCAAAGAGCCCTGTGATGGGGAAATTTGTATTCTTTAAGAAATCAAGTCCAAGGTCTAGAGGCTACCTGCCTGAGACCACAAAGCCATTAACCGTCACTGTGATCATGACCCCAGGTCCTCTACACAGCAGGTCATCAAGTACAAGTGTAGACTGACTGACTTCCTGCGCCCAGCTCACAGCTTCGGTTGGACTGCACAATCTCTTTATGTATCTTTGCACACTGGTCCTGTCCCAAGACACACTTAGCCGCCCAGGCTCAGCGTTTACTCTCACATAAGCTCCCAGGCAGTTAGCAGATGAGATTTTAGCAGAGGAAACTGCATTTGTTCCTTTTCTTATTGCTGGAACGAAATACTTGACGAAAGCATTTGAAGGAAGAAAGGAAGAGAGGGAGGGAGGGAGGGAGGGAGGAAGGGACGGAGGGAGGGAGGAAGGAAGGGTCTATAGCCTCATGGTTTGTGGGTACACTCCATCATGGTGGGGTGAAGTGGCTGATTCCATCGAATCCACAGTTAGGAAACTGAGCAGTGATAGTGTCTGCTCAGTTTACCCTCCCCTTCTTATTCATGGGGCCGTGCCATTCACCCTCATGGTGGCTCTTCCGTTTCCAGTTGAACCTCTCCGGAAACCCCCACAGACACACCCAGAGGTGTGGCGTGGTTTCCACGGAGATTCCAAACTCCACCAGCTTGCTCATGAAGACCAAGCATCTCGCCCTAGCTGGGCAGTCAGGCCACGGAGATGGCCACCAGGACCGGGGGAGGGGCTAGATGACATCATCCAGCCCAGCAACTGGAAGAATCACTAATTCCTCTGGGCTTGGAAAGTCAGGCGCAGCATCACCATCATCAGCCATCCCATGCTCCAGGCAGGGGAGTTCCCTGGGATGCTTCTGGGCCTCGATGGGTTGCCTCATGGGTCAGAAGCCAATGACCTTCCCTCAGCTCAGGAAATGAGTAGCTGTTCAGCCCATGAGTGTACCCTCTGGGGGCTTGCTCTTCTAGTCTCCTTCCATTGGAAAAAACACACAAGCATCATAGCCAAGGGCAGAGCACTTGCCTCACTGACCAATGCCCATCCACCAAGGAATCCTCTGTAGATAGAATAGAACTATGCCTTGGTGCTTCCCAGGGAAATACCTGCTCAGGATGAAGCACCACAGACAATACTCCTGCCTACAGGGACCCCAAGGTATGCGCAGGTCACTTAGAGCACTCTCGATGACATAAACACACAAGCGGGATATATTAGGGTCGCTGTCGGTGGCCGCCACAGACTTAGCTGCAGGTCTTCTCCAACTCCCATCACTCTCCCCTGCCTTTCAGTTGGAAGTATTATCGTGGCACCCTCGTATACTCAAAAAAACAAAAAACAAAAAACAAACAAACAAAAAAACAGTGGAACCCGGGGAGTGGCAGGGACAATGAGAAAAGTGGGATCAACAGAAGGTGGTGACTATTCGAGAGCCTGCTGTCTGTAATGCTGGGTTAGTTAGCCCTGGTAACCTTCAGAAATGGTGTTCTTTCTTTTTCTTTTACTTTTTCTTTTTTTTTTTAATTTAAATTTATTTTTATTTTTATAGAAGTAAAGTTCACAGTCATTTTAAAGCACGCAGTTCAGACTGGGGTGACAGAGCAGCGCTAATGTGCCTGCTGTGCCCGCACAAGGACCCAAATTCAAACCCAGAACACACATTTGAGAAAACAGCCAGTCATGGTGACATGTGTTTGCAATCCCAGCACTGAGGAGGCAGAAGCAAGTGGATGCCTAGGACTACCTGGCCAGTTAGCCTAGCCTACGTGGCCAGTTCCAGGTCAGTGAGAGACCTTGTCTCAAAAAGAAAAGCTGAACAGGGCCCTGAGGAATTGATACCTGAAGTTGGCCACACATCCACTTCCACATGGACACAAATAAAAACTGCACAAATCTGGGGCGCCGGAGGGCACCGTCATTGTACAATCAGCTCTCCAGAGGTTTAAAAATGATGGAAGTAGCCAGGCACTGTGGTGCACACCTGTAATCCCAGCACTCTGGGTGGCCAAGGCAGATAGATCGCTGTGAGTTCAAGGCTAGCCTGGTCTACAAAGGGAGTCCAGGTCAGCCAAGGCTACACAGAGAAACCCTGTCTCGGAAAAAAAAATGATGTAAGTATAAAGTGTCCCCTGCTGCGGTCCCCTCTTCTGCCACCTTCTAGTAACCGCTAGCCTGTTTTACCTGTCTGCATTCACCCAACTCTGGACATGCGGAAAACAAAGCAATCACACAGTAAGTCAGCCTTGTCCTCAGCAGCTCCCATTTGGCCTAACAGTGTGTGAGGTTCACTCACGCTGTGACTTGCATCGACACTTCATTCATCACAGCTGACGCAGGTCCCACGATGTCTGTCACCATCCACGCCCACAGCTGTGTCTCAGCTGATGGACATCTGAACCGTGTTTACGTCTTGCTTTTGTGGGTGCTGCACCTCTCTGTGTGGATACAAACATAGCCTCCCATCCCCACTGCATACACACTGGGGTGGGGGGAGCAGTGCTTTCCGCCTGCTGGGGGATGTGGAGCCTGAGGTAGGCAAGGCGAGGCTCCTGCCCAGGGTCTCTTAGCTTGCTAATGGTCAGGGCAGGATTAGAACCCAGCCTCCAGAGCCTCTGATCTCCATCCTACTGCCCCTGGAGTTGCTTGGGTTAAAATTGACCAAATAATTATTTTTGTAAGAGATTACCAACTTCTAACCTCAACTCAAACAGCCCGAGGTCATGCGATTAATTGCGCTAACGTGAACTCATGGATCCGGTGGTTTCATTTGGTGCCTGCTGAGATCTGAGATTTTTGTTTCCCAGGCAAATCAATAGCAACAGGCTCTATCTTGTTAGATCAAATAAAACTTGTGCTTTATGAAGCTCTACTTATGGCCTAATGCAGAGTTTATGTACTCGGGGGGCCTAATGAGATAATAAATGAAAATTTAACTTAACAATTAATAATATAAAAGCACTGAGATGCTTAGGAATTAGAAGGGTTGCATGTGATTTTTTTAATTAGCTATTTTTTAAAAAGATATGATTATACTTGTTTTGTACAATAATTGGGCACTAACTCACTCATTAAGGAGGTGAAAATGGGCAAACTACTCCAGTACCCTTTGTAACAAACTGTAAAATCAAAATGAAAAGTAGACTATAACTGGGAACCCTACAAACTGATGATTAAATGGTGTATAACTCCATCAACAGCGATTATTTCTGGATTAGAGATGGCCGACCAAACAGTCAAGACTTGTACTGCCAACGTGGGTCAGGAATGGAGAGTGGTGAGCTTTGGAGGAACCTGGGTTGCCTCTGAATGAAGCCACAGACAAAAGTGTGTGACCCTTACAATTACAGAGCCATTTCCCTCACACAGCTGCACAAGCTTTCTCGTCTCCCCGCACCTAGCCAGCCACACCCACATCGGGAGGGAGTCTTCCAAACAAGCTTCGTGGACCACTGTTCTAATGTGCACTTGCACACTGTAGGAAAGTCACTGCGTTCCTGGGGAGTATAAAACCTGAACAGTCCCTTGAAATAGCACGCCGGCACGGGCAAACTTACAGGCCTTTCATCTGCTTAGCTAGAGAGAATTACCGACAACCGAGCAACGCGGCTTCCTCCGTCTCTACATCCCGGGCTGTTCATATCCAGGCTGTATTTATTGAGACGTCTCCCAACCGCTGTGTGAACTAGCAAGAGCCGAATCGTTTGTTTTTGTTCATTCGGTAATGACTAGATGTGAACCGTAAACGTGAAATTGTTCGAAACCGAGTGCGGAAACCCAGTCGCCCAGAAGAAAGCAAGGACCTTCCGGTCTGATATCCCCGCCCCCCCCGCCCCCCCCCCCCAGTCGTCCCAGAGTGAGTGGCAAGAGAGCTGAACTCCATATATTGGACTGGCTCCTAGGTTGGCACCAAAGGAACAAAAAATCCCCAAAGATGAAGTAGAGATGCTGATGACCTAAATGGATAAACGAGTGTAGTGGGCACCACAGACAGAGGGCGTAGGAGTCACTTAAAGGCTGCAGTCTTGGGGGCGGGGGAGATTGGTGGGTTTTCTTTACTTTTTTCCTTTCCCTCCCCTTCGTTGCCCTCCTTCCCTTCCTCCCTCCCTCCTTCTTTCCTATCTGTCTACTTTAGGGAAGGTCAGAGTTTCATGTAGGCCAAAGTGGCCTTACACTTGCTATGAGGCAGAGGATGAATTTGAGTTTAATCCTCCCGCCACCTCCCTGAGTGCCGAGATTACAGGCCTGGACCCAGGGCTCCCACCGCGCTGGGCAAACACTCTACCTTCTCGCTCTGGATGTCCGTGGATGTTGTAGGCACAGGATTACAGCGGAACAAAGGAGGAAATTACCAGGCCATTTTAGACACACATAACCGATACTGACAAGGTATAGGTATTCAAGTCCTAAGAACTTTGAGAGATTTGTATCATGCTAACATCACACATGAGATTTTTTTTCTTGATAAAAATGGCCCTAATGATGAAAACTAATGGAGTAACAGGAGTGCAAAGTTTTAAAAACATAAAATGTCATTTAAAATGGTAAAAAACAAACAAAAAACTGTTATCACAACCTGAATGTCTAACAAATAAAACATTTTAAAAAAATTACTGATTTTAAGTGCACCAAGATAGGAAAGATGTTTTCCTCAAGGTTGCCAAATACAAATAGCCAAAACACTATGAATGCAACATTTATATAATTCCTGATTGTTTCATGGTTCTTCTTGCTGTAAGTAGTTTATTATATATATGTGTGTAATAATATAAATGTATATGTAAAAAAATAAACGTAATAAAAAAGAAGAAAACAAGACATCCCAGCAGCAACAACAACAAAACAACAACAAAAAATAATTGTTGATGGGCTTGTAAGAGGTATTAGCAGGCAGTGCTCCTCCTGCACACACACACCTGCACATCCGCACACCGGCACACACCCACATACACACACACACTCCCACACACATCTGCACACACATACACACACGTGCACATACACGTGAACACACGCATAATAAAAAGAATTAAAAAGGAAATTCAGTTATGTAAAAGCAACTGCTTTGTCCCTAAACCTCATGGGTGTACCTCCTAGAGGAATTTGCCAAAAGGCCTCTATAGCACTTGTGCCCAGCAGACACCTGACATCATCAGAGCTCCTGGGTAGTACAGATCAAGTGGCTGGGCAGCTGGCACAGCAGCCTGGATCTGGTCAAGAGAAGTCTCTGGCTTTGGTATTTATTTGCAACTGGACGCTTTCTAAATCAGATGATGTGTCAGTTGGAGTTTCACTCCAAAGATGCACACTAAGAAATCATCTCATTCTTACATCAGGATGTGAGAGGCACAACTTGTTTTTTTTACATTGAAAATGATGTTCCCGGAACACAAAGAGCCTTGACTCCGCCTTTATCAATGAGCCGAGCCCGTGAAGATTCCAGACCTTACCTTCCACTCTTTGGCATATGCTATCCAAAGTGAGCTATGCTGATAGGTGTTGGTTAAACTTGGATACTAGTCCAAAGAAATAACACATTAAAAATTTGTGTTTAGAAAGGTTACAGCACATTATCAGAGGAATCACTGAATAGAATATAGTTTAGATAGTGGGGATTCAATATTTTCAAGCTTCTCCATCCAAATGCCTTTTAAATTTTACCTAGGTTTGTTTTTGTTTTTCCTCTTTTAACAAACAGATGTGGACCTAGGGGGAAAAAATCACTGTAGATAAATAAAAGCAAGTCTTGTGGCCTCAGGATAAACAGGTGTAACATAGGGTCAGGTGAACAAGGCCAGTATAAAACTATTATAAGTAGGGACTAGAGAGATGGCTCCATGATTAAAAGCACTTGCTGCTCTTGTAGAGGACCAGATGTCAATCTCCAGAACCCATATGGTGGCTCATGAAGTTATTGTTACCCAGAGCCACAGAATCTGATGCCCTCTTCTGGCCTCCATGGGTACTGCGTGCATGTGCACACACCTACACACAGATATATACGTACACGCGACTTTTTAAATATTATAAGTGATATACACTTTAAATCAATGCAACTTTGGCAATACAAACAGAGTTTTAAACAAGGAGCCAATGGGACGGAGATGGGCTGTGTGTTTAGGATACAGGAGACAGAGGGACAGCATAGGAGTAGGTGACAACAGGGTTCTAAGGAGCGCGCACACTTCCCGTTAAGAACGGAGCTGTGAAGAAGGGAGCGTGAGAAGCCTTAGAGAGCTTAACTCAAATGCTAGGAATGCTCACTGCTCAGCTGGTAGCAGCTCAGCTTCCAGGAAGAAGACACTGGTGCGCGTATGGCTTGAAGACATGCTTTGATACAATACACACCTCTACACAAAGAAACATGGAGACAGGAACAGGAAGATAGGATCAGCCGAACACCACCAAATGGACGTAAGTCTCAGCCTCCCCAGGAGCTTTAATCCAAACCCTCCAATCCCACAACAAACTGGTCAGCCATCTGCATGCATGTGCCTGGGGGGAGGGCGGATGGGGGGGTGGCCTGGGAAGAAAACCTTTGCAGTAGTTGAAATGCTACTGTGACAAGCCCAGCTCAGAGACTTCCAAAGATCAAATCTGCAGACCCAACTTCAGACTGGAAAATTTAACACAATCCTTCCAGAACAGTCCAGATGGCCAGAGCATCTTTTCTAATATCCCCATTTTAACCTTGACCTCTCCCTCTGCCAACGATCCGTCTCAGTCAGCCACAGGATGAGGAGCCACCATGGAGTGTGTGGTTCCTGTGAGTGTGCAGGCAAAAACACACTATATGCAGCCAGGCGTGGTGGCACACAACTGTAATCCCAGCACTCAGGAGGCAGCCAGCCTGGTCTACAAAGCAAGCCCAGGACAGCCAAGGCTACATAGAGAGACTCTGTCTCAAAAACTCAACAAAACAAAACAACAACAAAACCCACATTATATGCTTAGAGAGAAAAGGACTCCACCACAGATTTAAAACCGCAGCAGCAGCAGTGCTGGCCCCTCCAGTGTTGGACTGGATGTGAGGCACATGCTCCTAATGCATCTGACTTCTCTCTGACAGCTTGGCATTCCAATAAAACATTTCCATAAAAAAAAAAGGAAGGTGTCACAGAACTTCTATGAGACAGCCATATTAGTTGAGGGGTGGTGGTGGAAACTGTTTTTATCTTGAGACAACGTCAGCTGTGCTGACGGGCACAGATGGGGCTGGAGAGGCGACTGCACGGCTAAGGGCTCTTGGTGCTTTCTGAGGATCTGGGTTCAGTTCCCAGAACCCACCTCAGGTAGCTCACAAGCGCCTGTTATCCAGTTTCAGGGGGTTCAGCGCCCTCTTCTGGCCCTCTGAGGAACCTGTACTCATATGTACAAACACACATAACTTCAAATAAAAATAGACCTTAGAAAGATACGTTTATAAAACTGAGTGCACAGACAGGTTAGGCTTCCCAAATAGAACTCACTCATCTCACCTTGCTGTCAGTCACACACGATCGTGACGCATCTGTTAAAACTAAAAGGCTGACATCTGTACACTAGTGTTACCCATACAATCCACTGGCACTTTTCTAGATATTTCTATCCCTCCTCCTCCTCCTCCTCCATGTCCTCCCTTTCCTCCTCCTCCATGTCCTCCTCTTCCTCCTCCTCCATGTCCTCCTCTTCCTCCTCTCCCCCTCCTCCTCCTCCATGTCCTTCCCCTCCTCCTCCTCCATGTCCTTCCCCTCCTCCTCCTCCATGTCCTCCTCCTCCTCCATGTCCTCCCCCTCCTCCTCCTCCATGTCCTTCCCCTCCTCCTCCTCCATGTCCTCCCCCTCCTCCTCCTCCATGTCCTTCCCCTCCTCCTCCTCCATGTCCTCCCCCTCCTCCTCCTCCATGTCCTCCCCCTCCTCCTCCTCCATGTCCTCCCCCTCCTCCTCCTCCTCCTCTCCCCTCCTCCTCCTCCATGTCCTTCCCCTCCTCCTCTCCCCTCCTCCTCCTCCATGTCCTTCCCCTCCTCCTCCTCCATGTCCTCCCCCTCCTCCTCTCCCCTCCTCCTCCTCCTCCATGTCCTCCCCTCCTCCTCCTCCATGTCCTCCCCCTCCTCCTCCTCTTAGAATCCCTCTAGACTCACACCTGCCATTGACTAGGTCACTTCTTCTGTAGATCACTCCTCCCCATCACCAGCCATTGTGTTTCTCTGCCTTTACCACTGTAAAACACTAACATAACTGCTTACGTCTGTAATCCCAGCAGTGGCGGGCAGGTGCATCCCAGAGCTCAGCAAGGCTAGATGAAACACAAGCTTCTGCTTCAGCCAGAGATCCTGTCTCGAGGCAGTAAAGGGAGAGCGATAGAGAAAGACGCCCAGCACCCTACTCTGGCCTCCTCACATATCACCACCATCCACACGCACACACGGAAACAAACAAAATAGCTAAAACCCAGGGGAGGGAAGCAATGCCTTTGTCACCTTCAGCTGACATACGCTCTATAGAGTGATTTGGTAACACTTTAGTCAACTAAGAAATCAATCTGAGCGCACAAGGAAGTCCAATGTTTTGTCTAAGTTCAGATTGAATAAATAAGCTTATTTACAAGATTCTCTCTCTCTCTTTATTTATTATGATGTATACAGTGCTCTGCCTACATGTATACTTGCAGGCCAGAAGAGGGCACCAGATCTCATTACAGATGGCTGTGAGACACCATGTAGTTGCTGGGAATTGAACTTAACATCTGAGCCATCTCCTCCAGCCCCTGTTTCCAAGATTTTCATCAGAGGTCAGTAAAGGTCATTGTCTAACTTAGACAGCATTGGCGGCGTCCAGAGCACTGCGGGGAGGCTGTGTGGTGCAGGTCCTGGTGGCGGAAGCTCAAAGGCACCTTATTTCTCTCCTGTTCTGAAGACCCCCGGGACCACACTGTTTTCAGCTCAGGCCTTTAGTCTTATCGAACATAGGGCGATCACTGAGAGACCTCCCGCCTCTCCCTCCTCAATGCTGAGATTACAGGCAAACACCATCATGCCCAGAACAGCTCGCCTTCAAAGGAACTGTGACCTCATCGCTTTGTGCATTATTACAGATCCCCTCTGAAGGGGTCGTTTGTAAACAATATCAGCTACGTTGGCTCACTGCTCCGGAAGCTCAGTGCCTAGAATGGATGTTCTAGATCTTTCCATGATGGGTGCCTTACTGCACCAGGACTGAGTGAATGGTTAAGAGAACAAGTGGAAGGGGACTCCACCTGCAATGACATCACAAATCTAGTCATGACCATGTAAAGGACACACCTCTCAATGCTGTTACATTGGAAATTTTGTGTGTGTGTTTATGGGGGAGGTGCATGAGGGTACCCCTGAAGGCTACTATTGTCAATTTGGCAGGATGAAGGATCACCAAGGGTGTGACTGTGAGGGCTTTTCTAGACTAGGTGAATTAGCCATGACTTGCAGCCACGACGGACTGCACCCTCAACCTGGGGGCCCAAATAAACCATTCTTCCCTCAAGTAGCTTTCGTTAGCTATGTTGTCAGGGCAGTAGGGACAGCAGCTAACACTGACTAAGCTACTTAAACCACAGAAGAGAGACGAGGCCAACCCCATTCTTCCTGCAGATCACCAGGTCCACATGTCCTTTCTCCAGCATCAGACACCATTCCCTTTACTGACAACCGTGGCTCACCAGCGCCAGGAGAACGGCGTCTAGGTCCACTGTCCTGTCTTGTCTCCATCCGTGGCTCCCTTTGCCCTTAGGTTCTAGCTCCTTCCATCATTTCAACGGTACTGGACAGCACAGAGTCCTATCCTCCTGCTCCCAGACCTACAGGAGCATAGCCCAGGAATGAAGGCTTACGTACGCAAGGATCCACACATGACGTGGTCCAAGAATGGGGGAAGAGGATGCCAGGCACGTACTGCACGTGAGCCTGGGATAAAGACATCACCACACATCTTGTTACCTTGGCATCGTGCTTTGCCCTGGTCCACTGTAAGCATGGGTGTGAGTGAGTGAATTTTCAGGGCACCTTGAAGAAGCCAATGTCCTCATCCCTTTGGAGGACCCTTTGTTTTAGCAAGCATGGTTATTCCCCTGGGGCCTCAGAGTGTCAGGGGCCAGAAGCTTTAACAGGGAGAGAAAGAGAAGGAGGGGAGGAAGTGGGGTAAGAAAGGCCTAATTAGGAGGGAGGAGCATCTCTCTGCAGACAGGTCACTGGAAGGATGCCAGGGGCTCTCACCACATAAAGGATAAGATTGTTATAAAAGGAGTTTTTAAATAAAGAACGCGAAGAAGAAAGAAGAGCGGCAGTGGCGCCTGTGAGGGGCGGGGCAGAGAATAGGGAAATGAAGGAAGAATAATGACTTGAAAGTGTCTTTTTTTCTTCCTGGTTCTCTGCTTTCCTTTCTACAGATGCTCAGCTGAGCCAGTGCAGCTGGCTCCCTGACAAACGTGGGGGGAAATCAGCCAATTTGAGCTGGCTGTTAGCAGTCCGGGAACAGAGGCACGGTATGTGGGGGTGGGGGTGGGGGGTAGGGGTGGGGGTGCGGCTGTTTCCAGCATGCCAATTGATGTTCCTTGGCTTGCCTGGGGATTGTGGCCAATGTAGTGTCTCCTGGTGAGAGTCTTGCTCCCTGGTCTGCCTTTTGACTCTTCTACGACAGAAGTGACCTCTGAGAAGGGACTTCTTCTATGGCGTCCTCCTCATTTCTCATCCTCCCACTGACAATCTCCCTTTCCTTCAACTGCTAGAACTTTCTTCCCCCACTAGGTCAGAAGTCTATGGTACAAGGACCCTGCTCCCCAGTCCTGGCACCCCAGGTCTCTGGGTCCAGTTCAAGTCTTCCCAGACAGCCTGAATGTGTACTTTTCCTCACATCCTTGGGGGCCTCTCCCCCAAAACACAGAAGCCTTCTGGGTAATTCCTAAGGCCAAAGAACACGCCATGTATATGTTGACTGACACAGAATCACGTCCCCACAGTGAAAAGGAGTGCACTTGTGGCCACTCACTCTGAGAAAATCAATCAATACTTGGAGTCGAGTTCAAAGTGAAAAGCAGTTTCCCTACTCACCACATTTCGCCCTTTTCATCATTTGATAATGAAATAAACAGAACCAATATGAGGCACAAAGATATCAAAGAGACCCCTTTTGCGAGGGAGAGTCCCTGGAGGGCTGGCAGCACTGACTGAGTGCTCAGAGAGATGTAGACAGTTGTCCAAACTCATTGCCCTGCACATGTAACATCTCATCGTTGTGTTTATTTGGATGTTAAGTATGTCCACACAAAGGTTTGAGGTGTTGTTGTTGTTGTTGTTGTTTTTGTTTTGGCTTAGATGGCAGCAACACTGATGTCTGCTGCAGCACAGTCCTGAAGGTAGCTATTCTGAAGACACACAGGAGACACACACCTTCCGCGGCTGTATCAGATGCCTCACAGAAGAGATGCTTTCAAACTATTCACCGGTCATTCTAAGCTATCCAGAAATGAACTGTAGGAGCTGACAAAAATACAGGGTGCGTTCACAAGGTTTCTATGGGAGAGCAGGAAAAGATACAACTCACTGTCAGACTCCACTGCTGCCTTGCATGTGCTCGTCCGGCGTGTGTGCCGGTGTACAGTGTAGATGAAGGACAAAGGAGGAGACCCAGGGTTGTCCCCAGACGAGGTCCACCTACTCTTTTGAGACAAGTTATTTCCTTAGCCTGGGACTTACCAAGATGAGGCTGGGTGGCCATTGGGTCCTAGGGTCCCATCTATCTCTGCCTCCCAGGGCTAGGATTACAAGGACACTGCACCACGTGATGCTTTGAATATGGGTGCCAGGGACTAAACCCAGCTGGCTCCCTGGGCCAATTAACTTTTCTTCTAATGTGAAAACTGGCTGGGCAAAGCAGTTGTCCTCACTGTCTTGATTTAAAGGGTGTTAATCGAGCACCGAGAAGGGCAGGCAACATGTTGGCATCTGTGGCTATGCTTATTTATGTGATGGGAGTTCATTTGCTTGATATGGGGAGAGAATGATGGAAATTTGGAAATGAACCAGCACTGAGTTGTGGGGTCTAATCCCCGGGGGCAGAAATCAACCCTGGTCCTCAGGTGCCACGCCCCTTGCTTTTTGAGAAAAGGTCTCTCATGGGTCTGGAGTTCACTAGTTAGGTTGGTCTGGCTGACTATTAAGTCCACATTACCCACACATCTCTATTTGCACAGCCAGCATGTATGTGTGTGTGTGCGGGCATGCACACGTGCGTTAGTGTGTGTATGCACACGTGTGTGTGTGTGTGTGTGTGTGTGTGTGTGTGTGTGTGTATTTAAATGTGGGTACTAAGGATCAACTCAGGTCTTTGTGTTTTTAGGCAAGCACTTTGCTAACGACTGCTCAGGAGTCGTTAAGAGCACCTCCTTCTCCAGCAAAGCACCCAGCACCCACACTGCAGCTCACAACCCTCTGGGACTCCAGTTCCCAGGGATTCAGCGTCTCTTCTGACCGCTGCAGGCTCCCGCATGTATTTAGTTTGCACATAAATACACTCAGAAACATACACACACACACACACACACACACACACACACACACCATATATATATATATATATATATATATATATATACATACATAACAGTGAAATAAATATTTTCTTACTTATGTTCAAAAAAAGGAAAATCTACCATTTTCTTGTATGCCAGACATGAGTCTTTGTGCTCTTCTCTCCCTCTCTCTCTCTCTCTCTCTCTCTCTCTCTCTCTCTCTCTCTCTGTGTGTGTGTGTGTGTGTGTGTGTTTGAGAGTGTGTGTGTGTGTGTGTGTGTGCATGTTTTATTTTAAATGATATCATCTAAAAATATTAAAGCAAATATAATAGTTATAAATTTCACTAGCTTTCCAAAAAGCAATACCTTTATTAAGATTAAAATCATCTCCAAAAATACGTTTTTTCCAAGAGTCACTGCAGCTCAAATACATATGTATTTAACCAAGACATATGTATATATAACAAGATAATTGAGTGCTAGGCCTGTTTATCTTGTTAAAATGCACTTACAGATAAGTTCTACATAATAGCTTGGCTTTAAAAAGACCAAATTCATATTTCCTGTTATCCCAGCCTTCCATGCCTAGAACGGAAGAGTCTGAGTGACACTTTTATTAGCACAAATTCACACTTCCTGTCATTTGGACCTTAATGTTTCCTTCATTGGACAAATCATCCTCTCCTCTGTAACTCTGAGAAATGCCAGCGAGAAGGCGGAAGGATCCACAAGGCGGAAGGATCCACAAGGCGGAAGGATCCACAAGGCGGAAGGATCCACAAGGCGGAAGGATCCACAATGCCACAGAAACCCACTTCTCACGCTTCACTGGTGACCACATTCGTGTTCACGATGTCAGTGCACCGTCCGTGCAAAGAATGAGGCATGGCGAGTGCGTGCCGACGCTGGTGTGACGGCGTGGTCACCAGCAGCTACGCTAAAGATGGGAGAGTCACTGCAGGTGTGTAGAATGAATGAAGTCTACCGAGTGTTGCTCGGTTGGTCCCTCAGAACCTTACAGGGGCGTTTTTGTGGGTTGCTGGGCTTGGTGGGTGCTTTTCTAGGCAAAGTTCCCTTCCGTGTGTGTGTGTGTGTGTGTGTGTGTGTGTGTGTGTGTGTGTGTGTGTGTGTGTGTGTGTGTGTGTGTGTGTGTGTGTGTGTGTGTGTGTGTGTGTGTGTGTGTGTGTGTGTGTGTGTGTGTGTGTGTGTGTGTGTGTGTGTGTGTGTGTGTGTGTGTGTGTGTGTGTGTGTGTGTGTGTGTTCCTCTAGCACATGAGGCTAAGACGGTTCAATGCCTTCGGTAGACCCTGTCACATCTTCACGGCTGGCGCCTGCGCAGAGCCCTCTGCTCACACCGGAGAGCCCTTGACACTCTGGGAGATGACTATGACAAGGCGCGTAGTCCTCATCCTTCAGTGAGAGGACCAGGAGGACAAGGAAGCACAGTGGGTAGCTCAGAGATGGAGTGCCACATTGGAGCTGTCTCTGTGCCCAGCCTCTAGGGAGGGCAACTCTTGGACAAGCTGTGGACAGTGAAACTGGGCTGATGTCAGGGGCCTGGGGAGACTCGGGATGGGATGAGCAACCGCATGGGATCTGCTATAGTTCCTTACACTCTCCCAGAGCTAGAGGAGAGAGAGGTTCAAAGCCACCATGTGGCGGTTACCAAGAAGATGCTTTTTTTAAGCAGTAGAATTCTCTTTCAAATTAAATCTTCTACAGACCCCTGGTATGAAAAATAATTTAAATTGAGAAATGGGCTGCTGAGCAATTAAAACCCCTCACTGTTTGATGGAAAAATTATTCACACAGTACACAGGGCTCTACTGGAGTACTCGGTGAGGGATCCCAGAGCATACGTAAAGCCAGGGTTCTCAAACAGATAGTGGGGAGCACACTGCCACCAAGGCATGTTCTACAAACCCCTGCAGAGTTCCTGTCCCACGCACACCTGCATGCCATCTCCTCACAACTTGTACACGTGAGTATGAGTCCTCTTTTGAGGCTCAGGAACTTACATGTGCACATCATACAGGAAGGTGTTCACACAGCGGAAGCCGGAAGTTATGCTGTGTCTGTGTGCTTTCTTTTTACTCTTTCTTTCTTTCTTTCTTTCTTTCTTTCTTTCTTTCTTTCTTTCTTTCTTTCTTTCTTTCTTTCTTTCTTTCTTTTCTTCCCCCACATAGATGCTGAAGCTTGAGGCAGCCAGGCCTTGCTGCAGCCTCATCAAGACTTCCTGCCCATCTGTCTGTGAGGGTTGAGGGCTCATTTGTGCTCCTGGGCAAGAAAGGAAGGGAACCTTACACTACCTGGGTGGTGGGGAGCAGGGGAGGGGTGGAGAGGGGGCAGAGAAGGGGTGGGGTGGGGACAGGGGTGGGGTGGGCTGGGGTGGGGGCATCATTCTGCTTTCTTCCAGCTTCAAAGCGGCCTCCACCTTCTTAGCACAGAGGACATCTCGACCTGGCTGGTGGCCATTGCAAGCAAATCAGGTTTGGGAGGTAAATTCTAACCAGACTGTGTGTGTTAAAAGAAAACACAAACAGCTGAACTACAGACAACATCTTACTCTGTCCCCTTCCTCCCCCGGAAGGCATCAGAATAAAACTTCCTTCCGGGAGCCTGGTGGAGAAACAGAGATGTCCCGGCACACAGAACTTCTGTGCGCCTGCCAGAGAGATGTCCTGCATGCCAATAGCAACTGCTTAGAGTGGAGCAACAGCTGGAAAGGCAAACTTACTTTTTTTTTTTTTTTTTTTTTTTTTTAGTGTTAACATTTTATGGTTAAATCACTTAACAGATGTAAAATTATGGGTTATACTTAGCATTAGGTTTTTTTTCTCCCCCAGAAATTATTAGCTAAAGAAGATCTTTCTGGAAAACACATCTGATGGTTAGAATTTCTTGATGATGATGACAAGAATTGAAGACATGTTTGTTTTACTAAGTGAAAAAGTTTACTCTACCAAATCACACTTTACTTGGCTAACCCTTGACTTATATGGGTTTACCTGGGATTAACTGGACATTTTGAGGCATTAAGTATACACATTTCAAGGCCTGGGAACAGGTTGTCTTAGTGACCAGTCAAGAAATGTAAACAACAACCACAACAACAGACAAGATGTGAGACACTTAGACAGGAACTGACATCAGACCCAAGAGAGTGTTCTAGAAGGGAAACAACGTAAAGGTGAGACAAGGCCTTGACATCAAAGAAGGGGGCAGAGGATGCTGGGGCGACGTGGGGCAGGCAATGGGCGGCATTACACTCCGATGGAGCAAAGTGGGACATGACACAGAAGAGGAATAGACAACTGGCTGACAGATGACAGAGCTGGTGGGGAGAGATGGGTACAATTTGGGTGTCTGGTTAGGGGACAGAGACGGAAATGCAAAGGCCACCTGAGGACTGCCACTACATTCACCGTCGAACTGTTTTTGGAGACATTTAGGGACATGAGATGGAAGAGAAGGAAGTCATGTGGTCCTCTGGCAGCCAGGGACTTAGGAAGGCTGGAGGGACTGTCTGTCATGTACCACATAAGCATTTTAGCCCCTTTAAGTCTCAGTTTCCCCATCTGCAGTTTGAAGCTTGCAGCAGATGGCTTCTGAGCTAAACATCATTATTTGATGGAATACACAAAAAACGAAAATGAGACCTTTCCCAGTGGGAAAACTGGCATGCTGCATCTTGACATTCCTTACAGACAAATGCCTAATCCGGTGCTTTCTAGAAGATGCTCAGAGCGTCTGACTCTGATCCTCCCGAACACCAGGTGCAGTTCCTTTGTCTCTCAATGCTGGGTTAAAGATGATCCGTGTCCAGCCGTCTCGGAGGAAACAATGCTTTCGAAACTGAACAATGAGTCTAAGAAAGGGGAAGAGTATGTTCCAGAAAAGATCTCAATAAGTCCACTTGAGGTTCAGCTTCTGTTTTGCAAACAGGAGGCCAATAACGATCCACTTCCTGGCTGGGCAGGGCTTGGGCTGTGAGAGGCTGAGGAAGCACCTGAAGACTGTACCTTAGAGTCAAAAGGAGGAAGTCCTGGGTATTGTGGTACCCTGCTGAGCTTGCCGAGGGCGAACTCTCTCCACGCAGAGGTGTCCTGCAGCATCCGCACCAGGAGGGAGATAGACACCTACCTGTCTGTGTCACCACACATCAGCCTCTTTGAAGGCAGAATTCCCAAGACAGACTCGGTGTATCTCACCACCAAGAACACCTCATGCTTCTGCTTGGAGTGCTGGCCCTGTCAGCCCTCCTCTCCCTCACGAGGCAGTCAGAGTGTGGGACTTGGAACATAAAAGCCAATAAGCCGCCTCGGGAGCAGTTCAGAAACAAGGTGGGAAAGGGTGGGAAAGCAAACAGCTCGCATTCCACTGTGAAGTCAGCCATGCTTCTTCCACATGGCAAGTTTCATTTTGTTTAATTTAACAATAAACTCGTTATTTTAACTCAATTCAGTAGAAGCAGTGGGGGGGGGGGGTTCTCCTAATTTAATCCTGGGCTTGGAGGAGCCTTGCTCAGTGCTAAAGGGCTCGTAGCATATTGAAGGACGCGAAGACAGTAGTGTTTCCGCAGGCAGCCTACTGGGGAGTTAGGGACCCATAGGCCCACAGCTCAGTTTATCCAAGGCATTTTCCAGGTGCAGACCTAATCTGTAAGGTAGTCATTCCCCACCAGCCTCCCAATGTCACCAGACTGGCTTTCCATAAGTCACCTGAAAACACAAGGATGTGACTGACTGAAATCTCATTCAGCACCATGGTGGGCCATGACATGTGGGCCCCTTCCCCAACCCTGGGAATGAAAAGGATGTTTCTGGATTGTAGCTGTTTTAAGAAAATGTGTCCACTTTGTAAATTCAGTCTTGAGGGGCAGGCAGGCTGTTATAAATTGTTCATCTCTTTGAGATCTAGGAATTCCAAATCTTCACGGCGCACACACACACACACACACACACACACACACACACACACACACACACACACACACGCACTGGCTACAGACCAGACAATGCCTTTTGTACCCAGCTGGCAAGAAGAACAAACAAACTCGTTAATTAGGGCCCTGCTGGTGCTGTATAGAGAATCTATGAACACTGGTGTCCGCGAGGGCTGCAGCTGGGAGAGGCTGACTCTTAAACTAGAGACATGCCAGGTTCACAGATTCATGTTTGCCTCCTTTACATGCTTGCAGAGGGCCAGTGGTCTTGATGCATCCATGAGAGTGAGAGCGGTGAATATTCTTCAGACCAACCCAGCCAGCTTTTCAAGTTCCTGGTTCCTCTCTCTCTGTCTCTCGGTCTCTCAGTCTCTGTCTCTGTCTCTGTCTCTGTCTCTGTCTCTCTCTCTCTCTCCCCCTCCCGCACTTGGGAGGCAGAGGCAGGAGGATCTCTGTGAGTTCGACGCCAGCCTGATCTACAAAGCAAGTCCAGGACAGCTAAGGCTACACAGAGAAACCCTGTCTAACAACAACAACAACAACAATAATAATAAATGGTAGGAGGTCTCATATTATGGGTCCCAGAGTGAAGAGATCTCAAGCAAGTTGGGGATTCAACCCTTTGCAATGAGAGAGAAATCCTTTTTGGCCTCTGGGTTAGCAAAGGAGATATTCTTTACATATCTTCTTTCATTGTTACTAGAGATTACTTCTTGTCTGAGATGTATGTAATGAGAGATTGAGAGAGACAGGGAAACAGAGACCTAGACACACAGAGAGACAAAGAGGAAGGCCTCGTATCTCCCACACAAATATTAAAAATCAGAGTGCTTTGTTAGAGTCTTCCAGCTTCAGACGGAACATCCTCTTCCCCTTCTAAAAATAATCCCACGACCTTTCGCATTCTCTAAGCCATATGTATTTTGGCAACGTCCAGAGTCCCAAGGCACATCACACAGAGTGAGGGCTGAGGGTTGTCTGGCCCAGGTCCCCGGGAGCTAAGAAGTACACCTGTCAGAAAAGCAGCAGGCAGATTCAAAGAGAAGAGTCCACGGGGACCCGGGGTGCACTCTGCGCCCCACTGTCTCTGTCAGCTGCTGATTAAAGCCTCTATGCATGCATATTCTCGCTAGAAAAGCTGAACTTGAACATTAGGCCTTCCACCACAGAGAGACATGGGATGGAGAGTAAGGAACACGAGTAACGTACAAAGAACAAACATCTCTGTAGCCACTCTGTTAGGCTTTGTTTAGTCTAATAAAATACAGAGTATCAAATATCACTTACAATCAAAGAAATGCAAACTAAGGTGCCTCTCGCTCCTTTAAAACATATCCAATTAACAAAGAGGAAAAAGGCAGATGATACCAACGACGTCGATGATGAGGGCTTATGCAAAATGACACCCTCCTGCCTGCTCAGAGTTGGAATATAAATTGATAGTCTTTCTGGAATTGGAGTAGGCAGAAGTTTGCAGCTGCTGTAACTGTGTGCATTTTGCAGCAGCAATGCCAGGGGCGGCAGCTTAGCCGGCAGCCAGGCATTTGCAGCAGATGTTCCTCACAGCATTGGAGCAAGTTGTCAGGAGCAACCCCAAACAGAAAGAACCGCCCCTCCCCACCCCTTCCCAAACAGGAGGATTGTTTAGCTTTGTTGGGATTCACATACTTGATGTAATGAAAACACTTGCTTACAGCAATCCGGGAGGGGAAGGGAGTGTTTCCAAAGCTAAATTCTAGAGAGATCTATGTATATCTATGTTAGAAGTTGTTCAGGGTCACAAAGAAAGAGGCCATCACTCCAATCAATTAAAATATCTGCATAAGGCACAACTTCACTTGCAATGAGAATGCTGCACTGCTCACGAAAGCAGAGGACCAAGAAGTGTGTGTGTGTGTGTGTGTGTGTGCATGTGTGCGCGTGCGTGTGTGCGCGCGCGCGTGTGTGCGTGTGTGCATGTGTGTGTGTGTGTGTGTGTGTGTGTGTGTGTGTGTGTGTGTGACACTTTGATTTTTATTCGGACATAAGTGGTGATTGAGTCTTTTCCTTATCGGCTGGAGTTCCAACGCCACAGTCTTTTGCAATTAGCTACCTTTAAGAGAATAAGACCAAATGAAATAAATGAAATTGGGAAAGGCCAGTTGGGTTGTTTAAGTTCCCAGAAGGCAGAAGGGCCCTCAAGTAAACAAAAAAGGTATATGTGGGTGTGGGTGTGGGTGGGGGGGTGGTTAAAGCCTTTGCATACAGGTTTTAAATGGTGGGAGAATAAAAAAAACGTTTCAACTTCCTTGTCCTAAACAAAACCTTTACAGTGTTTGACAGAAAGGACTAATATGTAATATCTTTTACATGTAAATATCTATATTATCTATACCCTTACCCATATGTCCAATACTGAGTTCTAAGAACATAGCTAAAGATGGTCAAATTAACACATTTAACCCAACAATCCCATGAAGTATAAGACACACACACTCCACAATTTTTACAAAGAAACTGAGAAAAATAGGAAAATAAACAATTAAACCCGGGTCTAAACACAGGAACCTATTCTCTGCAATAAATTTATGTACACATGTGCTTACAAATGTAAAACCCCTGAAGTATTCAGCAGCACTTTTGGTCAGCTAAGAAATTTTACTGTTTTGTGATCTGTGTGTGAGGGTATGAGGGTGTCTATTACTTTTTTTTGTGACCAAAGAGGAGAAACACAGTTCATTTCTTCTGATTGACTGATTGTCCTTTCACCTGTTGGGATGTATCACAAAAGGGGACAAAGCAGGTAGCGGTCGTGTTTTCCTGATATTCCGACCTCTAACTCCAGGCCCCTGAGCATCACAGACCTTGGTCTCCCGGAAGTATTTCCTTCCCTGTTAGAGTGGTCTTCAAACTAGAGCCTGTGTGTGGCTATCGAAATGTCAGCCAAAGTCCTTTCTTGGAGTGCTTGCCCGCAGGGTTTTAAGGGAAGGAAAGTACACTCCAAACCCCCCTGCCCCGCCCCCCCCCCCACCTCTGCACTCATTGAAGCTCTGCTCATCAAAATTTAAAAAAAAACATCTGCCTTCCTATAGCTGCACTGTAATCAGGCTCTTTGCTACACTTCACACTCATGAGTCGGGTGGATCTCACGGGGTTTCTGGAAGATGTGTTCAGTGAAAACCAGAATCTCTGACACAAAATAAATCTGACTCGCTTGGTTGTTTGTCTACATCATGAAGATAATTAGGGCACAGTTTCTGCACCTCAGTGCACTAAGTCTGCAGATACGAGGTTTGATGAATATGCACTTCAGGGTTATGATAAAAGCATTTTCTATGATTATATAGCAACATCATCAGACAAGAAAAGGCGGAATGAGACTGCCAGTTTGTCTAAATTACCAATATTTGGGAGGGGAGTAGAGATATATTAAACAGTATCTCACAATGTGAAAAAAATACTGCTTTTTAGTGCTATGATAGTTTATTAATGCTTGTGACACACTTTAAACACTTACATGCAAATGCGTATGTGTAACTCGTGCATACCTGGTATCCAATGAAGCCGAAGGATGTTGGATCCCCTGGAGCTACAGGTGGTTGTGAGCTGCCATGTGGGTGCTGGGAACTGAGCTCTAGTCCTCTGCAGGGCAGGGCCTGTTCCTAACTGCTCTCCAGTCCCTGTGGCAGTCCTTGCTGGTGTCAACTCAGGAAAGGAAATTTCTCTAATGAATGATTAGCAAAGTGGTAGTGGAAGTGATGTGCGCACCTCACCACATTCTCTGGGACAGGATACCTGACTGCCACAGCTCTAAGGAATAGAGAAAGGATGTACTTTGTTCATACTTCAGAGAACTTGGCCCATGGTTACTGGACCCTATGCTTGGGCAGAGCATCACGCAGACACACATGGGGAGACTCTTTACCACGTGGTGGAAGTCACACTGGGGGCCCATTACTTCCCTCAAAGGGATACCTCAGTGACCTCCTCTCCCAAAGTCTCCAGCACTTTCCAAAGTAGCCTTAAACAGCTGGGGACCAAAGCATTGAGCACAGTGCTGTAGGAGCCTCAGGCCCGTGAGGCTTCTGACGCCACCTCCTGCTTCCCTGGCGTCTGTCTCCACTCAGATTACACTAGGAAAGGGTGTAGAAGACGTGCGGGCTTTGTGTCATCTCTAGCCCCGGTGGAGCCTGGCAATCAGAGCTACCCAAAGCATGTGGAAGGCATCCTTGGGTGAGATAATGGTCTTTTCTCTTCCAGAGGAGCCTGTCAGTGAAGGTGGAGCATGCTTTCCCCTGGCACCCTGGGCTTTCGCGGAAGCCCTTTCTTCTCTCGCCATGTGGCTGCTTGGCGATCTCCACTACAAATCCGATAGCTTTTGGCTTCCTTTCTCCCTTCTCTGCATTTTCCTCCCTCTGGAAGCTGCTGAGGTTTGCAGCTGGTCTTCCCGGTTGTCTACAACACCAATAAAACTGTCAATGAGCTTTGCTCATGTCTGTCTCTAACTTCTTAAATTAATGACATCAAGAATGCCCAAAGGGAACATCAGTTCTGGAGCCCCTCATATCCGGACCCTACCTCAAGATGTCCTGCAATTATTTGCTTTGCACAAAAGTAAAAAGACCTAACTACTTAGCCACCGGCAGATCACTATCACTGTCCACACACGTGGACTTTTAGCATCTAATTCAGACAACAAAGACAAAGCCGCTTGAAGAGTACTCTGGTTACTCCCATCACATACCCAGTAAATAGTGTCTCTCACTATTTCCAACATACAAACTAGAACTCGAATTCAATAGAATTGATAGTATGCCCTTATTGATAATAACCAAAGAGTGGATAGCTGAACTAAGGGGAAAAGAGCCATATTATCTCGTTAAACAACAAGTCACTAATATATTTCCTTCTTCTGTGTTTATCCATTAAAATGTTTCATACATTTGTGTTTTGATCAACTTCATTCTAAAGATAATTGGAATCATTTATTAATCTAGAAGATATTTTAAATATATACCTACAGTTTATAGGTAAGGCTATTATTTACTTATTGTTTTAATGGCATGTAGAAGGCATAAATACATGTGTGTGCTTGTGCATATGTACACAAATATATGTATGTGTGTGTGCGTGTATGCGTGTGCGCGCGTGTGAGCATCTGTGCAGTCTATAGGCCAGTGCTTAGTATTTTTGAGACAGGGCATCTTGCTCACTGAACCCAAAACTTAGCAATTTGGCTAGGCTTGCTCGTCAGAGGGATTCAGGGAGGCCCTGTCTCTGCCTTCTCATGGAAGAAGGCTTCAAATCCCCTGACTGGAGTTACAAACCACTATGAACTGCCCAATATGGGTGCTAGGAACTGAAACTGGTCCTCTGCAGAGCAGCAACCATTTTTAAATGCCGTTGTACCACCTCTCCAGTCCTTTAAGGTCAAATATTAAGTGAACACATGGAAAGTGGTACGAACAACCTAAAAACTCATTTGTGGGACAAAGTTAAGGATCAAGGGGGAAAAAAACTGGTTGTTACTGCGTCTCATGACTGGCTTTATCCAATAGAACAGCATGCCTTGCCCTGGGTGGGTGAGGGCTGCAGACACTTAGCATGGCACCCTCACGAGGCCTCCCCACTCCTCTGGAACCCACAGACCAGGTGTCCACTGAGTTTCTAAGGGAGCAGATGTGGAAGAGCACAGCAAAGAAAGCAAGCCCAGGTCAGCGCTGGGGACAAGGGCCTCGTCAGGCATTAGCCTGTTTTCTTAATGTGTAAACAGGTCCAGTTAACAGAAGGAAGAGGAAACCAAATGCTCCCTGCCCTTCCCAGCTGCAGCCAGGGAACGTCCGTGATCATTTGCAAGAAAGGACAAAGTGCTGCAGGAACTATGCCTTCTCCTTCATCTATACCAGGCTGACAGCCCTTGGGTGCTTTCTGCTTGGTTGTGTTGTGTGAAAAATACTCCATGTTATTCACAGTTTCCCCAGGACACCAACCCACAAACAGCAAACAGCAAACAACAATAAAGACCTGGTCACAGATGAGGTGAAAATGTGACAGGAACATACTGGTGTCTCTCCCTGTTGTCTCAGACCAGGCCAACTCCAGGGACAGGGACTTGTTTCATGCACTTA
This sequence comes from Acomys minous, assembly GCF_964271855.1. Taxonomy (NCBI): domain Eukaryota; kingdom Metazoa; phylum Chordata; class Mammalia; order Rodentia; family Muridae; genus Acomys; species Acomys minous. The sequence goes on along the minus strand of NC_140494.1, from coordinate 128,039,368 downwards.
GAAAGACCAAAAGGCAAAGAATAAATCAGGGCCTGCAGCTCTCCAGCTCTCTGCAACTCCCTCAGATTAGCCTTGGTTGCGGCATCTCTTAAGTGGAGTTCAAAACAGACTTTCCTCCCAAGGCTGCTGTGAGTGGCAAATTAGACTATGGATCTGACAGATAAATACCACACAGGTGATTCATCCTTTCAGTCCTGAAAGCTTTTCAACACTCACATTTTTGGAAGGAGAATCTTCACAAGGTGTTCTCCGTCCCACGCTCTGTCCGGATGCTGTCTTTCTTGAAGCCCATTTGGGTGAAAGGATGGGTAGGAAGAATAGCTACCCAGTGTGACGAACGAGGAGCAAAGGTGGATGATAGGAGGAACGGACGATTTCATAAAAGCTTAAAGTGTGTAGACCTGGCTTCACTGTGATGGAACACCCTTGCTATGACTTATGTACAGACACACACAGACACACAGACACACAGACACACACACACACACACACACACACACACACACTTTTTTCCCAAATGAAGCCATCCAATAGTTATCCTCTGATATTGAGAGGATAGAAACAAGCTTACTATGTACTTAAAGTGGGGTCTTTGAGTGCTGGTCAGGTTTAGACAAAGTCATGGGGGTAAAGATCTGGAGGCAGAAGTCTACTGTCTCTCTCTGAGGAGCAGGAAGCCGCCTTATGGAGACATGTGCATTCTCTGCACTGGCCACGTGTCCCTAGGTGCTGTGTGTAGACATCATGGTGAGGAAGGCATCACCAGAGCTGAGCGAGATTGACAGCGTCATGCTCTTGGGTCTCTCAAAGTATGACTCGGTCACCATCTTTCCTCTATAGCATTACCTTGCCACAGATACTTTCTTAAAACTATGAAAAGCTGAGTAACACAAGCCACAGTTCTGGGCACGGCACTCTTCTCTTCCTAATCAGTCACATGTGACTATATGTAGGCAGCTACACCAAGTCAAAAGACGTCTCTACTTTGGTTCATCTTTATAACTCAGGCAAGAACAGTAAACCAAGTTTATTCACACCCATATAAACTCAAGGTGAATCACTGATTTATGTCAAATGGAGAGTTTCAATGAAGGTACAAATGGCAAAGACTCTGGTTGATCCTGAAGATACTTAGACCTCACAAACCCAGAGCCATGATCCAAGAGGACTTACCGCTTCCTACAGCTGAGTAAGTAATGCCGATGTGGCTCATTGCTAGCCCTGACATTATTAACCCAGACAACTGACAGTAAAGAGGATGCTTGTTCATTAATTTGCTAACTAATATTCATAGCTTTGGACACTGGTTCCATCAGCATCAATATGGCGTTTCTCCATAGAAAATAAAGACGGAGACAGGACCTGGGTGGTTACACAGATTTGGCTACAACTTTGGAGGAAACAATTGGGTCTTAAAATTCTCTGCACATGAAAATGAAAAACACGACTAATAATGCGTCCTGTTTCCTTTTAGTCTATGCCCCCCAACTGCACTGCTTCATTTTAAACATATGTTTAACTGCTACTTTTTATTAAACTCAGATTCAGGAAGAGAGAAACAAGCTTGCAGCATGTGCTTTGAGTTACATACTAACTGGCCCCTGTGAGGTGGCAAGTTACAAGGAAAAGACACCGGCTGGGAGGACGCCGTGTGTGTCTCACTCAGGAACATGCCTGGCCCTGGGGAAGAGTTACTTCTGTGGAAGAGGGGATAGGACAACTTCCTGTAGAGATTCTGCAGGGAGCACGAACTGAACTGTGAACTAGATAACATCATGGAGGGGGTGCTATCTTCAAGAGGAGCCCGCTGAAGGACCATAATCACCCCACCTCAGAACATCCATCTCTACACATCCCACACTCTATTCTGGGCTCATAAGATCAGTCTGGTGAAACGTAACAAGAGCCTTGGTAATATTAGGGTGCTAAGCCATGTGTAGTGTGCAGAAAGGAGACCCCATGACGTCAGGGCCCGGAGTTGAGATTGATGACCTCCCACAGCCAACTCCCTGTGCTGGTAAGATATTATTGTCAACTCGACACATCCCAGAGTCACCTGGGGGGATGGGTGGGGGGAACTGCAACTGCTTTATATGTGTATTCACTTGGTTTTTCATTCCTGTGTCATAATACTTGAGAGAAAAGGCCACTTAAAAAAAAAAAGAAAGGAAAGATCTCATTTGGTTGTGGAGTTTTCAGTTCGAGATGGTTGGCTTCACAGTTTTGGAGGCTGTTATGAGACGGAACATCATGGTGGAAGGGTATGGTGACTCAAAGCTGCTCCCTTCCTCATGGCGATGAAGCAGAGAGGGAGAAAAGAGCCGTGCACATGACGTGCCCTATAAAAGCAAGCCCCTAGTGACTCATTTCTTCCAGACAGGCCCCACCCCTACTTTATGCACGAAAAATCCATCAGTGAACCGATCCCCTAGTACCTGGGCATACATGTAGAGGAAAAAGCCTTCAACACACAGCCTTTGAGGTTCCATTTTATATCCAAACCAGTGCTGTGCATCACCAGCCATAGGCTACGCAGGACCCTCCTGCCTTTTAAACTCTTCTGTCCTAGAGCTTCTAACTAAAACTCAGCTCCAACAAGGTGAGTGCATGAGTGAATTTGTAAACCACCTTATGTGTTCCCTCCGAGGACAGACGTGCTGTCCTTCCTATGAGATCGACCCATGTCCAAAAGACAATTTAATAACAGAAAATTCAGACTAGCAAATAGGTGTTTTCCTTTCTCTCTCTTCTTCCTCTTCCTTCTTCTTCCTTTCTTCCCCTGTCTCTCCTTCTCTCTCTCTTCCTCCTTTCCCTTTTTGGCTTGCTTGTTTCCTGTGGTGGAGACTAAACCCAAGCAAGGCTTCACATGTGCCAGAGCATCACTCTCTCTGGGAGTGGCGTCCTCCCTTAGTTCTTGAATGTCTTTAATGGCATGTCCTTTCTCAAATGCCTGGTAGACACCATTTACTACACCAGGCTATCTCTTGATTCATAGGCTCCAATTTTAACCCTCACCATAAGCTACTGTGACATGCAGCCTTGTGAGATGGTCAGCTATATTGAGGTCTGTATGGAAACACAACCCAGTGCAGCCTTGAGAGATGGTCAGCTATATTGAGGTCTGTATGGAAGAGCAACCCAGTGAGACCTAGAGAAAGACCACTCTAGTCCCAGGGCCCAGCACTGCACAAGTCATGGCACTTTTCTGAGCCCCACTATCCTCACCTGTGTCATAGGGATTATGTTTATTGATTTTCATAGGTGTGAAAAACATATTTTTATAACTTCATGTGTAGATTCCGTATACAAAAAGTTCACACGCACATCCTCTTTCATATTTCAGTGTTCATGATAATATGCATTCATGCTTGGCTCAGGATCTGCGAGCCAAACCTGGCTTGTCACTCCTTTTTATAAATAAAGTTTTATTGGGTAACAGTTGTACGTGCTTGTTTTAGAACCAGCTCTAGCTACTTCTGTGACCTACAACAGCCTAGTAGAGTGGCAGAGAGCGTGTGGCCTGCCAAGTTATACACGTTTAACTCTCTACCCCTTTACAGAAAAGCTCTGCTGACTCCTGCCCCCACTGACAGGGGTGGGAAACCAAGATTCCTGACCTGAAAATGCTCTGTCAACTGCAAATATTTAAGTAAAACGTAACAGCTTCCTTATTGGCTTAGGATGTTTCTAGGCTGGGAGCCCTCCCGTAGCCCATTGCTGTACTTATAGCTAAGCAACCCCAAACGCCTTTGCCCAGAGAGCCTGGCTCAAATTCCTTGCACTGCTTTTTGCTGCTCTTTGGGCTTGTTTCCGTATCTCCTAATCATCTTTTTTTTTTTTTTTACACTGCAATTAATGTATAGTGCACAAAGAGTTGTTACTTCTAGTCCTTGAGCAAAATCAGAGTTCATATAGCTAGGAACTGGGTTGGCTTTTTAAAACTCACACCTCTGTATTACAACAGTCCCTATAAGGACGTGTTCTTGGCCAAGTGGAAAGAACACAGTCTGAAGCTAGCCAAATCATCGACTAGATGAACACTTGAGAGAGTTATCCAACCTGCCTGCACCAAAGCTTTCACATATATAAAATGAAAAAAGCAAACTGCATGGGGCCTAGCTAGCTGGTGCCTTCCGGGGACAGCAGCAAAACTACAGGCTAACTTGGGCAAGATGCTTGGCTTGCTCCTAGTACGCCCTCAGGTCACCGGTGCAGGCTTCTTGTGCCAACAACCAAAATGCTTTCCTGCCACAAAGTGTCCAGGCAAGTTTAGCCTGTGAGGTCACACAGTGGACATCACATCCTACCTTCTGTTTGTCCCCATTGCACGTCTTCAGCTTGTCTTTGATATATTGAGGTCACTCTGACTTCTATTCTTGTCTTCTTAGGACTTTAGAATTTATGCCTTTCCAAATCTGTGTTCTGTGAACCTCATTTCCAAATGATAAAAGAAGAACGGGAAACACAGGTTAACTAGGGTCTCGAGTCCAGCTGTTTAAGGCAAAATTAAGTGTAGATTGGACACACTTATTCTCAGCCCAATATGATTAAATACTTTGGCTATAACCACAAAGCAGGGAGCAAATTCCATTTTCTGATCAATTTTTCACTTCACATAGACCAGGCCACAGGGCCAGGAAGACAAATGGGCGGCCACTATCAACAGCGTGGTTAAGAAAAGGAAAGTGGGACCTTTCTCCCCAGAAACTCTCGTAGATTTTTCAACGCCCCTGCTTTGCCAAAGTTTGCTTTGAGACTGTTTTTAATCATAGATATTTTAATCTGTTAAAACCTCATATTTTTTTTTCACCCTCTGATTCACTTTTCTGCCTCTTCCTCCGGAATCTGATTCTTAGCACTTACAGCCAGCTCCGGATCTCCCCCGTAGCCTGAAGCTCCTTAGGCTACCGAAAAACAAGATGTAAGCACCTCATTAATTACCACCATTGAGAGGCCGAGTTGCCTATCAATAAATACAAGTGTTGCAGGCGATATCTCTGAAGAACGGACTTGCCGCGCTGTGCCCGGGTATTGGAAGCCTTGCCACCGGAGACCAACCTCAATCACAGAACCCAAGGAAACCCTGCTGACAGATGCTATTTTAATCCAAGGATTTGGGGAGGGACTTTCCTAACCAGGCGAGGATTAGCTGTTGTTGCTGTTGTTTTAATCCTTCTTATTTTGCAGTTTGAAAGCCCAGTTACAAATTCACATCAACTGTAAAAATGCCTTAATCAGCATTGTGGGAGGCATTTAAAATGCACCGATGAAGCTCACTTGGAAGTTGAGATATTACGCCAGAAATCATCGTAAGTAAAGAAACTTTGCTTTGTATTGAAATGGGCAGAACAGAATATTTGGGAAATGGATTTTTTTCCCCAAGAGCCTTGTTTCCAGCACAATCCATATAATACATACAATTACCTGGACTATGGCAACACCAGGGGAGAGTGTGCCAAGATTTAGGGGGCACAGGGCTTAAATCACACCACCTGACTTCAGGAACAAGTAGAGACTTATGGAGGCTGGAGCATCAGGTTCAACAAAGGGACCGTAGACATATTACAGAGAACCAACCTGAGCTCAGCTCCCTCTCTCTCTCTCTCTCTGATTAGCATTGTAATTAACTTCCTGGGGTCCCAGTGTTCTCCCCTCTAACAGGGCACTGAAGTTAACATGGTTCTGCAGGGGGAAGCAGAAGTCACACACACGGAGCCCAGGCCGCTGCTTGGCTACTGAAGAAGCCCCTGCTGATACCGTGGTTCCTATCACTGCCTGCCTTCCTCAAGGAACCTCATGTTAAGTCACTGTGGAAGAACGGGGTCTCCTAAGGGGCACCGGCAAAGGCTTCCATGGTCTCACAGTTTCAGGAAATAGCAAGGTTTGACTCTTGGCATCGTAGGTAGGTCTCCAAGACGAGGCAGAAGCGTGTCATGATTCCCAGACATGCTTGGTTAGAATTGTTGGCAAGGAACATTTGTTGGAAGGAATGTGTTCTACACACACACACACACACACACACACACACACACACACAATGGTGTGTTCCATGACCACCAGAGTCTACTCCTCACCAGCAGGCTGGCTGCATCCTGGTGCTGATGAGTGATGCCCAGAAAGCCCGTCCAAAGGTTTGTGAGCCATAAAGGGTAAAATAGGGTAAGAAGATGGGGAGGGTCACTGAGCAGGTTAAAGCATAAGAGCATCCTGGAAGGCCCAGAGCTCAAGGCAGGAAACTGCTCACTCTAAGGGTGTGTATATGTGAAACAATCCCCTGGTGAATGTTCGATTTTAAAGGAAAATGGCCCAGATAAGGCCAAGACTCATTAAATGAGACCTGGAAAAAAGGTCGCCCCACATAGACTCATCTAAAGACACATGGGTGAAGAAGGAGAGGAATGAAGACTTTGTAAAGTTATCCCCTCTTCTGTAAAAATGTGTCGCCCACCTCTCCCCACAATTACCAATGATTGTTATTATGAATAAAATGGCAAACAGCATCAATTAAAAGACATCCGTCAGGCCACCCTCTCCCGGTTGAACACATCACATAATTCAGGCTCTTTCAATTGCTGCATTCTTCTTTGTTGACTTAACCTTAAGTGCTCTGTGTGAACAAGTGAATTACACATGTGGGTGATAACACAAAGCGTGGGGCAGATTTGCTGTTGTCTTGGACCAGCGCATGCTTTTTCAAGATACTTTGCCGCCCACGGTATTGGGCAAAAGTGATTGTTACAAGAGGCTTGGCTAACTTTTTATGTAAATGAAATGCAAATGTATGCAACGGTATCTTTAATGCAGATGTAGCAGAAAGTATTAAGATATGCTGAGAGCCTAATTAGGTCCTACATCAAAAACTATATATAAACTTGACTCCACTGTCTCAAGAACACAAATTGAGTGGAGAAATCCCAGTTTGCAAGCTTAAAAAAAAAAAAAAAAGGCAGTACATATATATTTTAAATCATGGTTGGCTCCTTTCTTCTTCTTTCTCTAGCAGTGAACAGTTAAAAGGATGAGCTTGGACAGATATTGCAGCTCTGGGGAGTGGTGGGTGGAAAACGAACAAGTTTCTTTCTAGCAAAAACCAGGAAGCAAGAAAAGAAAATCAGCTACAAGTATCCCCACCTCCTAACATGCCCCCTCCACCCTCAAAAAAAAAAAAAAGGCAAAACAAAGCTGTCTTGGGCTTTCTGACTTCATATTAAAAGTGACAACTTGCCAGAAAGCATATTTTTGCATTTATTTCCATTTCTAACCTTCCTGGAGACAAACATATGTCCCTTCTTTTTTCTAACTGGTATTACAGCAAATTTTTACCATGAAATCCAGCTCCAGTCTGCCTCCATGTTAAGTGTCCTGACGGATTTATCTTCACCTAAGGGGCAGAGGGGCCTCAAGACAGACAGACAACAGGGATACCATGCCACTGCGTGCATATTCAGACCTAACAACAGAAGAGGTTTTCCTCTTAAGAACTTAGAAGCCTTGCTCCTTCAGAAACCTGGTCAAACAATTCAAATAAATGCCTTCACTACTTATTCAAAAATTCAAATGACTGCCTTGGCTATTTATCACCAGGACCCCAAAAGAACTCTGTGTGGAATGACTTGTTAGCCTGTTATTTTCACACTACACACAGCATAGCCGAAAACTGATCAAGTTGACTGTAATCCAGGTGTTCACTAACTCAGGGGGCCCTTGACCTGGCACTCCTCAGTGTAGTGTAGTAAGTTTAAAGTCTGGGGTTCCAGGGGCCTCACTTTGGTTCTCACTATGAACCACACCAGCTGAGACAGCTGGAAGGCAAGAGTCCCTTGTGTGGTGCTTCTCTTCCCCTGCTGGCATTCAGGATTGCTTTGGGAACCAAAGGGGAGCAGAGAAAGCAGAGATAGCATAAAGGGAAGGAGTAGCTATTCTCGAACTCCCAAGGCTATATACCTGTGTAACTGGCAACTGTTTCTACCACATGTATACTCAGAAGCCTTTGTTTGTTGCTGTTGCTGCTTGTATTTGTTACTTTTCTGTCACTGTGTTAAAATACCCTGAGCAAAGCAACTTATAGAAGCGAAGAGTTTCTTTCAGCTGACGGTTCCAGAGGGTTAAGTATCCACCATAGCAGGGAGGCATGGCAGCAGGTGGCAGGCCAGGTGGCAGTTCAGGTGGCAGGCCAGGTAGAAGGCCAGGTGACAGGCCAGTAGAAGGCCAGGTGGCAGGCCAAGTGGCAGGCCAGGTAGAAGGCCAGGTGGCAGGCCAGGTGGCAGAAAAAGGAAGCTGAGATCTCTGATCTTGAAGTGTAAGCAGGAATGAAGCAAAAAGACTGAACTAGAAACAGTGCAAGGCCTTTAATCTTAAACCCCACCCCGCGAGTGATATGTCCCCTAAAGCAGAACTCTACCACCCACACTTTCCTAAACTAACCAGGAACCAAATGTTCAGATGGCAGAGACAATGGACATTTGTCCTTCAAATCACCACACTGCTGCTCGTTATGGTTTGGGAGACAGGGTCTCATGTAGCCCAGGGTATCCTCTCACTTGTTATACAGTTAAAGGATGCCCTTGAGCTCGACCTTGAGCTCCTGGTCCTCCTGTCCCTGCTTTCCAAGTCCTGGGATTACAGATGGGCACTACCACATCCGGCGGTATTTACATGTATGTATTTATGTGTATATAAATATATTTGCATATATGTATATATCTGCATATATGTAGACACTGAGCTCACAACATACACGCACATCAGTACATCTTTCCATGGGTACTACATATGTGCATGTTAAGATACTTATCTCAGAGTAAGCATATATGAATGACACTTAGACACGTGTGTGAATGCAGTGGACTCAAATATACACACACATATGCAACCAGGAACATTTAATTTGTATTTAGACACATGTGTGTACATCTGTGTATACCAGACTACTCATTAAATGGACATGTATCTGAACCAGTTAACTTGTGCTCTTTCCAAGACTGAGTAACTGAAATAGCCCACGACAAAAATCTATGTCCAGGCTGAGGGGTTCAGCACAAACACATTTACTGAGCTCTATTCCCCCTTGGCTTCTCTTCCATCTTATCTAATACATGCTGTGAAAGGAAGGATCTTTTTTAGTTCTGCTAAGATCCCCAAATGCTCTTAACATCTCCAAAGCTCTCTAATACAAAAGGGCCCTGTGGCTGCGAGGCACAGCAACTGCGGTGGCTTCACAGCTCCACGGAACATACCCTGTGGAGTAGATTACACACCGCGCCAGCCCATGCCTCTGAAATTGATATTGCCGGCATCACTCGCCCCAAATTTCTAACAGTGTCATGATAACCCCATTTGCTCTCAGGCTTTGCTGCCCAGATTTTAAAGTGACAAAATTTCCCCCATGCTTGTCCTTCATTGTGTCCTTCCTTTAAAGCGGTGTGGGAAGGGGGGGGGAGGGAAGGGAGAAGGGGAAAGGGGGGAGGGGGAAGTCTTCCCCGGAGGGGGGGAAGCTCCTCCTTCTGTGCAACAATTCTCGGTGACGTTTGCTAGTCACTCATCAAGCACAGAGTAAAATCTGTTATATAAGTTTGTACAATTATTAGAAGCAAGACTGATGGGCTGGGAAGATAGGTGAACCCATGTGGCATGGAAACACGAGGCCCCAAATCTGGAACCCCAGCATCCACATAAAAACCAGGCACGGAGGTGGCGAACAGACTGGGGTGTGAAAATGAGTGGGTCTGAGGGCCTTACAAGCCAGCTACTATAGTTCTAGGCTCTGAGGGAACCTTGTCTCAAAGTCTAAGGTAGAGAGTGATGGCAGAAGACAGGTGACGCCGGTCTCTGGCTTCTACACATACGGGTGAAGGCACTGGCACACATATATTCATGCATGCACGCACATACATGTGTATGCCACACACAGGTATACACACACACACAAACTATAGACACTCCAGTCAGAGGTAAGTGGGAAACTTAGTCTTAGCTCTAGGTAGTTGAGTACCTGTGATAACTGGCAGAGATGCTATGGAGAGGGAAGAAAATTTTGGGCAGGTCTGATTAGAAAGAAGGTTGCCATTTTGCCCTAAATTTTACCAGCACCCTTCTCAAAAATCGGAGGCATCGGAGGCATCAGGCCAAGTTCCTGACATTTATAATGGCGTGCACCTCGTTTCTTTTCTTTCCCACTCTCCTGAGGACATCTCACCCTTTTGATAAGACTCCACGAAGCGATTTGCACATCTTTTCCGAGGGCTGTCAATCACTCTCCGCCTTCATTCCCTCCACATCAAAGCTCACCCCTGATTCCTTCTTCAGTTCTCAAAGCATGCCTCTCATGCTGGCACTTAGTGTGGTCCACATCTTCTGGATGTTTCTCTCCTTCTCTGTCTGTCACTGCCATTTGTCTTGTCCAGCCACTGAAAGAATTGGTGACTTCTCAGAGGCCCCATGTGTGCACCCCGAGGATCTGCTAGGCAGTGTCCCCGGAGGCCCTGTGCAATGTGTCTGAAGCCAGCTTTGAACACCACATTTCCCTTCAAGCCCCTCCCCCACCCCAAACTGAGATCAGAGTTCTATAATGCTTCATTTCTTTCCCCGCCCCCTCTGGCTCCATGCAAGAATCACCTGCATATAGCCTTTCAGCATCTGTTCCTTGCAGCTCACCCTGTCTCCAACCACTAAAGCTTAGGACCTCCCATCCAAACCCCAGGGTGAAGGGGCCTCCTATACCTCAGCAGTAGCACCTTGTGGTGACAAACATGGCACAGTCTGAGATGGATGAGCCTCTGCTCTGACCCAGCACTGCTGAGGACTTAGAAACCAACTCCATCCCTTAAACAAATACCTCTAAGGCACGGGCGAGGTAAAGTTCTGTTGGTAATAATACTGCTTGCTTACGGTGACAGCCACCAAGCCCCTCCCCCACCGCTACAACTCAGAAGCACTCCGAGACTCTTTCAGAGCTGTTGAGACAAAATATTGACCAAAGGCTCTTCACATCTTTATTCGAAGTTTCATGCTACAGCAATTAGATTGTGGAAACTGCTCTAATCCATCACAGACCACAGAGCCAGAGGTTTTTTTCTTTCCCTAAAGAATAAGTCAGAACGCATTAGCCCCAAGCTAAGGAAGCTTCAAGGGCACCCCAGCTTGTGCTGGGGACATCTCAGACTTCCTCACTTATCTTTTCAGCCCCCTGAGTAACAAACTCTTGCACGAATAAGGTCATTTTGCACCTAGCACAGAGGATGAAAGGATGAGGTTCACTGTCAGCAGACAGTGGTCTGAGCACACGGGACTCTGGAGGTGGTGGCTTCTGTTGTTGCCTGGGTGGATATGGAATGTGAGGATCCTGGATCACAGGGGGGTCATGTCTTAGTCTCACTCCCGAGGAAGGACACAAGCACAGGAGAGATGGCTTAACGGGTGTGATTGATTGTTACACAAGCATGTGGCCCTGCATTTGAATTCCCAGCACCCACAGGAAGGGGAAAAAAAAAAGCCAGATATGGCAACATGTGTGTCTGTGACCCCAGGGCAGCAGGGGGTAGAGACCGAAGATTACTGAGTTTTCCTAGTTGCTGGCCTAGCCCCAGGTTCAGTAAGAGAATCTGTCACAAAACTGTCCTTTCGGTGGAAAGCGATAGAACAGGAGGACATAGAGGCACAGCTAATAGACACACCAGGAAATATACTGTGCTGGGCAGACCTTGAAATAGGAACATTGTGGTGTGGTTTAGCCCCTGGTCAGGTGCCTGTGTAAGAGTCACATGGCATAGTACTAATCGGGTGGTACTGTGAGGGTAGGGCTGTACCTCAGTGATGCACATAATAACCCTGGCATGTTCATTTGCATGGCTCTGTGCACAGTGTAGGTAGACAACCTTGGTGGGGTAGTAATGTGCTGACCCAAGGCAGCCTTGGAAAGTGGGCGGGGCTGGCTTAGTTAGCCTATGTGAGGAATCGGAATTCCTTCATTGTATTTAAATATCAAGTCAGTATCTTGAGGTCTCTCTGTCCTGAGGCACAGCACTTCAGTTGCCTTACCGATAACTATCATAACAATAATCATAATCGTATGGGATGGTTGAAACCACAGTGTGAGCTAATGCGTGAAAAATGTTTGACCATAGCCTGGCTCAGTGGTGCACGCCTGCAATTTCAGGACTTGGGGAGGCAGAGACAAGTGGATCTCTGTGAGTTCGAGGCCAGCCCAGTTTACAAAGTGAGTCTAGGACAGCCACAGTTACATAGAGAAACCCTGTCTCAAAAAACAAAACAAAGAAAGAAAAAGAAAAATGTTTGACAGAAAGATGAAGCAAACTGGCAGCCATCCATGCATGCATACATAGCTGTTAGAGTGTGCAGCTTAATAAATGTCGGTGGAAATGTTCATGTAGCTGTGGAATTTGCTAAGACACTGTAGAAAGATATATCTGGGCTCTAAGTGTGCCTGCTGGGGTTGATCTAATGGGTTCTGGCAGCGTTCTTTTGCTTTCAGAATCAGAGTTCAGCTTTTGGTGCCAAGTATGTTTCATACCAGTACTGTGCATGGCACTATCTATCGACACAGTGTGGCTGCACCTGCTATTGACCACTAAGGCACAACGCACGGAGAGATGGGATTCTTACTTAGGCTCCTACCACGAATGACAAGACACCATTCGCAATGCCTGTGCCCACTTATTTGAAGTTGGGTAAAACTGCAACCCTCGAGACTCGTGGTAGAAAATATATAGATTTAAGTGAAACGCTTAACTGACCAGTTGATCAGTTTTATTCAAGCCTATATCTAAGTTTCAGCTGTCTATACTCAGGAAGGGGAAAAGGATATGTTAAACAGAAGTTCAACTTTGCAAAACCTCACTTGGGTCTCCCAGGAAGAGGGCAACAGAGGGGCAGGGTTCTTCCCTCTGGTAACTAAGGCTCGAGAAATACCTAAAGGAGGGCCAGTGAGAATAGTTCAGTGCCTGCCTTCAGACCTGAGGGTCTGCGTTCCATCCCCGAACACACATGATAAAAAATGAGAGCCAACTCCCATAAGTTATTCTGACCTACACACCTGTACTGTGGCTTGCATGTTTGCATATGCACAAGTGCGTGCTCACATACATGAACAAATAATGAACAGATTAATAAAATTAAATTTAAAGAAATGAGAAATACTCAACTTCTATGGGTTATGAAAAGGTGAGGTGGCCTCAGAATAAGTTATGAACCTCCAAGATATGAAACCTGTGAGCTAGGGGTGGGGGGCAGGGGGAGGGCACTTCCACTATGTTTCAGATAAAAAGTTGTATCTTTATGTCTTGGCAGATTTGAGGTACTCTTAGAGTAGGTAATTGCTAAAAACAAAAGCGCAACAAACAAACAACAAACAAACCAAAAACCAAAAGACCAAGAAGCACAAAGTTGCTAGAAGATGCACCATTGTTTAGTAGAATTCCAACTCCAACTCCGCCCTGCCCCTGTGTGATTTTATGTGGGGTGATGCGTCTCCGCACTTCCCTCATCAGCTGGTAGCTCCCAGGGGCCCGAAACAGAGCACAACAACAACAACAACAACAACAACAACAACAACAACACAAAGGACTCAATTTGTGACCACTGATACGTTCAGCCACGGCCTTCTCCTACTGACTCGAATGAGCTCTGATGAGAAGGCCCGGTGACCCCGCCCAGAGGACCAGGAAATCATGGGTCTCCACAGAGTATATCAGAGAATGAAATTAATAAGCAAACAGAAGAGCCATGAGGAAAAAAATAAAGCAGCCAACGTTAGCAGTCAGGTAAATGTCTGGCCCCGTTCGAGGTTTACAACATATTTACTTTGTGTAATATGCACAAACTCCACAGGGAATTGAAGTCTCAGCTCGGATTTCTAACAAACTCCAAGATGAGAATAATTGCACAGCAGGAGCAAATAAGTGGACATTAAAAATTACATCAATAGCATTGATCCTGAGGAAAATTCAAATCCACTGGCTCTCCCTACACACATCTTTTAGTTTAATGTTTTGCTTCGCTTTTGTTGACTTTTTAATTTCCTATCAGATGGCTGAGAGTGAGGCAAGACATCCTGTCTACGAGTGTTTACGATCTCCTGCTGCAGCCTCGGCCCAAGCCCACATCGCAATCTCCTCAATCAAGCAGCCGGGATATGGACTCAAAACTTCACGTCTCCATGGTACCATGATGAATAAAACAACAAGCCCGTGTCTTGTTTAAGACACTCAACCTTCCTACTGCTACGGCACGTCACTACAGCTCATGTTGTGATGATCCCCCAACCATAAAATTATTTCATTGCTGCTTCATAATCGTAGCTTTGCCACTGTTATGAATCGTACTGTAAATATACGATTTGCAGCTCCTATGAAAGGGTTGTTTGTCCCCCCCCTAAGGAGTTTCCACCCATAGATTGAAAACAGATGCTCTAGAATATTCTAGATACTTCCTTAGCATAACAATACACCAAGACGAGACACTTAAGCTCTGCATAGATTTCTTAAACCATAGGACATGTCTCACTTTATGAAGAAGGCTTGGTATCCCATGACAGGAAGAAATGTTTTCCCAAAACATTGCAGAGCCCAGAGCCTGGTTGTGAATCCATGCAACTTTTTTTAAACAGTAGGGCAAGCCCTGAGTGCTTCTAAGAGCTGCTGCCTCTAAACCTTTTCCTCAAACTCACAGGGACTTTAAAAAGTGCACTTCAGAAAATCTTTAGATTAAAAACAGGAAGGAGACTGCATAAGAACAGAGGGCATCTTAGAGGCACTGGGTGGAAGATCCCAGACTGAAATGTCCCTGGGTTGATCATTAGAATCCCAAAGAACCATCAGAGGCCAAGAGAAAAAGAAATCTGGTTCTATGTAAGTCAAGCTTATTAAGGCCAAGAATGAATGCAAAAAATTAAGTGAAGAAAACAGTTCAGACAGGAAAAATCTTGCCTGCTACCTTTTAGTAAATTGGTGTGGGAGACCCTGCCTGGGGCTGCCTCTGTGCATGTCACTCGGCGTGGAATTCTTTCAGGGCCCACGGTAATGTTCCTTGCCACGTATTTGAATTAACCAGACCCAAAGGATGAAACTTTCAAATTAAACACATTCCTTAAGGACTCCAGGCTCATTGTGTATGCACCAAGGAAACACAACACATCCTAAAAATAATACACACACAGAGAAGCGCATTTTTCCACCAACATTAAAGTAGAATATGAGTTATGGCCTGGCTCATGGGAATAGACGTTTGATTACATGCAGAACGGAGCTTTCGTAAATAGCATCCGTCTTTGTGCGCTACCACAATCATTACCGACCATTTAATTTTACTCCCCAGCAACTCATCCATCACGGTTGGAGACCATTCAGTTTCAGGCCCCCCTCCCCCACACCCACCTTCGGACTGAGGAGGCATCAAGTGTTACCAGGTTCACTGCTCCAGTCAGGTAGATGACTAACCCACCACCAAGGAGTTCATGAGACTATTAGATTCACCGAAGTGTCTGCTGACTTGAACATGGCCTTCTGGGGAGAGGCTGGAAGCAGAGTTACAAAGGCAGCTGCTCTGTTTGCTCTCCCTACAAGGGAATTATGGGAAGGTGTTTCAGCCTTGGGGATGCGGGTATCCCAGAGCAAAGCGACTCTCACACATGCCTGCCTTTTCCCGTGTCCCTTGTACCTAGCATTTGACACTTCTGCATACCATTACTGAGGCCAGTGGCCATGCGTCCTGTTTGATGCATTGCCTCATAAGAAATGATATAAAGGAATTGTGGGCCTCACAAATCCTACTATAATATAATACGAGTTTGCCCCAAAGGCGAAGCTCGCCGGGGATAGCAGCTGTCAGGATGTCTGTACTGCTGTGGCAAGCACGTTAGCAGCCTGCAGAGAAGGGGAGTCTGCTCCCAGCACCTACATCAGACAGCTCGCAACCAACCTGTACCGTTAGCCCCAGAGAATCCAATACTTCGTTTTCACTTCTACAGGCACCTACACACATGACATGCACACAAACTTATACAAATGAGAATAAATCTTAAAAAAAAAAAAAAAAACAGAATGAAGAGGTACCAATGGCAGGGAACCTCTTATGACTGGGGACAGTTACAGATTGTACATTTGAACAATGACTTAAACATTTAAATGGAGACCTGGCCTTATAAACTATAGTGATATGTCTCCCTAGAAATTAAACTTCCGTTAAAAGTGAGGATTTTTGCTGGCTGTTGGAAGTCTGACGCTCATGTCATGAGAAGGAAGTTAGAAAGCCTCGGGCCTGCAGACACGTCAGATCCCTTGCTCCCTTCAACTGTATCAGCTGTTAGTATAGCTGACAGGCAATAAGCTAACTTGGATTAAGCTAAAGACACATGTTTGTCTTTTCTATTGACTAGGAAGGAGCCAGATGAGGGCAAAGTGTCTATTGTTTGTCATCACTTCCAGTCTCCAAGAATACTCACTGATTCCACAGTCCCCCAGAGGAAGAACACGAAGGGGGGGACCTCCGAATCCTGATAAATGTTTTCAGTTCCTGGCACTCAGTTTTTCTCTGGTCTTGGCCAGAAGGAGCCCTAGCTGTGGACACCGGCCAAAACTTTATACTGAAGCCATTCATTCACAAGGGAATTCAGGAGCCGGGGCGTGGTGGTGCTCAGGAGGCAGAGGCAGGTGGATTGCTGTGAGTTCAAGGCCAGCCTGGGCTACAAAGTGAATCGAGGACAGCCAAGGCTATACAGAGAGACCCTGTCTCGAAAAACCATAAATGAATGAATGAATGAATAAATAAATAAATGAAAAAAACCCGAGTAAGGGAGTTCAGAAGAAGCAGAAGGTATGAAAGAGGAAGTGGTTTCACTTACTGCTCCTACTTTCTGTCTGGCATTGGTTGTGTTTATTTTGTTTCATTTGATCCCTAACTATACAGCGAGACGGACAGGAGTCCTCTCAGTAAACACCAACAATACTGGCTCAGGGATCTGAGAAAGGAAAGAGCTGGTGGCAGAACCAGACACGTGGAGCTTTCAAGGCCAAGCACTTTCACAGTCTGTGCTGTTTTGGGTTTTTGTTTGGTTTTGCTTTTAATTCAGGCAACATTTCTAACAGCCTTTATTCTTCCATTCAGACTGTTTGCTTTAAACCTCCCGGCTCAAAGGAGACCCAGAGCTGCCAAATCCGGACAGGTGGGCCCTCGACTGTGGTGGTTAACATGGCACTGGCCATTAGGGAGTTAGGAAAGGCCAAGCCATTCTCTCCCTGTGCCTTGGTCGGGGGTGGGGGTGGGGAGGTGTGGGGGGCGGAGGGGGGGGGTCAGGAGGGTCACTTGGCTGTAAAATAGCAACAGGTGGATGGGAGAGTTTATGACCCCACCTAGAAGCCTATCAGGAAGGCCTACAGTGGGTATTCCAGGAAGGGTAAGTACAAAAAGTTACAACCCAACCAAAAACATACTAACGGCAGAGAGGAAACCCATTTACAACTTTTTGTTTTCAAATACTAATGGACTCAGGCCTATTTCTCGTCTCTTCTCTTCTCACCTGACAATAGCTAAGCTCTTCTCAACTGTGCCAGTGAGATTCATTTATGTGTGTGTGTGTGTGTGTGTGTGTGTGCATTTGTGTACGTGTATACACACAAACATCTAATGCTAGATTTTATTAGAAACTCTATGGGTTAAGACCTGTTAAAGGCAAGAGGACCAGAGGGCTAAGTTGCTCATGGAGGACCTTTCCCATCCACCGATACAGTGAGTAGGGCCACATGCCAAGGAAAATCAGACAAATGGTCCCCATATCCAGCCTGCCAAAACCAGGCTTGCTTTAATGAGTGGAATTAGGATTAATTCATTCAACAAATATCTAGAGCCCTAGCTATGCAGCACACTGTGTTAGACGCCGGGGTACCATGGAGTGATTCAACACAGACCCAGCCCTTCCTCATACCTCACAGGCTGCCAGAAGCCGCCAGTGTTAAGTACAGCCAAGAATTCTACACATAAAGGTACCGCTGAACCCATAAACGTGGTCACTAGGGAGAGAGACTCAGGACAAGGAAGATGCAGGTGAGTCAGGGGACGTATCTGAGGAAGAGATACCTGAAGCAAGGTCGGAAGACTGGCCCAGATTATCTATCCACTGACAAGGGGGGTACAGGTGCGTGGTGGAGTACAGTTCAGCCACAGAGAGAAACGGAGTGCTGACTCACACAACACAGATGAAACGCTATGTGACGCTCGGATTCACGTCATATAAAACACCCCAGACCGGAAGGTCTGTAAGGGGCACAAATTATACTGGTGATTATCTAGGGCAGGGCGTGAGGGGCTGGGACAGTGCTGGTGAGGGCCAAGGCTGAAAAGCAAGGGCTAACGGGGCAGGCCTGACTGCTGAGGGGTGCCAAAGCACTTCTGTGGAGGAATGAAAACATCCTTCAGTGGGATCGTGGTTGTGGTAACACGCCATTGTGAGGACACCGGACACAGTGAGTTGTGTACCTTAGGGAACTGTCTGGAACGAACATGAACAGCAGGAGAGGGGTTGTAAACTGAGAGGCCAGGGTTGTTACCTCAGATGCCAAGGTTACGACCTCAGAGCCAAGGTCATGACCTCAGAAGGAGCAAGGTAAACACAATGGAGAACGTCCTCACGAGGTCAGGCCAAAGAGGGGAGCAGGACAGCACGGGGGGGGGGGGGGAGGGCTCTGTGAAGTGCACTGTTTGTCCTAAGCACGAGTGGATGCCAGTGGAGGTTTTGAGGAGGCAGTGGGAAGAGGAGCGGGGAATCACACGGCAAAAGCTCATTCTGGAGCTGGGCAGCTGGCTCAGTCACTACAATGCTTGTCATGTAAGTGTTAGCACCTGCATTTGGTACCCAGAACCTATGTGGAGGGGGGAAGGAGGAGGAGAAGGAGGAGGGGGAGGAGGAGGAGGGGGAAGAGGAAGAGGAGGGGAAGGGGGAGGAGGAGGAAGGGGAAGAGGAGGAGGAGGAGAAGGAGAAAGCCAAGCAGAGCATCTCTGTAATCCTAGTACTGGAGAGGCAGAGACCATTGTGTCTCTGACCACTGCTGCCTGTGAGCTCCAGGCTAGCAAGTCTGTCTCAAAAATGAATTCCTTATATTTATTTGAGTGGCAGCCCTTGCTTTATAGCAGCGGTTCTCAGCCTCCCTAATGTTGCAACCTTTGCCACAGTTCTTCATGTTGTTGTGACCCCGCCAACCATAAAATCATTCCAGTGCTACCTCAGAGCTGTAATTTTGCTACTGCAAATATCTGATATGTGACCCCAAAGGGGTTGTGACTCACACAGGCTGAGACCCCTGCCTTATGGTATCTTGTCATCAGTGCATGTTTTTCAAATCATTAATGACAATTACAGAACACCTGAAGATATACCCTTAAACTTCTAGAAGTGTTCAGCTCAGAGTATGTGTGCTGACAGATTAAAAAAAAAACTCGATGGTTTCTGAGTCCCAGCATGTCATCAACTACAAGTGAATATTTCATGATTTATCTCATGTGACAGGTCACAGTGAAAATGCAGCCACACTAAAAATATATTAAACTGCCTTTAGGCTGTGTGTATAAAGTATATATAAAATGTAAATGAATTTCATTTAGATTTGGCTACTAACCTCAAGATAACTCATTATATAATGCAGAAATCCCCAAATCCAAAAGTCAACCTCAAATCTGAAATACTTGTGGCTGCAAGCGCTTTGGATAATGGAAATTCCTCTGTGAACCCCAACCCCTGCGCGCGCGCGCGCACACACACATACACACCCAGGCACACATATGCACACACACATATCTCATTATAATTAAAAAACATATTTTGCATAAAATGTCCTGGGAATAATTGGCTCTTTAATATATAACGTCTGAACTAAATTAAATTTATTTCCTCATATTTAGCCTCTTGACAACCTTTGAGCAATGGGAAAGGATAAGAAAATCAATTGTATAATAATATGAAATCCAAAGCATTGTTAGCTAGCTGGGAACTAGAGTCTTTCTGGTGACCTGACTCGGTGGACCGATTCCTCGCACGCTCACTTCGGCGTATGGGTGAAGGGCGCCCTTATCTCTCCGACCTCACCTCACCACTCTGGCGCTCGCAGCAGATAATGCCTCCACTTCATTTATCTGAGTTGTTTCCGTTCTGCTCTACGCCCAGTGGGGACCTTTCTGTGGTCCTGGTTTTAACTCAGAAATATATTTGAACTGACAGTTGACTTAGCTCAGCAAGTAACCAGCTTCCTGGAATAGTGTTGTTAAAATCATGAAATTCGGCGTGGCTATGTGTGTATTCTAGATTTTCACATACGACGCATTTACACTTTTTTTTCCAGCAGGGCTGGGGAGATGGCTCAGTGAGCAAAGTGCTTGCTGTTCAAGCCTCACAATTTGGGTGGGGATCCCCCCCAGAACACATGTAAAATACAGGCACAGCAGCTCACATGCGGGGGTCCTGGAGCTTTCAGGAATGGACCCTAGGGTGACATAATGGTTCTCTCCGTGTAAGGAGGACACTACAGTCGCTCCCATCACTCATTTACATCTGTGCAAATCTGCACGTTGAGATGGTGTTCATGGCATGAACCATCCCTTATTGACTGCGTACTGCATGTCGGGACTTTTGCCAGGAGCCTGATTCTCCTTTCTCAGACAATTCCACAAGGTCAGCATCAGGGCTCCTGCTTCAGAGATGAGGGAAGATTCACATCAGCAATTGGCGTCCCTGACAGCTGTTCAAACTAAGGGAGATCAGATTAGAAGGCTCTGCGCAGCAAGGAGTCTTGCTCCCTGATGGCTGGGCGTGGACTGATGTAGGCTCTGTGATGACATCATAACGTAAACCAGAGGAGACACTGTAAGTTGAAACGGTCCATGAGGCAGGAGCTGACCTCAGGAAGCAAGGGAGCATCCCAAATGTCTCACCATATTGGGAGGCCATGCAGTGAGGGCCACTGGCTTATGGAAGCCCTGGAGTTGACTTCAGCTCAGCAACTAACCAGCTTCCTGGAACAGTGTTGTTGAGATCGTGAGATGCAGTGTGGCTCTGTGTGTATTCTGGATTTCCACATTACGAGGCGTTTGCACTCTTTTCCAGCAGGGCTGGGGAGATGGCTCAGTGAGCAAAGTGCTTGCTGTTCAAGCCTCACAATTTGGGTGGGGATCCCCCCAGAACACATGTAAAATACAGGCACAGCAGCTCACATGCGGGGGTCCCAGTGGCTGAAGTTCAGCCACTGACTGATAGTAAAACTCACCATGTTCCTCTGAAGCAGTGATTCTCAGGATGTGAGTCACAAATGGCCCCTTCACAGAGGTCACACATCAGATATTTACACCGCGATCCATAACAGCAGAAAAATTAGTCGTGCAGCAGCAATAAAAATAACTGTATAGTTTAGGGTCACCACAGCATGGGGGGGGTGGTTAAAGCTCATGGCAGTAGGGAGCTCGAGAGCCACTGGCCCTTAGCCACCACCAACTGTACAAGAGAGTTTATTTGTAAAGTGACCGAGGTAGCATGCCATGGAAACGCAGCACCGCAGTCTTTAGCTTTTGTCAGTTCAGCACCTGGTCTTCTGCAAGCGCCATTTACTTGGTGTGCTCCTCAGTCTAGTTGCCTCCAACCCACGTGACACCTGACTATGTGAAACGCAGCTGGGCTGAAATGAGATGTGCCCAAGATGTATAAACTTACATTAAAAAAAAAAAGTGTAAAGTAGCCTAGCAACTATTTTATAGGTTACAGGTTGAAAAGAAAATACCATTTTACACACAGATCAGGTTAACGACAACGTACTATCAAAATTTTCTCACCTACTTCCCTCAGCCTTAATGTAGTATAGAAGAATTTTAATTATCTATGTCACTTGTATTGCAGTTCTATGGAGAGTTCATATCCAGAATAAAGACTTCTCAGGCCTACTGAGAGCTTGCTAAGACTCTGTCATACGGCAGTGGCTGTGTGCTAGTTTAATTCTGCAAAGGCTAACTGTTCATATGAACACTTGGGCAAGACTGAAGATGGGTGGGAGCCATGTGCTTCGACCCCAGTACTAAGGAGGCTGAGGCAAGAAGGTACCAGGCTTACCCAGGTTAGATGGTACCCTGCCACAGGTCAGCAAGCAGGAAAAGGAAGGAAGGAAGGAAGGAAGGAAGGAAGGAAGGAAGGAAGGAAGGAAGGAAGGGTATAAAAACTTCAGGGGCAGATAAAAAGTGAACAATAAGTTTATAGAATTGCGTAGAGTAAAAGAGGGGAAGGTGTATTAGGAGTTATATTTTAGATTCTGATTCTTTTAAAGAGAGAGAGAGAGTGTGTGTGTGTGTGTGTGTGTGTGTGTGTGTGTGTGTGTACAGTCTGTGTGCAGGTGTCCGCGGTGGTTGGAAAGGGGGTAACAGATCCTTTGGACCTGAAGTTTTAGGGATTCATGAGTGGCCCCATGAGGGTGCTGGGATTCAATCTCAGGTCCTGTGCCAGAGCAGTACACACTCTTAACCACTGGGCTGTCTTTCCAGACCCCAGGTTAGGAGTCTTGATTTATTTGACTGCACAAAGTAATTTTCAAAAGACTCTAAGAGCAGACGTCAATCAAGTTTCCCCATGATTCACGGGGACAGAGTGGAATAGAGTGCGCATCAAAGTTCCGCTGGGCAATGGTAGTCAGCTGCTGGGCAGTGGTCGTCAGCTGCTGCTGGGCAGTGGTGGTCAGCTGCTGCTGGGCAGTGGTAGTTAGCTGCTGGGCAGTGGTGGTCAGCTGCTGGACACTGGTGGTCAGTTGCTGCTGGGCAATGGCGGTCAGTTGTTGCTGGGCAGTGGCGGTCAGCTGCTGGGCAGTGGCGGTCAGCTGCTGGACAGTGGCAGTCAGCTGCTGGGCAGTGGTGGTCAGCTGCTGTTGGGCATTGGTGGTCAGCTGCTGGGCAGTGGTGGTCAGCTGTTGCTGGGCAGCGGTGGTCAGCTGCTGGGCAATGGTGGTCAGCTGCTGGACACTGGTGGTCAGCTGCTGGACACTGATGGTCAGTTGCTGCTGGGCAATGGTGGTCAGCTGCTGGGCAATGGTGGTCAGCTGCTGGGCAATGGTGGTCAGCTGTTGCTGGGCAGTGGCGATCAGCTGCTGGACAGTGGTGGTCAGTTGCTGCTGGGCAGTGGTGGTCAGCTGCTGGGGTCTGGTTGTTTGGCTGCTCATTTGTGGATGGTACTTATAGCTCTTGTTTGTTCCTCTGTAAAAACAACCGTTGACATCCATCTACGAAATCTCAGCTCACTGGTCAGAGAATATTTTCATGATGTTCACAGCCCGAGAAAAACCAAGGGGAAGTGCATCAGGGAAACTTCTGCCAGCCACTCGCTCTGACATGGGAACACACTCAAGATTTGCATCTAAGTGATGCTCCGCACTCTTCCAAAATGCTGGCATGCAGGTACCATTTGTAATGTTTCTAAAGTTCAAGTTAAAACAGAGGAGAAAAGTCCTGGTGGAGCCTACTGATGCCTCAGACCCAAAGGAAAAACCCTTCTGGGAGAAATAATGCTTTACCCTTGAAGTACATTAGAACTCAACTCCCCATACCCTCAAAATATAAAAATAAAAAAAAAATTAGAGTCAAACCAAGGAAGAGGAGGCAGCAGCTGAAACTTCAGATCCGAGAGACTGAACTTTCTGGTGGTATAACACACAACATTAAATCTGGAAGAATTCAACTCTGAAGTTAGTATCACCAGAAAAAAAGAGAAAAAAAACAATAGAAAATATTTAACTATGTGCATATGTTTGTACACAAACAGAAAGAGATATAAACAGACCTTAATGAGTGTGGTAGACTTTAATTATCTTTGTACAGTAATTGGGAATGGTTTTGTTCTGATTTATTCCATAACGCTTACTGTGTTCTGTTAACAACGAATGTTTCCCCTCACATCCCATAATAGAAGGCTTTTATTGCCTACTTTTTCTCACATCTGCTTCTCATTTAATGACCATTGTTCTGGTCTGTCAGAGCGAGAGGCTACACAACTCTCCAAATCTGCAAGATTAAGCAAATATTTTGACAATGCCCAGACTTTTTTTTTCTCCTTTCCTTCTTTTTACCAGAATAAATTAAAATTGCAAAAAAGAAAAAAATTCGCTCACCCATTAGGGGAGTTCTGAGTGGAAAGAGCCAGAAGAACCAAGAGGCATGCAGTGACACAGACTTCCGGGCCGTATCGTTTACGAGCCCCCCAGATCACACCTGAGCAACACCCACACTGCTGAGGTCACAAGAAGCATACCTGGGGGGGGCGGGGGGCTGGACTAACCCATCGTGGGGAGCCTACAACTGTGATAGGCCGCTGCAACAAAACACAGGTCTTCTTCTTGTTTTCTGAGACCCTCTAGCCTTCACACACACACAACTGCTCACGTAAGCACCTGTGCTCCTGAATACTCAATACGCCATGAACTAACCCGCAAGGCCACGGATGGTATAATTACCAGGAAGGTGGCGGTTCCCATGAAGAGGAGGAGAATGTTCAAGAACAGACATGTTTCTATGAGACTTTGGGAGAAAAAAAAAAGAGTTCAGATGAAGGGACAGGGGAAGAACTCATTCCCAGTGAGCATCCGTTTGTTCTGTTAGCAATGCAGGAGGAGGCATAAACCGAACAAAAGAGGCAGACAATGAAAATACATGCAGAGAACTGATGGTGGCCCCGGCCCCTAAGAGACGTTAGCTCAGAGGGACAGCTGCTGCCCTTCAGAGCAATGCAGAGAACAAATTGAAGAGCAGCAACTCCAGAGCCAGAGCAAGGTGAGTCCAAGGTCCAAGTCAACCCTGGAGACATAAGCCTCTTAGAAGGTTGACGCCGGGAGCCTCTCTGTGGAGGCTGCTGTGCACCAGCCAGAGAAAGATCTTCAGGAAAGGATCATCGGGAGGAGCACAGATTTCTGTCAGAGAGACAAAGGGGAGAGAGAGAGATGGGGGGGGGGCAGGGCTGCAGAAGTTAGCAGGCAAGGAAAGATGGAATGGCGAGGGACTCTTCCTGACTCCCAGGCAGCTCCTCATCCTACAGGCTTACACTTTCTTCAGGGAGGAAAATGCAAGGCAGGCTTTGTGCTCCAGGAAGCTCAAAGGCAAGTCTGTAAAATTCACAGGCACTCCTGCTGAACACGGGTGGAGTCCTGGTGGACAGCCGCTGGACACTCCCTTCACTGGTAGGGCTACTGACAACTGTCAGCAGGGCCACTCATGGGATCCAGTCTGTGCCTTTTTGTTTGTTTGTTTGTTTGTTTGTTGTTGTTGAGACAGGGTTTCTCTGTGTAGCCTTGTCTGTTCCGGACTCACTTTGTAAACCAGGGCTGGCCTTGAACTCACAGAGATCTGCTTCCCTCTGCCTCCCCGAGTGCTGGGATCACAGGCGTGCGTCACCACATGTAGCTGCGAGTCCAAGGCTTTTAATGAGCTTCTCTGGAAGGTCTTCACGAAGAACCCTGACTCAGCCATCAACCTTTTCCTCTATCAAAAAGTTTTGAAAACCATGTTCATGTCCCCATTTCTGGAACTTTCTGAACGTAGGCAGCACTGAGAAGAAAGAAAAGGCCCAAAGCCTTGACTTCAATGTAGAAGACTTCAGGAGTGGGCTTCCCCACAGTAGAGATCAGCAGCTAGGAGGATTTGCTGCTCACTCAGAGCAATCGGAGTTAGGTGCCAAGCACCCACGCACCCACATCGGGCAGCTCAGCAGGCTGCAAGGATTCAAACTCCAGCCCAACCACACCCCGGCTATGTGACCTAGGGAAATAACCTAACTGCTCTGTGCATTGTTTTTCTTATTGTCTACATGGGGCTGTGGTGGCCATGGGTAAAGATTAGAAGGCAATGTTGGTGCAGAGCTCGGTGTGGGGTGAGTGCTCCCCAAACATTAGCTGCTGTTTTGCATAGGTCTACCCAAAAGTACTTTCAATGACTGAGCCCAATCTAGGGGGAAGGAAGGAAGTAGACCCGGATTCCAGTGAGTGAAGCATAAATATCAGCTGGGGCCCTTAACGGGTTCCCTCTCTCACTGGCACACGAGCTGGTCAGCACTGCTCTAGAGGCTGGCTATGCGGGCACCCTATACAACTTGAGCTTCCTGTAGCGTAATAGCTCCTAACAACCCACTCGGGTACAGACCTCGCTTTGGAAGAAGAGGCCAAGCAAACGAAGCACCGGGCATAAGGCCTCCCTTTGTTAGGAGTTCAATTAAACACCAGTCTGGGAGGGTTGACCCTGCGATACAGACTCAGCTCATCGGATGCAGCAAGCATTTGATTGGGCCCTTGAGGTGTTATCAGGAGATCAGAAAGATGCTGAGGATGCTGCCGCCAAGAGAAACAAGGAGATGACCCTGTCCTCAAGGAGGCCGTAGTCTAGAGGGAGGAAGAGACAAACTTTAAGGCAAGGTTGCCTGAGATGAACGCAGCGACAGAAGATGGAAGGGTGGCGTGAGAAGGAAAAGTAAGGGGTCGTTAACTCTGGTCGGGGGTGGGGGTGGTGGTTGGGTTGACAAGGCAGCTCGGAAGGCTTCCCCAAAGAGCAGACAGAGCAGGCATCCATCGGCCGAGATCAGTAGAGCCAGCCCTGTGAAATGGTTAACGGGCTTCTTCATTCACAGAAGCAACCCAGAGATGCCTGTGGGACCACCCCTGACTCCTCGGCATGAACAGGCGCACGTGACTAAGGTGTAACTAGCTTTTGTTACAGCGGCAATGCCTCACATTTTGAAAAACAAGGATTAACATGAATCTGGTTGCCGCCGCCCCCCCCCCCCCCCAAGAGAAAAGGGATTCTGGATCGCCTTTCCAAAGCACACCTCCTAAGTGAGCAGCAAGGTGAGAAGCCTGGTGGGTCCAAGACTTGGAAGGCTTGCTGCATTTGTTTCAAACAGCAGTGTGTCCGAATCAGAAGGCGTCTGGTGGCTGCAGAGATGGCTGGGTTGGCAATGTGCCTGCCAGGCCAGACATGAGGAGCTGAGTTTGAGTCCCAGAACCTAATGCCATGTCTCGGTTACCTACATCTGTAGTCACTTGAGAAGGGAGCCTTAACGTAGAGATGCCGCATCAGATTGGCCTGTGGGCCTGCCCATGGGGGGATGTCTTGCTTATTAATCGGTGCAGGAGGACCAAGCTCACTGTAAGCAGCACCATTCCAGGGACGGGTGGTTGGGGGCTGTGTAAGAAAGCCAGGTGAGAGAGGGTCAGCAAGCAGTGTCCCTCCATGGTTTCTGCTTTAAGTTCCTGCCTTAACTTCCCCTCAGCGATGGACTACGACCAGACGTTAAGTAAACCCTTTCCTTCCAAGATGCTTTTGGTCAAGAGTGTTTTATTGCAGCAACAGACTGAAACCAGAACACCCCATAAAAAGCCAGATTTGGGTACATACGCTTTAAACCCTGGCACTGGGGAAGTAGAGATAGGTAAGTCCCCAAAGCTTGCTGGCTGGCCAGCTTAGTTGAGTGAGGTTGACCTCTGCCTCTGGCCTCCACACACACATGTGTGTGTATGTGTCTACATATGTGCACACACATGTGAACTTACACATGTTCCTTATAATTTTTGGTTTTTTAGTGTGTATGTGTATGTGAATGTGCGTGCACGCACGCTTCTTTCTTCCTTATTCCAATACCTAATAATTTCTGCAGTCCAGCACAGGAAACGGGTATTGATCATAATAAACCACCACACCCTGAGACACCTGCTCCAGCAGGTTGTGGTCTCCATGGAAACGCTCCAATAGAACCGATCTGAATTCAATTTCAGGAGTAATGAGAGCAGATAACTTCACACTCAATCAATCACTGTCAGCCACTGTTATCAGCCAATCAGTCACGATGTCAGTCAGCCACCCTCTCCTCACACTTCTTCTGCATCGTGGTCAGATGAGAATGTTCCGACAGCTAGAAGCAACAGGATCAAATTGGCTCTGCGTTCCTGGCAAGACGCCCATGACAGGGCAACACACTGTGTTTGCAAAGACAATAAACAGATAAGCCAACCGAAGCATACAGCAGGTGGAATATTCTGCACGGAGGCCTCAGTGCTCACTCACGATGCAGAAGGCAGGGATAGACTTGGGGTGCAAGAGTTGCTATCGTTTCATCTCCTCAATTAACCAGGAAGGTGGGGGAAGGTGCAATAGGGAGGTTAACATGCTCATCCAAAGCTGCCCAGCAAATTGGTAGAAAGCCTCAAATTAAATTTCTAGCATCCTCTTTGTTCAGTGGTGGCTCAGGAGGCCAAGGTGTGTCACTTGAGAACATTATTTTGTTTTTTTGGCGGGTTTTGCTTTTGTTTTTAGTTTTGTTTTGTTTCGTTTTTTAGACAAAAGAGCAGTGGTACATGAAAGGTGGGTTCTATTCCTGCATGAGGCTCCCAGAGCCTGTGGAAATCTTGGGGACACATGGTGATGCGTGCTCTGGGGCCACCTCAAACCTTTTGCCGAACTTGACCAAACAACCCTGACTTGGAAGGAGTAAACAAGACTTTCTGGTTCTGCCCCGCTACCAGATCCTCGTATAAAGCAGCATTTGTGAGGAATTGAGGGCAGGGCGATCGAAAACACAGGAATGGATCTCCCTAAAAAATCATGGTGGGCGGAGGTGAAGCTTGAGAGGGAACAAAAGATCTGCTGTTGAAAAAAAAACATGTTTGAAGCTCTTGTCAGTCAACTTCAGCCAGAAGGCAAGTTACTTTGGAGTCCTTGGAGGGAGTCAGAGTTCTGGGGAGTCATGTGGAAGGCTGGGCTGTTAAAACAGGCTCAGCTCTAGGTATCCTGTGTGTGTGTGTGTGTGTGTGTGTGTGTGTGTGTGTGTGTGTGTGTGATGAAACACGGGGCCTGGTACATACTACACAAGTGCCCATTGTTGAGCTATAGCCCAAACCATGTTTGAATTTTGAGGCGGCCTCAGTAAGGTGCTCACCGTGGCTGTGCACCTCTGAGCATCTTGCCTCAGCCTCTCCGAGGAGCCGGCATTACAGGAATGCTCCGCCACACCCAGGTCTGAGCAGTCGATGGGCTGACTTCTTCCACTGTATTAGTGCTTTTTGCCTATTTGCTCAGAGACATGGTTCTCTGGGGGTGGGGGGAGGGGCTCCTGTTCTTCCCGGGTAAGCAGCTGAGATTAACAGTTTAGGAGTTTAGGAGTCTTCAGGCTTCAGTGTGAACAAGAACCTTATGCAAATCCCCACATTGGTACCTCAAAAAACTACCCTGTGCAAAGAGCCCAGCTGTTCAGCAAAGGCACCCGGGATTCTGCCACA
This sequence comes from Acomys minous, assembly GCF_964271855.1. Taxonomy (NCBI): domain Eukaryota; kingdom Metazoa; phylum Chordata; class Mammalia; order Rodentia; family Muridae; genus Acomys; species Acomys minous. The sequence goes on along the minus strand of NC_140494.1, from coordinate 128,010,089 downwards.
CACTCTCTGCCAGTCACCTTTGGGAAGCACTGGCGACCAATGCTGTTGGGAGGAAGCTGTTAATCATGGTTTGGTTGTGGTTTTTCTAATGACATCTCTTCCCTGACTTTTCTCTACTTCATAAATCATGTTTTTTTGGCCTGCATCACAGGAGCATAAGCTTAAGACTGTGGGCAGAGGCTTATGCCTGAAGGACTGGGACAGGGTTCTGCCAGCTGCGAGCAGGCTTTACTTTACACAGTAGGGGGCGTTCAAGGCACCCTCCTAGTCCACTGACATCAATCTAAGGTAGCTGAGACACAAAACTGAAGCAAAGAGGTGAGTTTGAACTTGAGCCATAGGGCAATGTGGGTGCTCTGGCAGCCTTAACATTAGCCTGGGGATTCATTCTTTCTATCTACTCCTGGGACTCCTCTCTCTCTCTCTCTCTCTCTCTCTCTCTCTCTCTCTCTCTCTCTCCTTCTTGCAAAGTACTGGAGCCTTCTGTTTCTGTCTACTGACCTTTCCTCATCTTGCCTTCTTAGCTCAGTTACTCCTGTGTGCATGATACAGGACATCTGATAGGCCTTGGGGTGGGGGGTGGGGGAGGCGATGACAAGGATACTGTGCACACTAAGTCACATATCTAATAAGAATAGACCCAGGCATGTTTTCACCATGATATCCCAAGAACATAGAGGAGGTGAGCGTGGGCCGAGCATCTGTTGACAGGCAGGCGCCTGGCTGCCTCACTACACATAGAGCTCCCCTTGCAGCCGCCTACGTCCCCAGCAAATACAAGCCATTGTACCTATTTTACAGATGTGAGAATTGAGGCTCAGAGAGGTCCATGCCTACATCCGAATGACAGCTAAACACTAACGCCCTCACTAAAGTAATGGCAAGTGTTGGCTATGGGCTTGTGTGACACAGGGGCTAACTATTAACCTTCATCCCAGTTAGAGGCCAGCGTCTCTACTTCTGTTTTGAGACTATAGAACAGAGAAGCTTAGACCCTTGCTCAAGGAATCGAGTCTGGCAGAACTGAGTCTGGGACCTCACGTCCAGCTTTGTTCTCTGGTCCCTTAGCCTCATACCCAATCGTCCTCTAGCACACATGGGGCCTTTCCCAGCACTATATGTTGGGTTTCTGTTATAGGTACAGGCATGTCACAATGTCATAATTAAAGTGGTCATGTAATTCACTTTCCAAACCTACACTCACCTGGGAGTCATGAGGATCCCTTAGCAATTACCCATGAGTAATAGCGTAACTCCAACAGGCTCCAGGAAGTCAAGTGTGACTTTACATCGGTCTTACACACACACACACACACACACACACACACACACACACACACACCAGTAGACGTGCCTCCCCCTACCCCATCTCACGCGTGCTGGTCAGCTGGACTACAGTTGTGAAAATAAGACCTCACACAGAACAAGCCTGCTCCTCCTCCCATCCCAAGAGCTGACAGCCCTTGCTTTACCTAACACATTTTCTTTAACTTGTTTTCTCCCCAAAGACTATGCATAATTGGTCAGCCACGAGAGATTAATTTGTACTTAGCTGGCTGAGCAGCCGTGTGATAACTCAATAGCGGATGGCACTGGTCCTGCAGCTTCCCTCCCGAGTCTCCCACCCCAGCCTGCTCCTGCGGGAATTCACGCACTTCATTCGTGCTCGCCTGAAGGAGTCGGAACTGAGTTTGCAAGCTTTTCCAGAAGCACCGTTGTTATTTGGGAAATGAAAAAAGGAGCAAAACCGTCTCCCATCATCAGCTCACGGGAGAGGATGTCAGGGTAGTGGAGGCGGCAGGGAAGCGAGCAGGGCAAGCTATCTAGGGCTTTTGTGTTCATCGCTTTTTTCCATGGCTGTTACGAAACACCAGGTTAAAAAAAATCAACCTAAGGAAAGAAGGGCTGATTATGGCTCAGCACTCGATGGTGCAGGTCATCACAGTGGGAGGGGCACTGCAGCAGGCGTGTACAGCAACTGGCCATGTTGCATCCTCAATCGGGAACAGAGGGAAATGGATTCTGGGACTCATTCCGTCCTCTGTCTTGAAACTCAGTCTAGAATCCCAGCCCATGGACCGGTGCTACCCCTGTTTAGCATGAGTCTTCCTATCTTAACTAAGATAATCTAGAAATACCTCAAAGGTGCGTCCAGATATTTGTTCCCTGGGTGATTTTTAGTTTCTTTCAAGTTGTCAATCATCACTAACCATCATCACCTTCGTCCTGTTGATACTGTTTCCAGCTACAGGATGGGGAGACCAGCAGAGGGGTGGCAAGGATGATGGTGGTGGTGACGATGACAGTGGTGGTTGACATTGATGGTGGCAGGGATGCTGATCACAGTGAAAATGGTGGCAGGGATAAATAAGACAATGACAGTGTTGATGATGGTGATGTCACAAGCTGCTCTACACTGATTATATCAATTAATTAGCTCTCAACCTTTACAGTGTAGCTATCACTGTAAAGCCGGAGAGACAGAGAAGCTCCAACTCACAAGAGACAAAATACCCACCCAAAGTTCAACTCAGGCAATCTGACCTCAACGCCGACACTCATCAGTGGTCCTGGACACTCAAGGCACAAATCAACTCCCAAGTGACGGGGTGTAGGGCAGCAGAGGCTGGTGTGATGTACACACCCCTCCTTTCCTCACAGGAGAGGATACTGGCTCAGTCCTGATCCTCCTGCAGAAAATGCTGTCCCACTAAGGACTCAGTGAAAATGAAACTTGAGGTCAAACTCAGCTCACACAAGGAGGTACCAAGTAAGTGTTAACTGCACCATGGTGGCAGCTCCTCAGAAATTCAGGACAGGTCCACTCTAAGACAGTAATTCAACACTTAGACTCCGGGTCCAGCATCACAGCCAATTCCAGATAAGCATGGAAGCATGGCATGGCCCACGTTAATGACTGTCCTCAACTTCCCAGGGCTTCCAATGCCCCATCTGTACAGAGAACCTTCTAACGTGTGCAGAGAAGCACCGTGGGGCAACAGTGGGGAATGAGGAATGCAAGAGATCAAGGAGAAAAAGAATTTGACTTTTTTTTAAAATTTGACTATTTTAAGCACCCCCACCCCAAGTCACTTAACCTGGCCCCCGTCTCTCTGATGGCTCTTTCCCTCTCTCCTTTATCAGTCCACCAAACAGACACGAGAGTGTAGTGCACATTGCCACACAAAGGCAGGACATGATGCCAAGAGCTGGGTTGTACTCAGAGGGTTTGATATCAGAAAGAACTGTGAAGGGATCCACAGATATGGGTAGAGTTTCCTCCAAGATGCTCCCCCAACAAACCTGTGGCTTTTCAAGAGGTTTGACGTTAGAATGGGACAGAGAAGAAAACACAGCTCACTGACATAGAGCTGAGACGTTCACTGTGGTGCCCTCAGGGGTGTGGGAAATGGCTCACTGACATAGAGCTGAGACGTTCACTGTGGTGTCCTCAGGGGTGTGGGAAACAGCTCACTGACACAGAGCTGAGACTTTCACTGTGGTGTCCTCAGGGGTGTGGGAAACGGCTCACTGACACAGAGCTGAGACGTTCACTGTGGTGTCCTCAGGGGTGTGGGAAACGGCTCACTGACACAGAGCTGAGACGTTCACTGTGGTGTCCTCAGGGGTGTGGGAAACGGCTCACTGACACAGAGCTGAGACGTTCACTGTGGTGTCCTCAGGGGTGTGGGAAACGGCTCACTGACACAGAGCTGAGACGTTCACTGTGGTGTCCTCAGGGGTGTGGGAAACGGCTCACTGACACAGAGCTGAGATGTTCACTGTGGTGTCCTCAGGGGTGTGGGAAACGGCTCACTGACATAGAGCTGAGATGTTCACTGTGGTGTCCTCAGGGGTGTGGGAAGTTGTCTGGCCGCACATTTATGTGTTTGAAGACTCTCCTCTACCAAGGCCACCATGCGGCCCTGAGCCGTAGTGCCAGGCCCCTCGCGCCCCCTTCGGCTTCTCTCAGAGTTACTTTTTAAAAGATGTATTTATTATTTATACAGTATTCGGCCCTCATGTGTGCCTGCATGCCAGAAGAGGGCACCAGATCTCATTATAGATGATTCTGAGCCACCATGTGGTTGCTGGGAATTGAAATCAGGACCTTTGGAAGAGCAGCCAGTGCTCTTAACCTCTGAGCCTTCTCTCCAGCCCTCTCAGAGTCATTTTTTTTCCACATCACCCGCAATGAGTCAGTAACTTGAACTACGTGAGCACATGGTTATGTGCGGCCACTGAGCATCTTGGATGTGTCCACATCCAAAGAGGGGGAAAAAAAAAGCAGGCACATCCAAAGCGATGCTAAGTTGTGAATATCTGAAGGTCTCCATCCTGATGGCGTGTTTTAGACGTACTAGCATAAGACAACAAATCTTCAAAATGCATTCCATCTATTTCTCTTCAATATAATTTTGTGTGTGTGTATGTGTGTGTGTGTGTTCACATGTATGAGAGTCCAGGTATATGAATGCCCATATACAGCATATATATATATATATATTATATATATATATATATATATATACATATGGCCTGAAGTTAACATCAGTTTTCTTCCTTTTCATTCTCCACCTTTTTTACTGAGGCAATATCCTGCTGAACCTACAGCTTGCCAATTTGGCTAGTCGAGCTAGCTGGCTTGCCCTGGGGATCCTCAACCTCTGTCTCCAGAGCACTGGGGTTACATGTGGGCTACCATGCCTGCTTAGCTTTTTCATGTGGCTTGTGGGTACTCAACCTCTGATCTTCACACTTACATGGCAAACAATTTATCTAGTGAGTCATTTCTCCAGCCAATCTTCCTTGAAATATGGCCTTTCAATTAGTTAAAACCATGTGTGTGCCTGGGATGAGTAGCCCACGCCATCCCTTGCTCTGGGCAGCGTTGATCTGGACTCGCACCAACTATGATGTGGATAAAGCTGACAGGAACGCAGTACCTCAGGTCCACCCAGACCCACTGCATCAGCGCCTGCCTTTAACACCACCGCCTTCCTGCCCCCTGCACCCCCAGTGTCCTGTCTGCACAGTCAAGTTCAAGAAACACTGCCCAGGGAACCATTGTTCGGTGAGCCGGAGGCATCTGAGATGAATTTGCTGAATGAATAAATCAGTTGTGTCTAGGAAGTTGCTGTACATAAGACCCTTGGGAAAAGGGTCTGTCCTGTCCTGACTTTCTCTTTAGGTCATTAATATTGATGTTCTTGCCAGATTAATCACCTTTCATCTTAGCGGCCCATAGAATCAGTCCTTGGGAAAAAGTGGTCCTTGAAATGTGTGAGAGAGGTTAGAACTCAGAATCTGGAGTCCCAGGTGCCCCCCACACCCACTGGCTATAAATATCAAGCTATAAACACATGGCTAGGTAAACTATAAGCCAAGTTTATGAAGCCAGAGTGGAGGAGATGAAGGTTATGTTGGCAAAAACAGGCCAAGGCCAGAATAGAGGTGGAAAGGAGGATACAGCGGACCAGTGGCTTCTCCCAGCATCCTCAGGGCCCAAAGCATCCGAGGAGGGGCAAGGAGTACATGGGAGAAGATCTCAGGGCAGGGATGACAGCAGAGACAAAGGCTGGGCCAGGCCAAGGCAGAAGGAAAGGCTAAGCTGTGGGCATACTGAAGAGTCTGACACATCAAAGACCTGACAGGGGTTGGTCTGCATCAACCGTCCATGCCAGTCCCTCCTGCATGGGAAATCCCCAGCAGAGTCGGATGTCTGCCCATCGTTCTGGTGTTTTAAATGATAAGCAAAGGCTTGGGGAAGAGAAAGGCGCGGCCCACGGAGAACTGTCCAAGAAACTCTGTCTGGTCCTGCCAGTGAATTCCTGCATCTCGACCACCACCCTCCATCATCATAGCATGGGGGGAGTTTCAGGATGGTGGGGGACAGGCAGGAGAATCAGTGGAAGGAACCTCAGGAGTCAGGGAGCCAGAGGAGATGGGGCTTGAGAGGGAACCCTGGTCCAGAAAGCAGGGAGGAGTCCAGAAAGCAGGGAGGAGTCTGGGAGCATAGAAGTCTGTTTTGAACTCTTTTCTCTTTCATTTAATGGGAGGAAGGAGAGAAGTCACTGCATGGCTGGATCAACTTCCTTGTTCTTTTCCATTCTGGCAAAATGCTGTTACCCACCCCAACAAACTGCGACAAGTGACTTAGGGATGGACCTTGACAGAGAGCTTAGGGGCCAAGGCAGCAAATTCTCATTAGCTGATGATCTTGTAAAATGAAAGGGACTGGTCATAAGGCTCAGTGTGCCTCAGTTTCCACCCTTGATGCCATGTTAGAGAAGTTAGAGGGTTTCTTCGGGGGTAGTCGTGGAGACGGGAGTGCTCAGGGACCTTCGCCAGATGCTGCTCAATACAGTTACCGAAAATCAGCAAAGCCATGGGTAACTGTTACATAGGGCTGAAGGGGAAACAGCCAGCAAGATGGCCGTGTGGATTCCAACAAGCCTGCACAGAGGGCAAAGAACAGCTTCTCCTCCTGTGAGCCCCAGCTCAGGTTCTTCAGCCTTGGAGACTGCTCGGGTGACAAACAAGGGCTCCGGAAGGACCTCAGAGGCAGCCCCCTGCCAAGCAGCGTACTTTGTCAAGTGAAAGAGATATTTGCTGGCTTAAGACTCTTCTCTCAGAATATCTGTTGCTCGAGATGGTTCTGTGCTCCCACTGTAAGACCAGGCTCTCGGTGGCCTGGGGCACACTGATCCCAGCAGGCTGGTTAGTCATCAAGCCTTCAGCCATCCTCCGATCTGCTCCTCGCCAAGCTAGAAGCACAGCCTTATACCACCACAGGAGGTTTTATCACAAGGGTTCTGAAGAGCAAACTCGTGTCTTCACGTTAGCACACCAAGCCCTATAGACCGAGCCTGCTCTCCAGCCAGTTCTTTAACCCCATATCCCAAGGGCCACCACCAGCCACACTCTAGGCACTTCTGATGTGAGCCCTGTGGTGACATTTTCCATTTGTTTCTTAAGGCATGTGGCTGAGGAGAGGTGTCATAGACATAACCTGAGTGGCACAGAGAGTCCTCTCCAGTGCTTTCACACAAAGGTCTCTGAAGGGCATGCCTGGCTCACAGGGATGGGGACTTCCTTCTGGCTTCCTGGCACACAGCTTAGGTACCTCCAAGGAAGCCTTTCCAACAAAGTGATGTGACAACACAGAATTACTGGGGAACAGATTTGTACCCAGGCTTTTATTTTCTTTTTGTGTGGGTCTATGTGTGAGAGGGGGCGCACATGAACCCGTGCACCATGTGTGGAGACCAGGAGCCAGTGCCAGCATCTTCCTCTACCATTCTCCCCCCATTTTGAACTCACACTGAACCTCTCCAGCTGGATAGCCTGGCTGGTGATGAGTCTCAGGGATCCGCCCATCTCTGCCTCCGAGCACGCGGACGGAGCGCACAGGCACCACTGCGCCTGCTCCTTATGTTGCCGATGGGGATTTGAACTCAGGTCCTCATGCATTCGCCTCCTCAGCCTGTCTCCTGACCTTCGAAATGTTGCAAAGGAAGACTGCTCTACCGGTCTGCTCTTCCTCCACTCATATTTGTCCTGACAGAGGGAAAACATGAAGCTTGGCGCTCTGCAAGTATCAAGGAGTAAAATGCATCAAGGCCAGAGAGCTGTGTCTAGAGGGCTTGGTAACAGCAGCTTCTGTGTGCACCCTACCTCCTCAACGGGGCCAACAGAGCCTCTCCTCCGAGTGTCTGTCCCCTTGTTCTGGAGAAATAAATCAGACTCGGTAGGGGGTATCAAGAATTCTCCAAAACACAAATACATAAATCAATAGAAAAAAAAATATTGAGGTCTCCGTTCCCTTTTCCAGGATGGAAGCAGTCCAATCAGGATTCTCGTTCCTACAGTAATGGAACGAGCAACCTCTAAACTCCCCCAAACTCCGCCCCATTTACTTAGCCAGCATTTAGACAGAGCTTTGGGAAAAGTACACACACCTAAAAGAGGCTAAGCTGCACGGTCCAGATTGCATCACTTCCGTCTTTTCATGTGGAGCCCCACTGGAAGCTCAGTAACCCTGACAATAAAGTGAGATTAAACCATCTTGCTGGCTAAAATCTGTACAGATTCCCTTGGTAGGTTCCCAGCCAGAAGCCCGTGGTAGTTAGTCCCTCACTTATCCAATTTCACTTACCCCAGTGGCCACTTTAGCCCAGGAAATGGGAGCTGAACACTGTGTCCTGGTTCCTGTTTCTGAGTAGCTGGGACACAGAGACGCAAGTAGCTCCACAAGGCCACCGAGGCGGGGTTGGGAACAGACTCATGAAGCAGGTTGTCCACCATTGATGAAGAGCCATAAGGAAAGGCGACCCTTGTCCATGGCTCTCCTCACGATAACCTGCCCTGGGAGCTATGAGCGTCCATCTTGGATCTCCCAGACAACCTGGTCTGATTATTCTGCTCACAGGAACACCTGCTCACAGGAACACCTGCTCACAGGAACACCTCCTCACAGGAACACCTGCACACAGGAACACCTGCTCACAGGAACACCTGCTGGCATGGACGATCTTTAAAGTTCCTTATGTTCAGGACTCAAGGGGACTCAGATGTCAACCAGACCATGATCTAAACAGTGGCCTTGACCAATCCTAGTGAGAGTGGGAATCCCAAGAAAAGATTCGTGTGTGTGTGTGTGTGTGTGTGTGTGTGTGTGTGTGTGTGTGTGTGTACAAACATGCCTATGCCTGTGTATGCATATGTTCACATGTGTCAGGTACATATGTGCATACCAGGATGTATGTACATACATGCAGAGGCCAAAAGCCAACCTCTGGAGTAATTTCCCAAGAACCACCCACTTTGTTTTTGGAGGCAGGTTGTCTCACTGGCCTGGAACTTACTAGGTGAGTTAGGCTGACTGGACAGCAAGCCCTGGGGATCCGCTCCTTCCTGCTTCTATGGCATTGAGATTACAGACGCAAGGCACCATGCCTGCCTTCTCTGTCTGGGTTCTGGGGTTCGAACTCAGGTTTTCATTCTTGTATGACAAGCACTTTGCCAACTGAGCTGTCTCCCTAGCTCCAGATGGCAGGGAGTGGGGCGTGCGGGGTTTTCTGAGACCTCTAATTTTCCGACTGCATAGGACGCATGGGCAGTGAGACCTAGGTCTAGCCTCGGCTCTGGTAGAGGACAGCACCACCTTTGACCCTCTCCCACAACACCTTTCACTTCTGTTTGCCATCATGCAGACAAATCTCCATCCCTTGGTCTTTATCTGTAAAAGGTCACAACTGAGACAGCCTTTGTGAGCAGCATCCCTGGGGCACCGTGTAGGTTTAAACACTCTGCTGAAGCTGGCCAGGCCTGATGAGCTAGTGCTGGTGTCAGACAGCACCCTTGACGCTACTTTCTTGCTTTCATGAGAAGCAACTGCATGTTTCCAATGATAAAAACGGGTGTCGTGGAAGGTTGGCATGGCAGCTGAGGAGACAAATAAGTGAAGCCACAGAACTCCAAACAAATGCCACTCAGGGTGAAGCAATCTCCCCTAACGCCACCCAACTCCCATGATGCACAAGGCTGGTCCTGATGGGGTCTTAAATGCTTTCAGTAACACGGTAGAACAAGTCAGAGAAGTCAGTCTTCATGCACATCCCTGACCTCAAACAACACTGTCAAGGATGCCATTAAGAAACACATCGAAGCCTGGCCCTGTGGCACACTCCTGAAATCCCAGCACTAGGGAGGCAGAGGCAGGTAGGTCTCTGTGAGTTCGAGGCCAGACTGGTCTACAAATCGAGACCAGAACAGCAAAGGCTACACAGTGAACCCCTGTCTCAAATTTAAAAAGAAAGAAAAAGAAGAGGAAACACATGAAGTTTGGCGACTGTGGGGTGCACGCCCTCAACTCCAGCGTCTCTAACTGTGGGTCTACAGGTGGTTCATTAATCACAATACTTCAAAACAAACTTCCATGCCACTGGTGGTGGTGTGGGGACTGTAGGTTAAACTAAGTTAGAAGGGTTCCTGAGCAGCAGGACTTCTCAGAGCTTTTGATAAGGTAATGAGTGCTGGGAGGTTAAAAACATCCAAGCCAGCATTGAGCCCACCCTTTTGACTGAACCACAAAACCCACACTAAGGAGGGGCCCTGTGCATCTTTTGTCATCTCACATAGCTGCAGGTGGAAGCCACCACCTGCAGGATCTAAAGCAGCCATTTGTTTTATTTTTCATTATGTACACGTCTGTGAAGGTGCATTTCATGTGCTCAAGCACCAAATATAAGTTCAGGTACTAGAAAAAAACCCGGTCCTTTACAGAAAGTAATGGACCGTTGCTGCACCAGTAATACAGTTTAAGGAACCTACTTCCTTCTCTGTGTGTTTTTCCAGAAGGGAGTTTCAGTGCAGCTAAGAGGCAGTGCACATACTAAGCCTGCACAGGACCCCAGTGTGCACCCCAACAGTACGCATCAGAAAGAAGTACTTCTAACACATTTCTACAGCCAGTCTTGAGAAGCTCCCCCAGGGTTAGCAGACAGTGCTTGGCAGATGAATAAATACTTCCTGTAAAGCACAATGACACGTGTGATGGTTAACGTGGCCCTCGCAGCAGGATCTAGACCCTCCTAGGAGACAAACCTCTGGGCGTGTCTGTGAGACTTTCTAGACTAGACTAACTGAGCTTGAAGACCCTTCTGTGTGGGTGCCGCCAGCATCCCTCGCGCCAGGCTGCTGGACTGTAAACGGAGAACTAGCTCGCACATGGTTCATCTCTCTGCTCAAGTTCCTGCTGCCATGACTTCCTCACCACCATAGGCTGCACCCTAAAACTGTAAGACAATAAAAACCCTTCCTTCCTGAAATGGCTCCTGTCGGGAGTTTTGTCTTAACAACTAGAAAAGTGGCTAAGACAGCAATGGAAGAGAAAGGTTTTGCCATAGGTCTGATCTAGGTCCTGAGGGAGTTCAGGAGCCACTTTAAAAGTACGTGCATGAAAAAAGAACTCAAGGCCCAAGCAGCTGGGTTTACAGCAGGTGCTGTAGACCTGGTTTCCTATACTGTGGGCCACGACTGCGCATGGGGTCATGCAATGATTGTCAGGGTCATGAAACAGTTGGCAATAGTAAAAGGCTTCTGAATGTGCGCCAATGAAAAATAAACTCAAAACACAACAGGTCATGAATCCGTAGCGTCTCTGGCAGTGCTAGCTCATGTCCCATCACATGACCTTGGCCTGAAACACTTGGGCTCAGATTCAAGATGACTGTAAGCTATGACTGTCATGTTTTTATTAAACATGGAAAGGTTTTGCTCTTACAGAAACGTCATATTTTATTACCGAAAACGAGAGACTCAATATTTTCTCAATCAATCTTGGCATATAAGTATTGGATTGCTAAGTCTTTGGATCGCACTGCATTAGAATATTTCAATTTAAAGCTTTCGGCTTGAGTTGATGAAAGCGTTTGATTAAAATATAGTCACTCAGTAGATTTTAGCTCGGGATGCAGGCAGAATGTATAGCAACTTTTGAAGGGCTCTAAACAGTCTTCTTCCACTTTTGTGCTACATTTTTATGTGTGGAGCGACACGCTGATGATTATAAAACTAAAATACACAGCATCTCTGACAGACACTGAAGACGTTACATGTCCTGCAGTACCAAACACACAGCCAAGACTCAATGCTTTAACATATAAATAAGAACACCCATCTCATTGCCATGCAAATTTATGCAAATGTGCTTTTCTCTTCAATAAATAGTAAAATTGTATGTATGCCCAATAACTCTTTTTTTTGGTTTTGTTTTGTGACAGGGTCTTGTGTAGCCCGGGCTGGCCTCAAATTTGCTATGCAGCTGAGGATTAACTCAAACATCTGATCCTCCTGCCTCCACCTCCAGAGTGCCACACCGCAGGCACGCACCACCACCTTCAGTTTTCACTCAGTGCTGGGAATGAAATCCAGGGCTTTGTGCATGTCAGGCAATGACTCCAACTGAGCGACATTTACGAGCAGTAAGTGTTTGATCTGCACACCCATTTTACATGGCTGTGCGCATCTTGAGTCAGCTACCAAATTTCTTGCTTGCAAACGGGGCTGCAGGTGGAGAAGGTTAAGGAGCCCTGACTTCAAGCCATAAGAGGAGGAAACAGGCTTAGCAGAAAGAACGCAAAGGTCAGGATGTGTATGGGATTAGACCCAGCGGTCCAGGGTCAGCCTCAGCAGTAGTGCTTCTTGCTGTGAGGACATCAAGATCGACTCTTAAGTGTCAGGCACCGTCCCAGCTGCCTCATATGAAGAATTCTTATCAATTCTTCCTACAACAGCAGAGTTGTCACTATTACCCCCGGGTCACGGCTGATGAAACCAAGGCCTGGACTGATTAAGTTATCGGAATAAAGCACACACCGAGTAAAGCCATGAAGAAGAACCAAACAATTATGCTGAGCAGGAGACTACCAGTGGATCCTGCTGAGGGAGATGACTTAATTCTGCATGTCTCCAGAAGTGACCGATGGCTAGAGACAACCATCACACATAAGTGCCAATGAAAGTCACATCCTCTAATTTTGGACACTCGCTTCCTCCTTTTGGACCATAATGACTAAACTTGGTTCAACTCAACTGGATCCACAGCCCAACTGACAAGTCCTTCGCTAAAGCTATGTGGAATTTTGTGGTCCTTTGATTGAAGTAGGAAGACTCACCCTAAACATAGGCAGCACCTTCTGGTGGCAGCCTGGATTTTAAAAGGGGTTGGGGGGGTTGCTTTTTGCCTGCTTGCCTTCGTGTTAAGCTGGTAGACTCATCTACCCTGATGGCAATTTGCTGCTGCTGCTATTGCTGCTACTGCTGCTGACACCACTCTTTGCTGACATTAGAACCCAGTTTCTTGGCCTTCCAAAATGCACTGAATACCAATGGCTCTGCAAGAACCCTCCAGGCTTCAGAAACAGACTGTGACAGGGGCATCTGCATTGCAGACTGATCGGCTACTGGGTTTTCAGTCTCCCTGAGGTGGAGGCAGCCATTGTTGACTACCAAGGCCTTGCTGCGTCAGTCAGTCTAGTAAATTCCCTTTAGAGGCTGTTTACTGACTCAGTTCTCTTCTTCACAAGAACCCTCACTGATATACTTACTGCCTGACCACTCAGCAAAATAACAGAGCACCCAGCTGGCAGTGGGGCTGGACTGTTCAGAGGAAGCTCTTCTGAATTGGGAATGGCAGGATGCCCAAAGGGTAGCAGGGTCATGGTTCCTTTGTAAATTAAAAAAAATGTGTTATCATTACAACCGGCAAGGGGCAAGAGGGGGTTTTAAAAATATATGTCACATATATTGGGTGGTGGGGACAGGAGTCATGGGCTGATTGAACAGAGCCGTCCCTTGAGACATAGCGATCACAATGTAAAAGCAGTGGCCTAGGCAGGAAGGGTGCTGGCAGGTAGGTGCTTACGGTGGTGGATATGACTGTATCACTTCTTAATCAATCCCAGGATGCTCTCTGCTGATGGAGCCCTCCTCTTGACCAGCTTGGCCTAGGTCACCACCTTCTGGACCAGGATTATTTCAGGCACATGGTCAAAGCATCCCGTGGCAGTTACGAGAGTGACTTTATGAGTCTAATACACCAGGGCAGCTATGCCACCTAGTGATGCCTGGTTGTACTGTTGTCACTGGGACGACAGTGGCCAATGCTTCGGGGTGGCTTAGTCTGTGCTCTTCTGGGGGAGCCTTTTCACAAGGCAGGTCTAAAGTCTTGGTCTTGGCTTTGGAACATTCCTGGAGGCTGCACTGGCCTTTCCCTCAAGCTGTAGATGGCACGAGCAACTTCACACCAAGAGGGGGGCGTCCGGATATCCAGACCTCATTGCTAAAGAACATGAAGTCCACCCTTCTCAAACTGCCTTCCCACCAAGACGAGACAGGATGTGTACCTTTGCTCTTGTCCTGTCATGTCAATTAGCTGCTTCCTCCCTCCCTCCCTTCCCTTTCACTCCCCTCTTTCCTTCCTTTCCCCTTACTTTCTTCCCCCCTTCTTTCTGTACGTGTACATGTGTCCATCTGTGTGTGGAGGTTAGTCTCCTGAAGTGCTTTCCCCCAATTTTTTTGAGGCAGGGTCTCTCATTGGCCCGGGATGCATCAACGAAGGCTAGATTGGATGGCCGGCCAGCCTCAGGGAGCCTCCTCTCCCTGCCTCCCAGAACTGGGACTGCAAGCACACATACCACCATGCTAAGCTTTAGAAAACCTGGGTGCTGGGCATCAAGCTCAGGTCCTCATGCTTGCAAGGCAAGCCTGTTGTAGTGCCTCATCCCTGCTGACCACGGGACCTGAGTCCTGGGCCTTCAGCAGTTCTGTTGGCCCCTTCACCAAGCAAAAGTGCTCTCTCACGGGCACTCAGCAGGCAGCTGTCACAAGGTGCCCCGGGTGGGGTGTTAGCACTAACAAATGTAGCTCTTCAATCCAGCCCTAGTCTACATTTCAAAGACTAGAACATAGTGAGGAACAGAGGAGGACTTTAACCCTGAGGATTGTTGAGGAAACTGATAAAATGCATGAAGTGCTTTCCTCTGGGTTTTGTTGTTGTTGTTTTGTTTTTGTTTTTGCCCCCTTCTCCTCCTTTTCTTCCTCCCTCACTCCTTCTGTCCACTTCATATCCGTTGGGAGACTAATATAAGCTGAGTAGTCTAGAATTCCAACAGTTGGGATGGCAGAGCTGTGAGTGCGTGAGTGCTTGGATTTTCATCTGAGTATCATGGAAGCTGTAGAAGTAACCCGAACTCACTCACTCACTCCCTCTCTCTCTCTCTCTCTCTCTCTCTCTCTCTCTCTCTCTCTCTTTCTCTCTCTCTCTCTGTGTTGCACTCACAGAGGCAAAAGGAGAGCACCAGGTGTCCTGCTTTGTCACTCTCTGCCATATTCCCTCGAGATGCGGTCTTTCACTCAATCTGCAGCTAGGCTGGCAGCCTGCAAGTCCCAGCAATCCTCCTGCCTCCATACTCATTCTTGGTTTCTTTGGATGCTGGTGATTTGAACTCAGGGCTCCTTATGCATGGATAGCAAATGCTTTTACTCACTGAACCATCTCCTCAGGCCCTAACACTGCTTTCTACCAGGCTCCAGAGTGGCGACTCTGGGCTTTTCTAAGGTCCAGGGGAGAAACAAAGGATGAGTGACTTTTATTAGACTGTCATTTCAGAAACTGGATTTTCTCCACCAGATCAAAGACAGCTTGTTTGGACATGCTGGTACTTGCTCTTTGGGAAGCATTCCAGATCGCAGAGCACACTTTCTTGTTTTGTTTTAAGTGTGTGTGTGTGTGTGTGTGTGTGTGTGTGTGTGTGTGTGTTTGTGTGTGTGTGTGTGTGTGTGTGTGTGCAGATTATGTGTTCCTTTGTTGATTGTCAGTGCTTGAGAATGGTGTATCCCATGCCTGTGAGGGCTCCTGTGTGTGTGTGCATAATCACATGTGTCTGCTGTCTTCTTCCATCCCCTCCACCATGTATGTATGTATGATTTATTTAGATGCATGGCCTTACTGTGTAGCCATAGCTGTCCTGAAACTCACCATATAGACCAGGATGGCCTCTCCCTGTCTGCCTCTACCTCCTGAAGTGTTGAAACAGGGACTCAGACTGAATCTGGAGCTCACTGACTAGCTAGGCTGGCCAGCCACTGAGGTATGGAAAGTCACCACAGCTCCCTAGCTATGGGATTACATGTAATGCAACAGGTCATGGCTTTTGACCCAGATCCTAGGGGTGAGAACTCAGGACCCCGCACTTGTTTAACAAGCACTTTCCTATCTGGTCTACCTCCCCAGCCCCGCCATAATGTTTTGACTGACTTTCTATATTGTATCCATAGGACAAGAACAAAAAAGGGGGCGCTGCTTGCTGAAGCCTCCAGCCCCAACCCCACCCTTGGAGCTGGAGACCTGCTTGAGGGCTGCTGAAGCAATAGTCCAAATGCTCCTCCTCCACAGAGATGGGAGGGACACCTCCCCTAAGTCTCTGGAGCTAAGCTGTGGGGGACTATATAAATAGTCCCCTAAGGGGGGAAAGGCTCCTCACTTCACAATCCTTAATTTCTTTTTATGCTCAAAGTTTCAGCCAAATCCACCCCTCCTACTTTTGCCCTTGTAACAGCCAATCCTTTAGTCCCAAATCACTTGGTTTTCACCCAAAGCCAATAATCTTGATTCCCATATTTTAAGATGTTCATTGCGAAGAATTCTGACTGTTCACATACAGCTGTCAGCTGCAAAAACAATTTTTTTTTTTAAATACAAAAATCTGGCTTCGGTCCTCATCCCCGTGCAGCGGGATAGCGGCCTAGTGACTCACACTTACTCTCAATTCCCTTCAGTCACCCCATCCCACTCCGGGGTAGTTAAGTCTAGCCCAGGTAGCCCCTCCAGTGCAGAGAAAGCTGGGGGCGGGGGCAGGGGCAGGGGCGGCCATGTCCAGCTCCGTGTAGCCAGCATGAGGCTCAGAGGGTCTCTTGTGTGTGGACTCTGTGCTGACCCTCACAATTCTCTGGTCACTGACAGCTACGGATCTGGTGGCCAGAGAAAAGCAGAAACCAAAGAGAGAGGCCAGAGCATCAGCCTCAGAGCCAGGGATGCAGAGGCTTCCAGAACGTCTCCTCAGAAACAAAAGTCTTCTCCCTACTCAAGGAGCCACAGACAGACAACACAGCTGACAGTTATTTTTGTTGCCAGTAGAGTGAAGGCAACGTTTGTCATTTGTCCCCTTGGCAATTGTTCCTTTAGCAGGATATATGTGTTACAGCATTTCTTAGGGATGGTTTCTTTTTTGAAAAATTCAATCCTCGTGAAATACAGAGTAGGAGCCATTTCATTTCGGTCATTTTCGGTGAAGCTGAGTCTGTCCTTTTCCTTAAATGGAAACTTTTCAAGAAAAATCAAATAGACCCCATTTCATTTTTATCCCAAAGTGGCTGGTTGCTGGGTGGGATTGGAAAAAGCGCACTTTGCCTCAAGAATTTGGATTGAGGATGAAGACGGGAGGTAGATGCAGACCTGCGAAGGCCCATGGGTGGAGGCAGCCTTCATCTTACACACACCCAGGCTGTGCCCGAAGAGAAAAAGAGGCAGGACAGGAAGGGAAGCGTTTTGCTAAGAGCTTGTTTTCCAGGCAAGTGTTCTCACGAATACGCAGCAGCAAGCATTAGCACAGGCAGGCTTTACAGCCCACGAAGCAAAACAGGCCTGGTGCCCTCGCTTAGCACGCAGGAAACCAGAGAACAAAAAAACCAATGAGAAGGAGAAAAGGTTGGGGTTGGAATTCACAACCCGGTCAGGTCAGGCATGTCTGGAGCAGGCGTGTCATCCCAGCTACTCCAGAGGCTTATAAGATTAGGTGGAACTCAAGTTCAAGGACAGCCTGCACAACTTAGTATCAAAGACAGAGGGCTGGGGCGAGGGGTGTGCTTCAGGACAGATGTTGTCAAGCCTGCCCCATCATCTCACTGGTCACACCAGGCAGATGTTGTCAAGCCTGCCCTGTCATCTCACTGGTCACACCGGGCAGATGTTGTCAAGCCTGCTCTATCATCTCACTGGTCACACCGGGCAGATGTTGTCAAGCCTGCTCTATCATCTCACTGGTCACACCGGGCAGATGTTGTCAAGCCTGCCCCGTCATCTCACTAGTCACACCGGACAGATGTTGTCAAGCCTGCTCTATCATCTCACTGGTCACACCGGGCAGATGTTGTCAAGCCTGCCCCGTCATCTCACTAGTCACACCGGGCAGATGTTGTCAAGCCTGCCCCGTCATCTCACTGGTCACACCAGGCAGATGTTGTCAAGCCTGCCCCGTCATCTCACTGGTCACACCGGGCAGATGTTGTCAAGCCTGCCCCGTCATCTCACTGGTCACACCGGGCAGATGTTGTCAAGCCTGCTCTATCATCTCACTGGTCACACCGGGCAGATGTTGTCAAGCCTGCTCTATCATCTCACTGGTCACACCGGGCAGATGTTGTCAAGCCTGCCCCGTCATCTCACTAGTCACACCGGACAGATGTTGTCAAGCCTGCTCTATCATCTCACTGGTCACACCGGGCAGATGTTGTCAAGCCTGCCCCGTCATCTCACTAGTCACACCGGGCAGATGTTGTCAAGCCTGCCCCATCATCTCACTAGTCACACCGGGCAGATGTTGTCAAGCCTGCCCCATCATCTCACTGGTCACACCAGGCAGATGTTGTCAAGCCTGCCCCGTTATCTCACTGGTCACAACATGCAGCTGTTGTTAAGATCATCTCTGGTCAACCTTAGAAAGAAAGAGGTATTTCACAGCGTTCAGCTGGAAGCCACAAAGACAGCTAAGTTGGGGAAATCCTTTGCTACAAAGGCATCAGGACCTGAGTTTTGATCGGTAACAATCAAATAAGACTGCCAACTACAGTGACACAGCTCTGTAACCATAGTGCTGGAGACAGGGGAGCAGGCAGATCTCTGGAGCTCATTGGTTGCCCAGCCTAGCTCAATCCATGAGCTTCAGGTTCTGTGAGAGACGCCATCCGAAAAACAAGACAGAAACCAATTGAGGAAGATACCTCACTTTGACTTCTGGCCTTCCTGAGTGTATGCCAAGGGAACATGTATCCTCATATTCATGTACGTGTACACACACACACACACACACACACACACACACACACACACACACACACTTCATCTGAACTTTTCAGACAAAACATACAGGCAGAAAATCACAGTTCCCCTAAACTTTGACCACACACCCATCTTCCTTTCCTGTATTTTTTAGAGCCACCTCAGCAAAAGCAGAGAATGTCACTGTCAATGTCCATAGGCAACAAATGGAGCCAGCATGGCCTGGGAAATGTTTTCAGAAAAAGTGGCTTTAAATAATTAACCACAGTGCCAGTCCTCCACTCCTCGCCGGCAGATTAATGTCTCTTGACAGGTGAGACTCCTTCACGGGAGGGAGGCTGCAGCTCCAGCTTGTTCAAGGGAACGGCTGCTGCTGAAAAGCAGATTTTCATCAAACACACCACCTTAGAAAACCCTGCTCTGTAAGGAACAAATCCACCATAAATGATCATCAGTTTTCAGCTCAAAGGAATAAAAATTCATATATTATTTGTTGTTTTAAGTGAAAACAAATCTATGCTTAAAAATAAACGTAAGCAAGAAAGAAGCCAGAAGATGACAGCATTAGGGTTAGGCACCAGTGCTAGGCTGTGTGTGTGTGCCTGAGAGTATGTGTGCACACATGTGTGTGCGTGCACATGTACATGCACGCACGCAAGTGTGCAAGTGCAACCTTATATGGCAGGCATTAGCATGTGATGTGTGTACATGTGTGCGTGTGTGTATGTGTGTCTATGTCTGTGTGTGTGTGTGCGTGTGCCTGGGCTGGGCTATCGTGTGTGCAGGGGCACGTGGAGGTCAGGGGTCAATGTCAATTGTCTCCTTCAATTCTTTCCACCTCAGTTTTGAGCCTGGTTATCTTAGAGAACCTAGCTAGAGCTTATTGCTTTAGCTAAGATGGCTGACTGTGCGTTCTAGAAATCTACCTATCTCACTGTGGTGGTTTGAGTCAAAATGCCCCCATTGGCCCATAAGGAATGGCACTAGTAGGGGCCATTATTTTAGTAGGCGTGGCCTTGTTAGAGAAAGTGTGTCACTAGGGGCAAGCTTTGAGGTCACATATGCTCAAGCGATGCCCAGTGTGGCATTCTCCTGATGTCTGAGAGATGTAGACCTCCTGGCTCCTTCTCCGGCACCGTGCCCGCCTGTGCGCCACCACGCTTCCCGCCACTACCACGCTTCCCGCCGCCACCACGCTTCCCGCCGCCGCCATGCTCCCCGCCGCCGCCACGCTTCCCACCGCCGCCACCACCACGCTTCCCGCCATCACCACCACCACGCTTCCCGCCACCACCACCACCACGCTTCCCGCCGCCACCACCACCACGCTTCCCGCCACCACCACCACCACGCTTCCCGCCGCCACCACCACCACGCTTCCCGCCACCACCACCACCACGCTTCCCGCCGCCACCACCACCACGCTTCCCGCCGCCACCACCACCACGCTTCCCGCCGCCACCACCACCACGCTTCCCGCCGCCACCACCACCACGCTTCCCGCCGCCGCCACCACCACGCTTCCCGCCACCGCCACCACCACGCTTCCCGGCGCCGCCACCACCACGCTTCCCGCCGCCGCCACCACCACGCTTCCCGGCGCCGCCACCACCACGCTTCCCGGCGCCACCACCACGCTTCCCGGCGCCGCCACCACCACGCTTCCCGCCGCCACCACCACCACGCTTCCCGCCGCCACCACCACCACGCTTCCCGGCGCCGCCACCACCACGCTTCCCGCCGCCGCCACCACCACGCTTCCAGCCGCCACCACCACGCTTCCCGCCACCACCCTTCCCGCCAGGACGGTAATGGACTAAGCCTCCGAACCTGTATGTCAGCCCCAATTGGACATTTTCCTTTATAAGAGTTGCCTTGGTCAGCCAGTCAGAGTGGGGCATGCCTGTAATGCCAGATACTCTGGGAGGCAGAGGCAGGCAGACCTCTGTGAGTTCTACAAAGGGAGTCCAGGACAGCCAAGGCTACACGGAGAGACCCTGTCTTGAAAAACAAATGAGGAAGAAGGATTGCCTTAGTCATGGTGGTGTCTCTTCACAGCAACGAAACCCTAACTAAGACACTCACCCTGACAGAGACTGGGTTTGCAGATGTGCACTGGTAAGGTGCTTTTGATGTTTTTTAACATGGGTGGGAGGGTTCTGAACTCAGGTCCTCACAATGCACAGTAGGCACTTTACCAATGAGCCATCTCCCCAGCCGAGGGAAGAAGTAAGAGATTTAGAGGGGCTAAATGTCATGTTCAAAAGGAAATGGCAACAGCAGCAACAACAAAACCGGAAATACCGGAACTCCTATCTGAGATGCTCAGGACCCCAGCTTCCCTCCACTGTCAGTGTCTCAAACTGAAGAAAGTAAAGTGCGGGATGACTGGCAGTGCCCGGCCCACCCAAGGATTCTTTGGAGGCATGGCATTAACCAGACTTTGGGTAAACATGTGTTTTTCAGCCGTCAGCTCCACCATGATGTGATCAAACTGACTTTCCTCAAAGCCAAAGACACCAGATGGGCCATCTTTCAATCTGGTGTTTCTCTCATTTAAATACAGTTCCAGAAATCAAAACAAACAGAAACACAAAAGTGTGCACACATGCGCATGTATGCGTGTGTGTGTGTGTGTGTGTGTGTGTGTACATGTGTATATATATATATTTAAGCCACCTCTAGCCTAGAATAAACATAAACAACAAACAATGAAAGCAAAGCATTACCAAAACCAGCATCAAAGATGATGATTTTTTTAAAAAAAGGACAGATGTGCATCCTGTTTCCTACTGCAAATAGTCACTGCCATTGAATGAGGCTGTAACGTTCAGATGTGCCTGTCCAAGGGGCTTCTGGCAGTGTATGGCCCACATGGTCTCTGCATTTTTTTTGGTCCCTTTTGGTTCCTGATAGCTTTGAAGGTGTGCACCTTTAAGGATCTATGTTTGGCAAGACTTGAAATTAACCTTTGAGTGTGTCTTTCACGGCCAATGAGAAACAGAGCAGCTATGATGTGACATTTTGGGTGGGTGAACTCATAGAGGAAGCCTGCCTTCTGCGCTCCCCCCTAAACACCCAAGGGTATCTCAGCTTGCCAGGCTTCCTTAGACATGACAAGCAGGGGAAGAGAAAGGAGGGAGCCTCAACAAAGCCGAGATGGCCTGCACAAAATGAAGGTATTCCAACATGCCTCTCATCAGGTCCTGTGCGCCCCGTTATGCAGGCAGCAAAGAGGAAGTGTGAGATGGAAGGCAGGATGAAGAGCGTGTTACTTCTGACTATCAAGGCTTCATATGCACACACATGGTCATCTGCCGTCCAGCCCCCACCCTCCCCACCTCCTCGGGATCTTCCTGCCAGCATTTCTCAGAAGAATCACATCAGGATTTTCTGTTGGGAAGACAAGTGCCCTGAGCATGTCTGCAGAGGCCATGAGGCATTTTTATGCTGAAAAGCATGGTAAATTCAGAGGCTGTAGATGATTCTGCCATATAACAGTGGGACGCAACATAGAGTTCCCGTTTCTCCCTTCTCATGCCCTCATGGGAAGTACATGACAGACACAGGTATCTAAAAACAGTACAATCTTCTCCTTCTCCTTCTTCTTCTTCTTCTTCTTCTTCTTCTTCTTCTTCTTCTTCTTCTTCTTCTTCCTCCTCCTCCTCCTCCTCCTCCTCCTCCTCCTCTTTTTCCTACTCCTCCTCCCTCTCCCTCCTTTCTCTGTCTCTCTGTCTCTGTCTCTCCCCTCCTCCATCCATTTGAAAACTAAGGGGTGGAGAAGCCCCACAAAATAACAGCCTTCTGAGTATCTCACCAAGGTTCACTAAAGAGCAGTAATCAAGCTAGAGAGAGACAATGTGAGCTCTGGAGCTCTGAGATGAGCCTGCTCCATCCAAAACCCATCCTTGCTGGGCATAAGTAAATACAACAGAACCCCGTGGGTAAAGGAGTTTGATGGAGAGGGATCAGGTCTGAAGGGCTTAAGAAGTGACTCAAACCTGGGCGTGATGTCATACCTACAGCCTAGACCACGCCTACTCCAGCACGTGGGAGGGGCAAGTATGGGGAACAGGGGTTCAAGGTCATCCTCAGATAGGCACACATAGGTCAGCCTTTTTACTGGCTCAGGAGAAGGTCTTTTTTTTTTTCCATGAAGAGCCACCCCAGCGCCTGATAATACATGGTTATTATCATAGCATCGTCCTTCTAATACATCTTAGTGACTTGACCCCTCTCTAAGGAACAGAACACTGGCGCTCTGAGGAAAATGGGATCCCCGGAGAAACAGAGAAGATAAACCTGCCTGTTGTTAAACCTGAAGGGGCTGCCTCCATCAGGGTGGCAGAAGGGGAGGAGGAGGAAGAGGGGAGGAGAAGGGGGGTAGGGGTGAGTAGAGGAAGAATGGGGAAGGGGAAGAAAGGGGAGTGGGGAGTAGATGAGGGAAAGTTTCCCAGCCATCTAAGCAGAGCCAGCATAACCATGACTCCTGCCCACAGAATAAAGACCCCTAAAAGGCAGGCCAGCTGGGCCATCTGCAACGCACCCTCCCTACAAGACGCTCCCTGAGCAGCATCCAGTGAGGCCAAGACCGTGTTATTGACCTGCGATCCTGACGTTTTCTTCTCCCTGCCACCAACGAGTCATCCAGACTCACTTATCTATTACGAGGCCATTCGCTAAGCCGCTATCTACGTTTCTGGAAGAATGCGGGTCCAAAGGCACCATCCTCTCTCCACACAAGTTCTGCTGTGGCCACAAGGTCACAAGGTCCATTACCCTGATGTCTGTCTACAGGAACCTTTTCCTCCCGCTCTGCAAGCAGCGCTCACGGTTTCCTGCTAGCTCTGGGCTACAGAAGAGGAGACTTCCCATCAATTTTCTTTACATACCCTGTCCCCTAAATAGGGACCCTCCTGAATGTCAGAATAAGACATACAGTGTCCAAGAGGAGATAAATAAGTAAATAAATAAATATGGGATTCAAAGATACTGTTTGGACAGCCAACAGCTCTAATCAAGGAAAATAAAATAATCCCTCCAAATGTTTCAAAACACTACAGTATTTTATCTAAAAGTAAGTAGTTATTCAGGGCAAGTGCCTCTCAGGTGTTGGTCCTACAGAGGTGTGAAGGCATCTTTGTTGCGTGGCCTCCATGTTCCCTAGTCCAAGAGGTGGTCTCAGGAAATACTTGGTGTGTAAGACTGAAAGCTGAGCCTCCAGAGCATGTGACAGATTCGGCGGGTTTCCCTGGCCCCTGGCCCCGTGCCACGCAAGAGTGAGCACCCGATAGCACCCCCAGCACCCTGGCATCCAGGATCCTAGTTCACAGGCTTCCTCTTGGCTTCACCTCTCTTCCCCTCTTCATTTGGATCCAGCTCAAGTCAGTACACCATGGGGAGCTTGCTTCTCCCTGGCCTGGTCCCCAGTGGTTGCCATGACAACGCCCCCAGTCAGAGTAGGCACTGGATGAAGGCCTTCTCTGGTACACACCTCCAGACAGAAGGGAGTATGAGTGACCCTGAGGCCCGCGGCAGGGGAGATGGAGAAGATCCCAGCCACCCTTGGGGGCACCTTTCCTGTCAGTTTCTCAGGGGCACTGTGGGCTCCCCACTGGGTTTTCTGCTTCCCCACCGCCAAGCAGCACATTAGGGAGAGCAGCGTGGGGTGCTTCAGCGGCCAGACCACCACATTCTTTCTATTGATGGAGGCTAGAATCCAGCATCAAGGCCAATGGAAGTGTCGTGCCTGGATCTGGAAGCAAGCATCCTGAAGGCCCTGAGGAGGAGGGAGAGCTCCGTCCCTCACCCCCGGAACCTGGCATCATAGAGTAGGAGGGCGGTGGTTTCCTGCGGGTAGAACCCATGCCTGCCATGTGCTGACATGAAGCAGGAATGCTGCCTGTGGGCAGAAGAAGGAAAGCACACAACGGCTTCTGGCTTTCCCCTCCTCTTGAAGTTTAATTCCTAAGCCTGAAGCACTTTATGGTTGAGTCTTCGCTAGGTAAATTAAGGTGAATTCAGGCTAACATAGTTTCCTTCCACCTGGGAGAGATAAGAGGACATTTGAACTAGTTTATTGGTTGCTGAACACAGGTCTGCAAAGGTGTGTAGGGGGCTTTGCACCGTCTTCTCAGCACCTGGCATAAATAGGCACTCGATAAATGTTGCCTAGCTAAAAAGACGCACTACTGATGAAGCCAGGGGCTGACCCAGGGGCCATTGCTCCATGTGTGTGTATGTGTGTATGTGTTGCATGCATGTGCATGTGCGCGTGTGTGTCTTCATGTGTGACTGTGGGTATACGGGGTCATGATGTGTGTGTGGTCCTAAGAAGGCAATTTTGGGCAGCAGTCATTGCTGTCCACCTAATTTGAGGCCGTCCAGCACCCTGTATGCCAGGCTAGCTGGCTGGAGAGCATCTAAGGACTCTGCTGTCCCTGCCTCCCATGTTGTCTTAGGCAAGCTAGGACTGCACACGCACACTACCACGTGTGATTTTATGTGGATCCTAGGGGCCTGGGTTTCTCTGGCCTTCAGGCTTGCCTGGCAGGTGCTGTATTCTCTGAGCCTTCTACTCTACAGCCAGTGCTTACCAAGCAACTTTCCATCTGCAGACACACATTGCCTTCAGAGGGACCAAGGCCTGTGACCAAACACAGGGCTCTTCTACACCGTGCCCAGCCAAACCCACAGGAGGGCCCTTAGGGAAGTGTCCAAAAGACGGGGAATTAAAGCCAACAAGGAAGAGGAAAGAGTGCAGTCCCAGAAGAAGGGACAGATTAGAAAACGGCTCGGAGAGTTGGTGTCCACTCTGGGGCCAGCATCTTCAGAAAGTCCCAGCAACACTTGCTTGCTATGTGCGTATTAACTTACGTATTCAGTGCGCAGAGCACCCTAGGCACAGTGGCTAGTGGTGGGGGTGCCTTCTCTTCTCCCAGGTACACAGAGACACCGCAGGGGCTCCCTACCCATGTGGGAGTGCTTATGGGCTCTCAGCACTCCACGGCAAGAGCAGGTGATGAAACACGTGGTGGCGGTGAGGCATCCCACTTTACCTGAGCACCTTCTCTAATTTGCTTTGCTAATTTGAATAGGATAGGGTTTACAACGCAATGTCTCACCCGAGATTAAGATCCGCAGCACTAAAAACTATGAAAAATGAGAACCAACTTTAATAGCTGGGGACGCAGCATGTTTTGCAAAGTGTCGGGAACACATGAAGGCCTGTGTTCTACTCTCAGCACCCGTGTAGATAGCACGGGATGTGCTAGTAACCCATGTAGATAGCACGGGATGTGCCAGTCACCCGTGTAGATAACACGGGATGCGCCAGTGTGTAGATAGCACGGGATGTGCCAGTGTGTAGATAGCACAGGATGTGCCAGTAACCCGTGTAGATAGCACGGGATGCGCCAGTGTGTAGATAGCACAGGATGTGCCAGTGTGTAGATAGCACAGGATGTGCCAGTAACCCGTGTAGATAGCACGGGATGCGCCAGTGTGTAGATAGCACGGGATGTGCCAGTGTGTAGATAGCACAGGATGCGCCAGTCACCCGTGTAGATAGCACAGGATGCGCCAGTCACCCGTGTAGATAGCACGGGATGCGCCAGTCACCCGTGTAGATAGCACGGGATGCGCCAGTCACCCGTGTAGATAGCACGGGATGCGCCAGTCACCCGTGTAGATAGCACGGGATGCGCCAGTCACCCGTGTAGATAGCACGGGATGCGCCAGTAACCCATGTAGATAGCACGGGATCAGCTTTGTGGAGGGAGAGTCAGGGGAGTTCTCGAGCTTGGCAGCCATCCTAGCATAATTGGTGAGCTTCAAGCCAGTAAGCAGCCTTGACTTAGAGGAGATGGGGATATTCCTGAGGATGGCATTCAAGGCTGTCCTGTGGCCTACACATCCACACAGGCATGCACACACACATACACACACACACACACACACACACACACACGCACATGCATGTACATATGCACACATGCACACATGCATACATGCACAATTTAAAAATGGTGGTGACGTAAAGCATGAGGAATGAGGTCTAGAAACACACATGGTATCCCTGGGGCCTAGAGCTCTTCAACATACAGCCACAAGACCCAGGCTGCCCTTGCAATGCCCCCCAATCAAAACACGCATAGTCACGGCACCTCAACTTAAGGACTGGAGAGGATCCCATCTGTTCTCTGTGGGGCCTCTGGTGCCTAGGCCAGGTCCCACAGAAAACACAGACTCTCTTCAAGGGGAGTTAGCTTGCTTTCTAGGAAGCAAACCTCACGCGAAGTTGCTGGACACATTTACAGGGACACTTTGACGTGGCCTGTTGAGATCATGTTAGGAGACGAAAAGGTGACCTAAAGTACAAGGCTCCCTGAACTTGGTGAGCATGTTGCCTCATGCCATCTAAATGGAGAATGGCTTGTGGTTCACTGGCCTTGTAGCTACGCACCAGCCTGATCAACCGTGCAGCGAAGGATGAAATAACGTCCTGGAAAGATCTGGAAGGAACCTTGGGTCTCCTGTTTACTAGTTGTATATTCTTAGAAACATCCGTGGAGGCTTCTAGAGTCTTCAGCTTCTCATATTTCAGGTGAAGTGGTGATGGGGACCACAGGGGACAAATGGATGACTGAAATGTACAACGTGTTGAGGGGACTGTCCTGCTTCCAGTATGTACTCAAGTAAGAGTCACCACTGTTGTCAGAATAGACTACTAAATGATAGCATTTCAGCCCTCTTTCTTTCTTTCTTTTCTTTCTTTTCTTTCTTTCTTTCTTTCTTTCTTTCTTTCTTTCTTTCTTTCTTTCTTCAAGGTCTTACATAGCCCAGGCCAGTTTTAAACTCACTATGTAGCTGAGAATGACATGGAACGCAGGTATGTTTGCCTCCCAAGTGCTGGGGCTACAAATATGTTTCACTAGAGCAGGGACAGAACCTAGGGCTTAGTGAATACACTGGGGTAGCGCTCCATGCACTGGGTCACATCCCCAGCCCCTAGCTTTTCAACTTGAAAAACCCAAATCTGGTTTCCTGGGAAAAGGGAACCAGGGCTATGGCATAAAAATGTGAGCAAGTGTGAAGCCCTCACAACTGTAAATGCCAAGGAAGTCAAATTCTAATCCCCAGCGACCTCTCTGTGTCCTGTGCTGTGTCACTGCTTGCAAGGCCTCTTTTTGACTTCAGAAGGAAGCATAAACATATGTCCCAGCTGACGTCAGTTCCTTCAAGGCACGGCACTCAGGAGTCACCCCCAAGGGCAGCAATGGTGGGAGAAGTCAGCACAGCACATTTTATAAACCGCCGTTAGAGGACGAAGAGATAGACTATGTTTGCCGTGTGACATAAATAGCCCTGAGCCTCTGGGAGGAAGTGCCAATGTGTACCAAACACAATCTCATCCCATTTTGAAGTGGAAGACTCCAACGGCTATCACATCACCAAGAAGAACAGCTACAATTCATTTAGTCAGTCTCCACCCAAGATACGTGTAAGGTGATTTTAGTGTGCGCCTCCTCGGGAGCCAAATCTTTCAGCACTTCTCCATTTTGCAATGCCCTGCAATGCAGAAGCATCTCTGTGAGGCCCATGCTCATTAGCCTTACAGGGGCCTGGGAGGCCACATTTCAAAGATGGGCTGGACGTAACTCAGGTTCACCGCGAGCACACTTGGAGGGCTTGTCAAACATGCAGGTCAACCCCCTCCATATCTGACGGGCAAGGACGTGCTGTTTTCCACGACCTCTCCGAATTTCTCTAACATCAGTGGTCCACACTGTAAAGCATAATCTTTGATTATCGACATGGCGAGCACGCAGGTGGCTGCGAAGACGCCCCCAACCATGAATGAAGTCAGACACTTCTGTTTTCTCTCATCATTAGGTAGCAAGAGAAGCTACTGCCCACGAGTCACGGCTCCTTTCATGGTCTAGAAGTGGAATTCTAGAATGTCTCACTGGCGTTGGATAATTATTAGACTCTAGAGGGCTTCCCTACCCCCCAATGAGTCCCCCAAATAATCTAGACAGAGACCACTTAGATTTCCAAAAGCTTTAAAGCACCATAACTGGGCAGCTACCAGCCCTCCTAGCTATTTTGTTATTTTCCAGACACGCACCCCAAGTTTCTTGCCTTAAATGTTCCTGCCTGGAGTGCTTCTGCTCCATCCGGCCAGCCCTCACGACTACATGCTCATAGTCCATACTGCCCCATGGCGACTTCCTTCTCTCGGGCTGGCTTCCTCTCTTCCTTCCTCTCTGCCTCGTGGTCCCCATCAGACCCCAAGCCTGGGAACCTAAGCTCTGTCTATGTCTCACCAGACCAACCCCCCAACATCTTGGACAGCTAAGTGAGAAGTAACATTCTCCAAATTTCTTCATCCTAGCCCATCTCACTGAACTCAAGGCCACTTCCCTGCTTGCCTTGAGCTGCTCAGCCTTGCCAGCTTCTCCCCTAACAGAATCCAGCACCAATCATTTAGTGGTCTCAGTACATGACTAGAGTTCAGATAAAAACCGTATTTCAGGTCTCAGTATATTTTACAAAGTATCTGTAATGTTATAATTCACAAGGTGACACTCAAGTGATGTGCCAGGCAAGATGTGCCCGCTGGTGCAATATTGGCCTGGCTGTTATGGGAGTAACCAACCTCCCTCTGACTGGATTGGAAGCCTGCTGCGCATGGGGGGGGGGGGGGGGAACCATGGCTGATACTGTAAGCACGGTTAAAAGCCTATAGCTGGGTAGGACATGAACTCCAGGCCTGGGCTGCATGAGATTGTCTCAAAAAGCCCCAGGGGGAGGGGTGGGGGAGGGCGGGGACTGCTGGAGAGATGGCTCCGTGGTTAAGAGCACTGGCTGCTCTTCCAGAGGAGTCGGATTCAGTTCCCAGCATCCACACGGCAGCTCCCAACTGCCGGTAACTGCAGTACCAGGGTTTCTGCCACCCTCCCACCTATGCAAATAAAATAAAACAAAACAAAGTTAACTATGCTTAAAGGCCAATATATACATACATGCATAAGTGATGAGTAGGTTTAGTTCTGTCCATCACTGTTAATTTCCACGGCCAGATTTAAAGGATTGTGGGAAGCAGTGGCTCTGCTCTGATCTCTGTGTTGGGGTTAAAGACTGATCTCCTGCATCTCCAGACGTAATAATTATTGACAATCGATCTTTGCATTAGTCTAGAGACTTATAAACTCCTTTTAACTTTAAGCTGTATCATTTGATTCAAAGTGCCCTAGCTACACTGTATCATTATGGTTACAGAATAAGATGCTGATGATACTGGTGATGGGGAGGGTGACAGTGGCCACCCGTTAAGAACTGTTACACAAGCTGGGCGTGGTGGCGCACGCCTTTAATCCCAGCACTCGGGAGGCAGAGGCAGGTGGATCGCTGTGAGTTCGAGGCCAGCCTGGTCTACAAAGTGAGTCCAGGACAGCCAAGGCTACACAGAGAAACCCTGTCTCGAAAAACCAAAAAAAAAAAAAAAAAAGAACTGTTACACGTTTTCAGAAGGATGGTGCTCCACGTAGTCATCCCACTTCATGTTTTTTATTTTTGAAGCCACTGTTAGATTTTTTTCAGGTGATAAAATCAAGAACTATGATTTTGAGTCAGAAAAGTCAGGGAGGCAGGCATTTGGACACGCGTGGTCCTGTTCAGTACATCTCCCTGAAAACCTTCAGAGCCACTGCTACCCTCTCTGGGGCACAAATCCAGGTCGATTCCATGCCTCTCCAGAATCTCACAGATTCTCAACTCGCCTGGTCTCAACTCTCTAAGTAAGAGGCACAGATACTTTTCTTTGCCTGAATCTGGCAATGTCTCAAATCTGCTGAGTAATTTAATTATCCATCGGATATCTTCTTTGGTTTTCAGGCTGCTCATATGTGCTGGTCCATGTGTAGACTGTATGGCAGATGGTCAGACAGGTGCTTTCGGTTGTGCTTCTAATACCACCCGGCTACACTCAGCATTTCGTCTTCTTCCTTGACCAAAACAATGTCGGAGTCAAAGCCGCGTGCAAAAATGCCTGAGGTGACTTCTAGGCCCGTTTACTGGGTTGTCATCTGTAAGCCTGGCTGCTCATTTCAAAAAGCAATTTGAATTATTTTGTCCATAGTCTCTCTCTCTCTCTCTCTCTCTCTCTCTCTCTCTCTCTCTCTCTCTCTCTCTCTCTGTGTGTGTGTGTGTGTGTGTGTGTGTGTGTGTGTGATACTTGACTCACTCTTAGAAAGATCCCAAAGCTTCCCCACCCTAACCATTATATGAATGTATTCCCTTGGACCAGCCCTAAGGAGGCCCAAAGGTCTACAGTGTTTATAGGACAGCGAGTAGCCCGCCATTGTTTCCTGCCTCTGAGAGAGTCTCCAGCCAGTGGCGACCTACAGAATCTACCACTTCCCTGACAGTACTCCCCAGCACTTGCACTTTGAAGGAAGAGTCTGGAAAAATTCACTACGAAAATGGCGTTCATTTTTCAAATTCTCTTGGTGAATCTTCAATCGCTCTATGTTCTTTGCCATCTTAGGCTTTGACTTGAGAAGCCATCGGTGCTTTGCACATCCAAGTGAGGGAGAGGATGCAGCTGTGCTGTTAGTCCATGAACATGCACCATCCATTTAGTGAACACAGATCAATCATAAAAGACTGGGATTGTCCTTTCTACGGGGACAGTCTTAGCTACGGGAGATGACTGCAATCACCTGAGTAAACATGACCCTATTGTTGACCTTTAACCCCAAATCTGCAAGTTACTCACTGAAACAACAAACATCGGATCAGGCCTCCCTCCACAGAACCAGAAGCAAGAACTCTTTAAAGTAATATGAATTTATCTGAAAATGACAAACCACTGAAAGTGATCTGTGAACCGCTCCGCAACAGTATAGAGATGCTGAACACACTGTGCACAATGTAAGATCAGATTTTTTTAAATCCCTGCCTTCTAATCCTACAGTTTCTTAGCAGCAATACTGACACGTGTATCTCTTCTGCTCCCACTCAGACTGATACGCAACAGTAAAAGCAACCATGCACTGACCAAAGCTAAATGCTAGTGCTGTTTTTTCAATGGTATGCCTTGAGAAAGAGAGAGAGAGAGAGAGAGAGAGAGAGAGAGAGAGAGAGAGAGAGAGAGAGAGAGAAGAGAGAAGAGAGAGAGAGAGAGAGAGAGAGAGAGAATAAGAAATTAATCAGTTGTGAAAGCAAACATTCACAGAATCCAGCACTTTTTCAAAGGCTCAATTTGTAACAATGTGCCCTTAAAAGAAAACACTAGATGATTACACAAAGAAAGTCAAATGGTAAAAAGTGTCAGCTCTTTTTCAAGCTGCAGTGGCCAAGAAAAGGGTTTCACAAAATAAGACTGGGTGGATGATCTGAGACGCAGGGGAGCAGTGGCGCTGCAGATTGGAGCACAGCAAGTACTGGCAGGAGGGTCTTGCACATTAGTTTAGCAGAGTCACGAAGAGAGAGGGCAGAGGATGGAGGGTCCAGGAAAGAGGAAGGGGCGAGTGGAAACAGCTGGAATTGCTCAGCTGTGTCAACATTCGGCTGCTTGGCAGATTGGCTAGCAAAGTGTCATCTGAAACCAATTACATTCCCAAAGCCCCACGGACCCAGTTCATAACATTGATTAATCCACATTGTGAAAAAGTCCCCAAGCAAAACTAGACCAGCTGTCAGCCCTTGGAGCTCCAAGAAGAGAGAGAGAGAGAGAGAGAGAGAGAGAGAGAGAGAGAGAGAGAGAGAGAGAGAGAGAGAGAGAGAGAGAGAGAAAGAGCGCAAAGCACCTCCTGAAATGTTGGGACTTTCAGGTGTGCCTTCTAAAATAGAAGATGGAATAGAAAGGTTCCACCCCGAGTCTTTTTCTTTTTTTCTTTCTTTTCCAGAACTGACTATAATTAGAAAAGCCAGGGTCACGTTAAAATAAACTCAAAGTCCATTCCCAAAGTCAGAGCACAATGGAGCCAAAGTCTCTGATGCTGCGTCCTTCTGCCCCCTCCCAGGAGCCACACCAAGGTCTCGCACGGGTTTGTGCATTCATCCACTCACACCGACCCAATAAAATGTAATTATATTTCATACAGTTTCTTTCTATGTATGCTTATTTGTGTGCACATCCATGCATGGTCATGGACATGTGGAGGCGAGTGGTTAATATCAGATCTCAACTTTCTTTTTCTTCTTTTTCCAAGACCGGACCTCTCGCTGACTTGGCTAGGCTGGCTGACCACCAGGCCCCAGGGATCGGCCTGTGTCTCACCTCCCAGAGCTGGGATTATAGGTACGTGCCTCCGTGCCCAGCGGTAGGTGCTGCCGAATTAGCTCAGGTTCTCAGGCTTGCACGTCGCCAGCGCTCTACCCAAGGGCCTGAGTCCTAAGCCCTCAGATATGTCCTTTAAAATCTTTGTATACCTTTTGTTCGATTGCACAGGGGTCGAAGTGTTAACGTGCACCAGATTTGTAAGACTGACTTGTAACTGAGTCAAACAAATCATCACCACACTCATTGGATGTGTAAAACTACTTGCACAGTACTCACAAACACCCCTGTGCCTCTGTGGTACCCCCACGGAACTCCCCTACCCTCCAGAAAAGCCTCTAATCAGAAGGTTGGCAGGATGTGAGGGAAGCCCTTGGGCCTTCCGCTAAAGCAGGAGCAAACAGGATTCTGCCTGTTGGGTTTTGTGACCTGCAGCAACCATGGACTCCTCCAGGAGAAGGCTCTGCTTCCGCAAACTCTGGCCTCAAGCCCTGACTCCGAGGCAGCAGGGATTGGCTGGTTGGCTGGCTGGCTGGCTTTTCCAGTAGATATAAAACCACACTGTTGCTCATCTACTCACTCACTCAGCAAACACTTATCAAATGCAGACTCGGTATCAAGCACTGGCCTGCACCCAAGAAAAACGATGAATTTGTACTTCCTGTTATGATTTTAGAATGTGGGATAGGCAGAACAATTGAGGTAACATTGCTTGAATTTTCCTTATTCGTGTTGCTCTAGGAGACTCTGGGTTTCAAAGGTTATAGTCGTAAGTCCTGAGTGGAACCGTCTGTGTCAACAGCTGCCTGTGTCTATTAACTTTCTAATAATTGATTTTTTCCCCACAAGGGAGCATTTGAGACATGATTTTGCTTGAGTATCTCTGGCCAGCCTCAAGCTTACCAGCCAGCCTGTCCACTGCCGGGATTATGGGGGCGTACCACTGTGCCTGTCATAGAAAACACTTTACTCTGCGTCCTGTAGGCGAGTGAACTGATGTTCACAAAAGCTTGGTGAGCTACCCAGAGCCGTGTAACCAGAAAATGTTATAGTTTTACGGAAATCCAGGGCTGTCCCATACTTGGCTCTGCAGTCTTTAAACAACGATAAAAATGCAGGGGGGCTATAAAGATGGCTCAGTGGCTGAGATTAGTTGGTGTTTTTACAGAGTATCCAGATTCGGTTCCACTCCCCACCCCCAACCCACACATACACAGAAATAAATAAAAATAAATTTTTAAATGCACAGATATATTATGCTTGACACAGGCTTTTCTGAGCCCGCTGGCAAGTCTCAAAGCATGCAAAATATATTTCCTACTGGGAAATGCATTCCGAGTTAGCAAGAGACTGGATGAAATTGGACTCTAAGAATATAAGTAGTTTATATATTTGAACTACATCCTAGGTTTGCTTCCTCCACTGTAAATGTCCCATAACTAATCTACTGGCCTCCTCTGTTGCAATGACACCCTTTTACTGCAAATTTTATGAACTGAAATGTGCCTTTGACAAATTGATCTTTTTCTTTCTGCGTACGTTTATGCCCACGTCTCATGGTACAGACCGATTTGACCTGTGTAAGGCTGTTACAGACTCGCGTCCTCCAAGCCTTGCTTGTCATTGGTAGCTACAGCCCTGGACTTGAAAAGGGAAAGAGACAAAACACAGCCCACAATTTCCTGTGCAGGCCAAGAAATAGAGACTGATTTTTTTTTCAGTCAGGGTTCGGAACTGGAAGATGAAAGTTAATAACAAAGAGTTATTTTAGAAGTAAGAAACATAGCAGTAACAAGTAAGAAAGACTCTGAGAACAGTAGCAACATCTTCAGATTTTCCCTGTAAACTCTGTGCTGAGCATCAAAAGGTAGGGTTGGGAGGACGGGGAGTTGGTGGAAGGATGTGGAGACCGATGTGGGAGGAGTGGGAGGAGCCTTTGTAACCATCAGTAACAACAGGCAGGGGCTGGGGAGGTGGCTCGGTGGTTAGAGCACTTGGCATTCAGGTGTGAGGACTGGACCATTTCAAATGCTGGTCCATGTGGTGGCCTGCCTGGACTGAACTTCAGCCTTAGAGGAGGAACAGGCCAGGGGTTCCCAGAGCAAGCTGACTAGAAAAACTAGATACAGCGACTCTGGGTTTGATGGAGAACCTCTACCTCAGAGAATAAGGTGGGAAAGTGACGGAAGACAATATTTAATGTCAACCCTTGGCTTC
This sequence comes from Acomys minous, assembly GCF_964271855.1. NCBI lineage: Eukaryota > Metazoa > Chordata > Mammalia > Rodentia > Muridae > Acomys > Acomys minous. The sequence continues at coordinate 127,974,963 of NC_140494.1, read as the reverse complement.
CACTCTCTCTCTCTCTCTCTCTCTCTCTCTCTCTCTCTCTCTCTTTCTCTCCCTCTCTCTCTCTCTCACACACACACACACAGCCATACATACTTGCACATATATACACACATGCACAGATATACATGCATGCCCACATATGTGTATACACACACATACATACACGGTCACACATAAAGCATGTGCATGCACACACACAGTTATACGCACATGCATGCACACCCAAACCACTCACACATGTGTGTACATATACACATGACACACAATCACACACACATACCTACATGCACATACACAAGTGCATGCACACACACATCAACCATACTCACAGGCATGCATACACATACAACACAGTCACATGCATGCACACACACAAAAACCATGAACACATACACAAACACACATATGTATGCTAACATGGGTGTGCTAATAAAAATGTACACATACCAAAACACACACACACACTTGCAAAAGGAAATGACTAAAATCTCCAGACGGATTCACTAGTTCTTTCTCCTGCTTTTTCGCCCTGGAGGGTATTTATAATTATTGTTTTTTAAATGCTCATGATGTCACAGATAAAGAACACCAATTGCTCCCAACAGAACTCTTAACTACAGTATGTGTTAAGGAGAGCAAATTACTGTTTATATACATGGACAGGATTGCAAACGAAGTCAAGAACGTTACAAATTAGGCTGTGCTGAAGGCAAGCCAAGACATTGCCATTTTTTTTTCTTTTCACTAGAAGATTCATCACTTGGACCCTTTCCCTCCTGCCAGTCAGTCCCTCCCCAGACAGGAGCACTGTGAAGTCTGTGAGGGGAACAGTGAGTGGATGGACGGTCCTGGGATCTTAGGATGTGATGTCATCAGAACAACGTGAGCAGACTCCGTCCTTCTTATCCAAGCTAATCTATGAGTCACCAGGGTGCAGAGGTTACAAATGTAAGCTCTGAAGAGAGACAGCATTTGGGCCAACAACTGTGCCTCTCTAGGACTTTAATAATCTAACTTAAGAGTGAAACTTAACAGAAATAAAGTTCTGTGCAAGTTGGAATCTTTGTGCACTTTAACAAAATAACTATGCACTGAGCTGCTTCTTAAATGGTAAACACTTTTTTTTTTTAAAGCCTCGCTTATTCACAGAAAAAATATTGTGTGTGAACTGGGAGTTTGGACTCATCCATAGAGAAACCTATGACCCTGTGGGAAACCAGGGAATACAGTGTGAGGTCTACCTCATTGGTGGTGGTAATGTCTGAGGATTGAAGCCTTACCCAGAACAGGGCACAGTCTATAAAACAAGTGTTGATGTTATGTTAAGTATTCGGTGTCTCCGATCCACCAGCATTCTAGGACAAGTAAATTCCAGAAACTGAGGTCTGAACAGACCCAACAGAGTCTGGTAGCACAAGAGGGCTTTGGATATAAGGATATAAATACTTTCCTCTCTACTTCTGGGCACCACCACATGCACAGGCTTTCGAGGGGACTTTGGAAAGAACAGGAAGTGCACGGGTGCTCAGAAATGAAGTGGCCAAGGTGTCTCTCGTGTTCTGGTGCTGCAAGCCACTCCGGAAGGTTCTTGAGAAACACAAACCAAAAGCTTTGGTTTGGTTGTGAGGTGAGACAGGAGGAAGGCAGAGAACAGATGTGCCCCTGGTTATCATGAACCAAAGCATTCGGTGGGATCGTGGGCAAGATGGGTCTTGAAAGCACGGCCTTCTCTGGTGGCAGTGACATTGAGGGGTGCCTAGTCCCACCTCCCCACGATACCATCCGTCACTGCTCAGTGGCTCCGATTATCAAATAGTATGATGCGCCTGGGAAGAGCGTGGCTGCGTAGCCGTTGTTCTGTGACCTACTTCAGCCCAAGGGGGTTCCAAGGATTGGGGCTCAGGAGAGAAAGGAAAATGGGTTAGTGCAGAGTTAAGGAGACCAGAAAGGAGAGACTCTCACCCCAGCTCTTGGGGTATCTAACTTGAAGGCAGGTAAATATTAGATATGGGTGTACGCGGTCGCTTCTCGGGTGAATTTCCTCATCTGTGTGGTATGGCACTCAGTCTTCAGCTTAGGGGCAGACAACAGCATCACTGAAGTTCTTCAAAGAAAGAGGTAGGAAGGCAGCCTTCAGCCGCTACCGCGCTGCACACAGGGCTGAGACAGCACCGCGTTGGGTCCACCTAGCGCTGAGAGCAGGGTTTCTGATGTGCTGTCAGGTTCAGTCAGGGAATACTATATCCCTGGATGGTGGTGTTTGTTTCCTTTCAGATAGAATCTTGCTGTGTGGCCCAGGATGGCCTTGAACTTGTATCCTTCCTGACTGGTTCTCTCAAGATCACAGGTGTGCAGCACCATACCTGGCCCACCCTTGGCATTCTTAAACTCAACAGACTCACCTATTCAATGGGCTCTGGAGGGCTCCAAGGGGAGTCAGGACACCAGGCACCTTTGGTAATCCACCCGGCGGCAGCCCTGAGCTCGCCTCCTGATGCAGGCCTCTTCCTCTTTGAAGAGTCATTTGCATTTGGCCTCGATGTGAGACTTCTCAGGATTCCTTCTGTTCTCTCCTCTCTCTTTCTGATCGTCTTGGCACAGTGAGCACAGACACTGACCTAACCGGCTGCCCACATCTGCCACCACCCAGGTCCACCCCTGCCCAGCAGTAAAACAACAGCCATGTCTGTTGGCACCGTACTTGGCAGGCAGCCTTCAGGTTCTTCCTCTGTGTGGTCTTCACCTTCTAGACTTGGGAACTCTTTGGGGGGTTCTAGCTGCCCGTGGGGAGTCTCAGGATAGAGAAGAGAAGCTGTATTTATGGTGCCCTAACTTAGCCACAGCCCCCTGAGGGTGTTTACATGTGTGTGTCCTCACATAAAGGCGTGCGAATGCGTCAGTAAATTAACAAAGCCCTTTGTTCACGCTCTGAGCTGGGATTCTTCCTCATAGACCACCTCCCATCATTCCAGAGGCAAAGAGAGGTCTTATTAATTTGGGGCCAGGTTCCAAAAAGTACCTCAGTCTCAACAGAGCGGATTGTCCTATGAATCAAACAGGGCAGATAAAATTATCTCCCGTTGGTGAGATGGGAAGGCACAGGTCCAGTTGAGCCTAACGAGGTTAATGGGTTTTCCCAGAGTCTCCGAGCTACCAGAGCAGAGCTACGCACTGACCTGAGACTTCCTGGTCTGACCTTTTCAACACATCACAGCTGCTCAGATGTTGAGCAAGACTTAGTGTCCTTCCCTGGCTGGGCATGTGCACTCAGTGGAGAAGCAAGGAGCCAGCCAGGTCAAGGTAAGAACTACCCCATTTCACACCTGCCCCATGTGGGCTTGATGAATCGTATGCCTTCTGGAGCTGTGAAATCCAGCATGGGTTTGACTAGTAACCCTGACACATGAGCACACACCAGCAACTCGTGGATGGTCTGGACACTATAGCTGCTGAGCGCAGGCCAAACAATATACTTATTTGTTCATTAGTTGTATACAAGTGTGTATATGTGCATGTTTGTGTGTGGGCGAGCGCGTGTGTGCGTGCATGTGCTGTGCATGTGTGTGTATGTTCTGGGGTGTATCTGTCTGTGAAGACCTGAGGTCAACCTCTGCTATCATTTCCTGGGTGCTATCTACCTTGCTTTTTGAGATGGGTTCTCTCATTGAACCTGGAGCGCATCAAACGATCTGTTCTTGCCGGACAGTGAGGCCCAGGGATCTGCCTGCTTCTAACCTATGCTGTTCTGAAGTTAAAAGTACGCGCCACCATGCCAGGCAAGTAACATGGGCACTGAGGATTGAACACGGGTCATCAACCTTTGGTGGCCAGCACTTTATCCACTGAGCTACCTCACCAGCACCATGAGGTACATTTCAAGTACATTCTCAGCTGCTGTGGCTGCTGCTGCTGCTGCTGCTGCTGCTGCTGCCACTGCCACTGCTGCTACTGGCTGTGGTGTGGGCATTTGAACACATTGGCGAGGCATTGACACTCGGTGGCTTTTCTCTTCTCAGAGTGTCATTTATTACTCCACATGTGGCAGATGTGCGTATGGAGCAAACAGTAAGTAAGGAGGGCATCCCTTGATCATCGCAACAAAAACATTTAAGCAGCTTCAGTCACCAGCCCTGCTAGAGACCCGGCAGTATCCGTGAGATAAAAGCCCCTGCCCTCTAGGAATAGAGAAACTAAAATAGACACCATTCATGTGGCCTCGCTCAGAGAGATAAGGCTGCCATTTTCAGATTAGAGTAAATCCCACAGAATAAAACAAAAGGCTTACAGCAGAGGCTGCAAGGTTCCTTGGGAGGGCTCTGAAGTTTGCACATTTTAATTTGCAGTGATAGCATCGCCAGGCTGCGGATCGCGGAGCAGACGTGACAATTGTGTTTCAACATAATTCTAAAGTCGGCTTGGGCCCCTCACCCTAATGGTGGATGAGTCCCTCCACTGTCATTTAGTAGCTCTGACAGGCAGGCAGGCGTGGCTGCAGAAGGCATCCCCCACCACCGCATCAAAGATCTTCCAACTGCTCGGCTAAGGCAGAGCAATGGTCGGGCAGTGCTCATCTTTCTTTCTACCCCCTCCCTTGCTTGTTCAAAGCAAAAAGCCCATAATTGCTTCTCGAATTACACACAAGTGGGCCGTTGACTGGGGCTGTAATTCAGCACAGAGAAGCAAGGAAAACACTAAAACGGCCTCTGTTGAGGCAGCGTCTGCCTTAAGTGGAGGGAGTACTAGGAAGGGATTGGCAGGCAAAGGGGGACCTCGGAGTGGACAGCAAAGTTCTCACAGAGCAGCTGGAGGCACGGCAGTGGCAGCAGCAGTGGCTCAAGCCATCTTTAACTGTGGATGGTGGCAGGTGCCATCCAGAGGCCTCTACTACAGAAACAGGAGAATGAGATGGAGGGAGGGCTAGAAATCATTTCAGAAGAATACCATACAGATAGCTCAGCCGTCAAGAGCACTTGCCGCTCTTGCAGAGGACCCAAGCTAGGTTCCCAGCACCTGGTTCCAACAGCACCTAGCAGCTCCCAACCATCTGCAACTCTAGCTCCAAGGGATCTGGGGGCCTCTTTCGGCTTCTACATGCACCTGCATTTATGTGGTAGTCACTCATTCAGACAAACACTCATATACATTAATAAAAATAATTCTGTTTTTTTTTTTAAAGAAGGGAACCACAGAATGGGCGTGCCGACCAGCCCCTGTCCCTAAAGTAAAAGACCTTAAGGCTTAAGGAAATGCAGGATTTTAGAATCAATGTTAGACATTTTACTATCTTTTCCATTCCATGGAAGAAAGAAAAAAATTAATTTCATGTTTTATTTAGTTGTTTGTTTGTTTTTTGAGATGCTGAGTGAGCAATCCCAGGAGCCTTGTGCATACCAGACAAGCACTCTGGCACTGAACTGTATGCCCAGGCCTTCAGAAAGTAAGGTTTGGACAGAGAGACCGCAAGACACAAGCGAAGGTAGTAAACTCATCTTTGAATCCACAACTGTCAGACCTGAGGCTCTGATCTCTCTGTCTCTCCATCTCTGTCTCTGTCTTTATGCCTCTGTCTCTCTGTTCACATTGATGAGCCCAGGTGAGAAGGGGACAGTGGGTGTCCTGCTCTGTCACTTGCTCCTCATCCTGAGGTCAATAAGGAACAGCACCCAGTGTTCACTGGTCTCTTGTTCAGAAGAGGAATGCATGGGTACAAGTGGGCAGCCTGTGCAAACCTGTATAAATCTTCCATTAGTAGTGATGGGCATGGCTCAAAGCGGTGTCAAATTCTGCTGGTCCTATCTTAGGCTTGGCGTCATAAAAATCTCTAGGTAGCAAGCAGGCATGGTTACTGTGTCGTGTTGAGGCCTCTCTAGCACATCAGCTGCTCCATGCTTGTCTGCTCTGATGGGTACAGAGGACATAATGTGGCCTGGCTTGCTCTCTCTGAGGAAGATTACGGGTTAGATATGGCTGTGAGTGTGGCAGCCATTCAGATGTGTATACCAACACTGGGCATAAGTAAATGTGGAAGGAATTCAGGTCAGTGCAGCCATTAATAACAGTATCTTCCTCCTTTGCTGGGTGCTGGTTTAGACTAGGGTTTCATCCTGACCCCACGGACACAAGGAGAGGACCAGGATGGGACTGTGGCTTCTAGAGTTACAATCTTTTTGTGGACTTTCCCTTGGAATTACAGCCTCGCCAGTGCCTTTCCCTCTGCATCTGCAGACATTTCACACAGGAAGAAAGTAACAAAGTGAACAGTCACAGGGCTGATAAAAATCTCCACTCTTCAAAGCCGACCCTGTCCCCGGTACTGTCCCAAAGCCCACAGGTATTGCTGGGAAGCACCTTGGAGAGGCTAATTCCTGCCACCTCTGGCACAGCGGGGGAATCAAGGTGCTGACCCCCAAGAGGTGTTTTCTAAAGGCCCAAAGCCATTTCATCCTCTTTCCTGGAGAGAGCTTCCCTGAGGATACACAGATACCTGAAAAGGGTAACTTTGTTGCTCCTTACAGCTTCAAACCTTTAGGGGTTTATATTTGGAAAAAGGGAGATGGATTAGATACAGTTTATAGAAAGTCAGGAAGGTGAGTATTTTTATAAATTATTTACAAGATTAGGAATATGTATACATATATATGTTATGTAGGGATACACATACACATAATTAGCCAGATTGTTGAATATAGTTGACTTTAGGGACATAATTTCTTGGTGTGTTTTACCTTGCTTGGTTTCCCAATTCCTTTTCACAGCAAACCATAGTGGGTACCAAAACCTCCCAGAAGACTAGGATTGATGGGACTTACAAGCACTCACTAACTCTTAGCCCTGCCAATAGTCACAGGAATATTCTAGAAAGGCTGGCAGATAGCAGACCCACCCCTAGGGCTTCAGCTTTACCATTTAGCTACCATTTTCAAATGTTGGGCATAAGACACACTTTCTAGGTCAGCTGGGCCCCCTGTGTGCGGCACATCCGGGGACAGGCTACCTGTCCCCTTAGTGGTAACTGAGCCCTTTCTGGATCCTCCTAGGGACTGAGCAGATGCCAGTGATGTTGGTCCCTCAGGGAGGAGTTACACCAGCCTCTCTTAATGCTGTATCCTGTTTATAAACAAATCCCCACCGATAATTACTTTAGATTTCTTGTAGCTAGGGAATTCTAGAATTCCAAGAGAAGAGGTAAAATGTAAAAACTACTGTATTTTGCCAACTGGATAATGAGCCAAGAATCCTAAAGTGTTGTCATGGGAAGAGATGTCCAGGCCTATAATGCAGTCCAACCCACACCTTTGAGGAGTGAAGTGGTGGTAGTGTGGGGCGAGAGCCCAGATAAACTCCCCAGAAAACATAAGAAAATCAGGTTAAATTAGAAGGGCTCCTGACTCCTCATTTGATGTTCTGCTCCAAACAAAACCCTCCTTTCTGGCTTGCCAATGATGAGTCTGCATCTGAGACCATAAAAACATCCCTCTTGAAAAGCAAAGGATGGCGTGGGTGCTGCATCTGGCAGATGGGGGAGCAGTACCTGCCCGACCTGCAGGGCTCTTCTTTCAACCTCTACAGCGGGCAGGAAGCAACGGTCCATTCCTGGGGGAGATACGGCTTCCCTTTCCCATCCTACGAGAACATCCCAGTTGGTCCTACCAGCCACCCTCACAGTGACCACACTACTAAAATTCCAGACAGAATCCAAAGCAGGAGATGACTGATATTAAACAGGAGGCCCCGGTTCCAGCTGTCATCAGACAAAAGAGTGGGTTGGCTTATTCCTTCTCATTGTTGGGACACCAAGAAATAGTCCCTTAACCAAACACTACCATGCTTGCTGCCTTACAGGAATGGGGTGATTCATTCCAAACCTGACGCTGGAAATCTATGCTCAAAAGCCAAACATAATTTATAAAATCCTTCAGTTCAGGAAAAGCCCAATTTAAACAGAGCCTATAACCCCAGCATACACTGGGGCCATCACCACAGCTGTTATGGTGTTTGCTCATCTGAGGAGGATTCTGTCGTTCCCTGGTGCTGGGGCAGGGAGTGGGGGTGAGGGGGGGATTAGGAGGAGGAACATAGCCCCCTCAGATCACATTTCCTCCCACCTCTCCAAACACCTCCCTGAAGGGGAGTCACTCTTGCCTTAGAAAACAAAAAGTCTCTTCATGTGAGACAAGCAGAAGTCAGCGCTACGACTGCCTGTGTAGTTTCTCCTCACTGGCTCAGGGTTCGAATACTTTGTCCCCAGATGGTGGCATCGTTTTGGGAAATGTGATCTACCTAGAGGAAGTAGGTCCCCAGGGGGGGTCACGGGGGGGGGGGATCTGCCTCCCGGTCAACCATGAAGTAAGCACTGTTTCCACACGTGTGCCCCACTATGGCGTTCTGCCCAAGCTGAGGCTGGAGGGAAGTGACTGTGGACTAAAACCCTCTGAAGCTGTGCAAACAAATAAATGATTCAAGCCCTTCTATGTTTAGCTGCAGAGAAGGCAAAATTTACTAGCACATGGGTGAGAAAGCAGAGGCCTCTCTGATTGGTCAAAATACAACCATGTGAGGGAAACTGGACCGCAGGAAAAGTCGCCTAAAGCAAGTCATTTCAGGAACAAACCTTGGGGGACCCAGACTTTGTTTCTCCCTTTCCTTCTTTAACAAGGAGTAAGGCCAAGTCACAGTGAGGGTGAAGGTGAGAGGGAGGGCATGGAAAGGGCAGGCAAGGGCAAAGGCGCTTCCTCACCCACGACGGCCACGTAAGCCGTTCTCACTTGCCTTCTCCGCCAAGCCTCACAGTGAAGGCTGGATGACTCATTTTCTCTCATGACTCCAGAGTGCTCTGGCCTCCTTAGTGGGCTCTGAGTCCACTGGAAAAGCACAGGGCTCCTATGGGCTCTGTTAACTCCGCCACTCAGCACCTCACGGAAGGACCTGGCGCAGACTGCACACGATCCACACACAATTTCATCCCGCCTCTGGGAAAAGCCAGCGAACGACTTGCTGAGGATTCTCTCTCTGGAGCCTGAGAGTAATCAAAAGATTGGAGCTGGACTTTGCAAGATGGCTCCGTGGGTGGAGGTACTTTGCTGCCAAACTTGACGGCCTGAATTTGATCCTTGGGACTCACGTGGTAGAAGAAGAGAAATGACTGTAGCAAGCTGTCCTCTGACCTCCGCATGACAGCCATGGCATGGGCGCGTGCACACGCGCACATGCACACACACGTACACACACGCACACACATGCACACACACGTACACACCACACACACACACGCATACACACACACACACGTGCATGCATATATCCTAAGAAAGCCATAATGCATATACGTAAGTAAAATAAAAAGTAAAGGAGTCGAGCTGAATTGTCTGCCCTTTATGAGAGGTGTCTAACTAATCTCTCTACATTTCTGCTCCCAGTCTTCCCAGAAGGTAAGGAAGATTTAAGGGTGTTAGGATGTGCGCGCACATGCGCCTCCCTCGTCTTCTAAATTCCAAGCCTTCCATTGCCAGTTTGAGATCTCTTGGCAGAAGCTTCGAGTGTTCTCAGTAACAGATGCCCGGAGGAGAGGGGAGCTATGAGTTCTGAAACAGAGCAATGCACCGAGCCGGCTAGGCAGCTGTTCAGCTCTGCCACTGTGTACACCACTTCACCAAAAGTGTTTGGGAAACAGATCATTCTGGAACCATACCACCTATGCAAAATGCAGGCCTTTTCTGTTCCACCCATCCTCTTTGATTTTCTCTCCCCGTGTTGTTTGTTTTCTGCCACAAGTCTCGGCAATCTGTTTATGTTGTGTGCGCACGTGCCTGTGCATGTGTGCACGCGTGTTTTGTGTATGTTTCTCTCTCCAAACCGACTGCATTGTCCTCAAGTGACTGTAAACCCTCACCTTAAATTCTCATGGCAACATGAGGGGGTGGGATACACTCTCCCCTTTTCCTCTCCTTCTCCTTTACCTCCTCCTCCTCCTCTTCCTCCTCCTCCTCCTCCCTCTCCTCACTTGCTGATGAGCTCTTAGGCTCTTGCAAGGAAGGGGCCTTTCATTTAATGGAAGTCCCCCCAGGAGGGTGGTGGGACCTGCGGAAAGGCTGGCTGTTCAGGGGAAGACAAAAGACCAAGCTCTCTGACTGCAGCCTATGCAAACCTCGCTGCACACTCCACCTTCCTCCCAGTACTCAGGGAGGTACTGTGCCTAGCAGAGAACCGCTCTGGTTATCAAAGAGCTAAGTCCCTACCCTCCCTCCAGCCAGCTGTGATGGTGGGCACATCACCCACCCTAATTTGTCCTCAATATTTATAATCATCTTCTTAAAGGGCTCAGCTATATCTAATCTTTTTACATCAAAACATAATGTTGTCATCTATGCAGACCATGTTCTTACTCGGGTTACTAAAAAGAATTGGAAAAGAGAAAAAAAAACCTCTTAGTATTTTAAATATATTTAGGATCTTGTGTTGGACAGCCACACTAGGGTGTATGTATGTCACGGGCCATTGGCTGGGCACTCCTGGAGGATGGATCTGGCTGGATCAAGAGGGCAGTAGCAGTAGACTTGATTACGTGTAACCACGTGGAGATCTGGCTGGGACAGATCTGTAGCTGCACAGGAGGATTGGGGACCCTCAGTGCACAGTTTGACTTTGATCCTGGAAGTTCTCATTTCTTTCTTTTAATGTTTTTTTAAGACGCTTTCTCCCTTGTATTTTATGTGTATTAGTGTTTTGCTTGCCTGTACGTTTGTACACCATGGGCATACAGAGTGCACAGAGGCCAGAAGACGGTATCAGATTCCCTGGAACAGCTGTGAGCCGACATGCGGGTGCTGGGACTGAAACTTGGGTCCTCTGGAAGATCAGGTAGCGCCCTCAATCACTGGGCCATCTCTCCAGCCCCAGCGTTCCCATTTCTAACATGCTTCTTGGTGGCACTTCTGCTACAAGGCTGAGGAGCACACCAAGAACAGCTGACCCAGGGGAGCTTCCACCCCTAATGGCCACTGCTCTACCCGCAAAGGGCCACCAAGGCGATGGAGCCTCGCCCTGCTCTCCCACATTTTCTCTTGCCCATCCGTCCGTCTTCTGATTCACTTAATCACTGAGATAAAGGCATAGGCGAAGAGACTACTTGGCCTAACCTTTAGGGGTCAGCAGTGGCACCTGAAATGACAAGACAGGATCATCTCTGTGTGCCCAAGTAGACATCAGGAGAAATTCTGTAGGTGCCAGGTGCCCAGGCTGCTAGCCGAGGTCCAGATTGGCTGACCGCCTCAGTCACTGGGGCTGGAGCGGTACGGATTGGATAGTTTCTCAGACTCATTAAAGACTACAACCGTTTGCTCTTCAACAGCAGAAAAGCAACACTAACACTACGATGTGTGATTTGTTCACAGATCTCTGACCTTTTCCAAACTGCAAGACTAGAGACCTTATAGTTTCTAAAAGGCTTCCATTCGGAAGGTAACTATTATCCAACAAGTACTTGCGAAATCCTGCCCTGGCCCGTTCTTGGAGCCGAGCAACCCGGTGTGAAACAAGGTCAGCCTGAGGTTGCAGGATGAGGTCCCAAAAGGAACCATGACTCTAAGCTGAAATCCTACCTATCTGAGTGTAAAAGCTCATGCCAACCCATAGTATTAAGAGGGACTTAATGCAGACAGGGGAAAGGCTCCGTGCATGACACATCTGCCACACAAGCATGAAGACCCAAGTTCACATCCTCAGATCCTGTGTGAGAGGCCGGGGAGTGGAGACAGAGGGAACCCTGGGGCGGGCTGGCTTGTCAGTCTCGCTGCGTTGGTGAACTCCTGTCTCAACCCCATCCTGACAAATAAGGTAGAGAGTCTGGGTAGACAGCTCAGTGGCAAAAGCACCCACTACCCCTGCAGAGGAACCCAGCTTGATTCCCAGCATCAGACGGCAGCTAACCGCCTGCAACTCCAGCTCTGTGGAATTTGACATCCTCCTTTGGAGTCTGAAGGCACCTGCACACTCACATGTACACACACACACACACACACACACACACACACACACACACACGTTCATGTAATTTAAAAATAGTAAAAGTAAGAGGTGGAGAAATAGTCCAGTGGTTACAAGCACTTGCTGATCTTTCAAGGGACCAGAGTTCTGTCCCCAGAACGCACTCCAGCTCCAGGGGACCCAATGCCCTCTGCTCTCTTCTGGCATCCACAGATATTGCATTTGTGAAAATACACAATTAAAATAAAATAATAATAATGATAATAATAATAATAATAATAATAATAATAATAATAATAACAACAACAACAACAACAACAGTAATAAATATTTTAAAAATAAGGTGACCAAATTTGACCTCTGGCCTCCATGTGCACATGCGCACATACCCGAACCTATAAACACATGTGCACATTCTCATACAAACATGCAGAAACACCGCTCATGAACTGTATGAAAGAAACTCAGAGAAACACTACCAACCCACTGTCTCTCAGTCTCTTTTCCCCTGAACACACACACACATTCAAATCACCATGACCAGGAACACTCTAGTCATAAGATGAGCTAAAATCAAGCAGACAATAAGTAGTATTATACTAAACTGAAGAATACAATTAAAATTAACTTTAAATTAACTTAAAACTGGTTTTGGCCGCTTTGGATATTGTCACCTGGAACGAGAGACTCAAATACTGAGCCCCGTCCTAAAAGTTCTAAAGTCTTCCTATATTTCCAGTAACCTGATACACCCATACCTGTTTGAGTCAGGGTTCTGGAAATAATACCCAGCTGTGTAGTTTCATAAATAAAATTGTGTCTCGATGAGGCCTTGCTCGTCTGTTTATCTGCTGCCTGCACTGTCTCCTCTCTACAATGGTGACAGTCAATGAGTACAATGGAAACCACACAGCTCGCAAAGCCTGAAGAACGCACTCTCTAGCCCGGAACAACTTCATAAACCCAATTTCAGTACCAGAAAAGACACATCAGTGATTGAAACCTAGACATGTGACATATTAATCACAAACTCCAAACAACTAACATAAAAATTAATTCACAAATTTGTTGCCCCCAAGCTCTGACCACCAGTGTCAAGATATATTCCTTTCCCCAGGCTCTCAGTGGGGTCCTCAAACATAAAATAACGATGCCTCGCCATTCTCTCAGCTGCTCCACACACTTTTGAGGGCCTATTTCATGCAAAAGCTACAATCAATTTAAGTACTGGAAATTTATACACAGCCTGTATCCACTCAGAAATAAGAGGGAGCCCACAGTAATCATGAATTCCTGCATACAATTTGAGTCACATAAAAAACAACATACGAGGAAAGGGCTGGATGGGATCTTTAGAAGCCATAAGTCTGCAGCTGGCAGATAAAATGGTATCCCAGATAATCACATTCGATTGTCACTAACGTTAATATATGTCAGCAACAGTGGAGTGCCTCGCACCAGAGGTTAGCTTTACTGCCCATGTACAGATGTTTGCAGCTTGGCATCTCTGCCATAACCCCATGGGGTGGCATTTTTCAGGCGCTCCACATGAATTTATGGCCAGGGAGCTGTAAATGTTACAGTTCCCCCAAAACCTTTTGGCTCCCAGAGATTGCCACAGTGCTTGTAAAGTGGAGAGGCACAGATGTCTTCTCTTAGGAAGCCATTTCGAGGCCAGCTCGGGGTTACAGAGTAGGCCAGCTTCCGAAGTGCCACTTGTCTGTCTTGTCAAAGGCACTCTGGCCTGTCGTCCCACGACTGACTTCATCGCTTTCAAACCTGCAGCATTGCCAAGGCTCCAGTGAACCAGGTTCTAGGCTCGGCTCAAGGTTTTCACAAGTGGGCCAGAGACAGGTGTGCAAACTCTCTGACACGGTTAGTTTTAGAACAAAGCTGGTGATAAGATGCAGGAAGGGACAGCAAAGACAAGAGCTTGTAAGAGATGGCTTTCAGAGTCATGTCTACACCTTGCCTTAAAAGCCCAGGACAAGGTACATGAGCAGAAAGGGGTAGATGTGCCCATGGCTATCTATTTGCATTTGTATGTACATGTATGTGCATGTGTGCTCATATGTGTGTTTTCATGTGCCTATGCTCATGTGTGGTTGCTTGAATGTGCATATGTGTATCCATGGGCACCTACTGCATTTGTGTGTATATGTATGTGACCATATTTGTGCGTGGTTGTATGTGCATAAATGCCCTTAGGTACTTACCTATATTTATGTTTTTCCCTCTGTGTATATATGTATGTGTTTGCCCATGGTACCTATCTGTGTCTGTGTGTACATGTGCATATGTGTGTGTGTGTGTATATATGTATATATATATATACATACATACATACATACATACATGTGTGTATATGTGTGAATCCATACATATGTGTGTGTATGCATGTGTTGATCATGCAAGTAGGCTATGCAAGAAAGAACAAATCCACGTTAGTGAGAAATCAAACATCTTGTTCCAGAAGCCTCCTGCAGTTCAGTGTTGGTGAAACACAAGGTAACAGGGCTGGAAGACCAGACTGTGTGGAGTGGACACAGGCCTGGGGGAAAGGTGGAGCTTGGTTAAACTCTATCATCTACCGGAAGTGTGGCCTTAGGAAGCTGCCCAGTCCCCACAAGGCTCTTGGTCCTCACTAGTAAAGTATGCCTTGAAGTGTCAACACGAGGACAAAGGCAAGGGTGGGAGGGGGAGGGGGGAGGGGGAGGGAGAGTCTTGAGGCAGAGTCTTGAGAGCACCATGGGTAGGATGCCATAAGCCAGCAACAAAGCCACCATGAGAAAGGTACACTGAGGAGATGAGGACTCACACATGCACTCACTCTGTGCAGTGAGAAAACTGGTTTGTTTGTTTTTTCTCATTCTGTCTATAGTTCCTTCCATGAGCACTGAGTGGTGACATAGGCATTCAAGAAAGAAACCTCCAAGCACAGCACAAGCTCCCCAACCTCCACTTCTGTGTCACCATCTGGCAAGTAACTAGTGTCAAACACAGGTGACTCTGCTCCACCAGGAGAGAGAAGCCACCAGGATGGCTTGTCCCCAGGCTCTAAACCACACACAAGCTCTGTTCCTTGTCTGCCCTCAATGCTGTGGAGGTCGGGGCACACGTTCCCTGGGAAGGACGCAAAACCTACTTGTGTCACACTGGGAACCGCGCACATCAGATGCAGAGCCTCCTTTGAGAAACGTGATTCATCACTGCAAATAGCAGAAGGAAGTTGTCTAGAATATTCTGTTATCAAGGGTGCCCCAGCTTTCTCTACAAGGGAGTAAAATGCTCCTAAGGACTTTGCATGAACTGCCCCACAAGTCTGAGAAATGATCTCCAAGGCCTGCCCTCATTTTGAATGAGAGAAAAATCCCACAGCACTCACTCACACACACACACACACACACACACACACACACACACACACACGCACGCATGGGAACCATCACAACTACATGTGAACATCTGACACAAAATGAAAGAAGCCCCTCTGCTTTATGGCCATTCTTGGGGTCCTCTGATGAACAGTCTTGAGACATTAGCCTGTTGGACCCCCAAAATCCATAATGAAGTTTCCAATGAGATGCTCTCATTGGTCAAGAAATTCTCCTTGAAATCTTTCAAAGCCACCCTTCTTTGTGGTAGAGGAAGATCCATCCATCCATCCAGTGGCAGCCAAAGATATCCCTACAAGATTTATACCCTGGATCTCATTCCTGCCTTTCTCTACAGCGTACCCACCAAAGATAAGAGGGTGCCACAGGGGAGTCACAGTTCCATGCTGCTGGTGGGGAAATAGCTCTCCAAAGGAAGATGGCGAAACGTTCCTTGTCACCGTACCGATGGCCACTCAGGTGTGAACATGATCCCAATGTCAGCCTTTAGTCACATGGCTTGGTGGCTGAGACTTACTCCACTCCAAGGGCCCCTGTCTTAAATCTCAGAGCATCAAGGAGGTTGGTTCCGGTCTCCTCGCCAGTGGACTTCTCCCTGATGAGAAGCTGCTGCCTCCTTGACCTTTAGGGGATGGCACAGTGCTGTTAAGGCTTTTGCTCTACAGAGAGGGAAAGGGAAGAGCACTGAAGTAGGAGTCCTGCCTTGGGGAGTGCTTCCCAGGGCTCCTCCTGTCTCTGCCTCCCCAGGGCTGAGGTTATGAGTGAGTACCTGGCACACCCAGCCTTGCTTTTGTGAGTTCAGGGCTGCACACGCGACTGCACGGCAAGTACTTTCTTAGCCACGCCGTCTCCCCAGCGCTGGGCCTTCATAGTCTCCAGCTCTTCAGGAAGGGGTCTGGATAGACCACAGGGTCCCAAGGCTTCATTTCTTCCTTCAGGTCTGTTCAGCAGAGCTAAGCGAATGCAACCCGGTTGCTAATCTGGTGTCCTTTAAGGAATCTTAAAATATACCCAGCCCGCAGCGCAGAGTCCTGACAATCATGCTGTTTGGTGATTTTTGGATCAAGGATTGAAAGCTACCAAAAAAAAATGACCTGGAAACACGTGGCCACTGGTTGACTATCGACAAAGCCAGTCAGATACAGGCTAGATAGTTTTGGCTGAGGCCGACTGGGTCTTAATCTCTCAGCAGGCAAGGTTATAGCAGCCATAACTGTTAGGCTGAAAAGGTGGCTGACTCTAGGTAAAGCAGGGGAGAAGGGCAGCTGATGAGACTCCCAGGAGAGGCGTCCACAGCTACCAGTGACCATCTCACCCCTGCCTGATACGTGTTCTATTTGCCCTCACCACCACCACCACCACCCCAGAGATAACCACTCCATTCACGGTCACCCGTGGGTCCAAGAAGAAGGCCCCGCAGTTTATCTCCTTGTCCCTGCTACCTAAAACTGCACAGTCACATCTGTGCTGCCTATCCTCCTGAAGACTCACAAGGTAACATCTGCTTCAGAGACAGATGTTGGCGTCAGAACGTTCGCTCTTCTGCTCATTAATGCTTTTCTGGTTAACATCTAACTATACTATTCATTAGTTCTTAATAATACTCTTTGTATCCGAGCCATGCCCAAAGATGTGCTCGCTCTCCAGAGCTCCGCCGTTATTGTCGCTTCTGGTGCTGTTGAGTTAGCGCTGCTGAATAAAGGGAAAAGTAAAAATAAGCCCCTCGAAAGAAGGCCGCTGTGTGTCAGAGCTCTGTCTCTGCGAACTGAAACAAGCTGAAATCAATTAAAAGTGTGTGTCGAGAGAATGCTTCTCAGCTGCCTAATTGCACCACCTCTGCTTCGGGTCCAAAGTTTGACTCTCTGCCAAATTGCCATCAAAAAAACAAAAAACAAAACAAAACAAAACAAAAATGGGCTGCCATCAGCCACTGCTGCAACGCCACTGTTGGAGCCTAACTAATGAAGGAAGCGTGGTGCATTCTGGGGCTCGTGCTAAAGGCTCCGCTTCCCAGAAGTGGTCCTCCCCTGCAAGGCACTACCAACACAGTGCAGAGCCGGGGACCTCCGTGATAAGTTGCCGGTCCCACCTGCGGGGTTGTCTGTCTGACCACTTTAAACAATCACCTATGGGACACGTTGGCCCTAGTCTCTGTATTCACCCACCAGCAACTTCTCGCACCAGGAATTAATACAAGAAACTCGGAACCAACACACCTCTTAATTGAGTTTCCAGTGGTACACAGGATGGCCGTCTTTATTTATGCCCATTCATCGTTAGAACTTAAGTGCGGGCTCATGGGCCATAGTGAAAAGAAAAGTTCTGTCTCTTCTGTCTGACGCAACAGTGGCTACAGATTGTGTCTCTGAAACACACTCAAAACACCTTTTTAAGATTTATTTTTTTAACAAAATATTTATTTTTGTTTATATGTGTGTCTATGTGGGTGCAGATGCCCATGGAACCCAGAAGAGGGCATTGCATTCCCCGGAGCTGGAGACTCAGGTGGTTGTGAACCATCCAACTTGGGTGCTGGAGACTGAACTCAGATCCTCTGAAGAGCCACAAACACTCTTAACTGCTGTCTTCTCTCTCCAGCCCCTGAACACTAGTTTAGAAAATAACCCTCATCTTAATGTCTGAAGAAGTCAACATCACTGTCAAAACAGTTGAAGAAACCCACATATAAACAAAACTAAAGTTGATTAAATATATATGCACATATCCTTCAAGGAACATGGGCCAGCACAATGTGCTGTGTAGGGATCAGAAGAAAGGGTGCTTAATAAATCATCAATGATGGTTTCCATGGTTACAACAGAGCCATAGTCACCATATTGTTTATCTCTGTGTGACCATCCCCTACAGGGAAAAGCTAATTACAAGGATAGTGGTCATAAGCAAATAAGTTAAAGACTTAGGAGATTGTAAAATATGAAAAAAAATGTGAAAGTTACGTCAAATCCAGAAAACTCTCAGTATGTGGAATTCTCTGTACCCAGCGTTCTCAGACCCCATGAACTCCCAGTGCAAGTCTGGAGCGTGTTCCTGTGCTTTTTATAGAAGGTTTTTCCTCTCTGCCTAAGCGGCTGCCTTTCAGCAAGGATTACTTGGCAAACACTGCTTTATCAAGTATAAATCAGATACGCTTCTCTGAAATCTAAACCCACAAAGAATATGTCCCATAACACTCCATAAAAATGAAAAATAGAAATACTACATTATCGCTGCCAAAAGCAATAGAAACACTATGAATGGAAAGGACTGCTGGGTGTGTCTTCTGTGAGCTTTCGTTTAAATAGCCTCCCCTGTTACTCGGATCTCTGCAATTGGATGGGCTTACATGTAGCAAAATGAAATAAGAGGATCGTTTGTGAGGAAATTAAAATGTTATGAATTGCCCTGGGTACTGTTGGCATTACAGAGAAAAATGGCCTGGACTAACCGCAGGCAACACCTCATCCTCCTTCCGCCGAGAGAATTCACAGGAGGAAAACGGGGCCTCTCCTGGCCTCCTCTCTTTAATGGACCCTGGGGATTGTAGGGTGGCCCATGGCTGAATCACACAACAGGTACAGCCTAAACAGGAATTCTCTCTCCCAGCCCCCGGATTTCACGCCTGACCTCCAACACACTCTGCTGCCTCTGCCTGTGTCTGCGCTCAGCAATCTTCCCGTGTGCTCCTGGCACTCTCTTCTGCAGCTCCTGAGTTACTCTGGTCAGACTGACAGAACCCTAGTATTTCACTTGACTAAGGCCACAGTACTGAGCTCCCACTCCTCCAAAGTGTAAAGAGAACAAACAACAAAACTGCCCAATCTTCCATGCTTAGTGCTTTTCTTAAAACTCAAGGAGACGTGGCACCTTTCCTGTGACAGTGTTCCCGTCCACATGGTGGGTCAAGGATCACAGACATCATCCTGGATTCAGGGCTGAAGAGTTTACATTAAATCGCCATCTGCCAAGGGAGTCAGCCAGATTGAAGACCGCAGGGTGGTATCTCCCAGGCCTAAAGAAGAAGGCAACGGAACTGCTGGCAGCCGGTAAGTTTCTTGAGCGATTACCAGGAATAGCAGGTAGATGCTGAAGCAATTTAGTAATTATGATAACAACTTGTTGAAACAAAATAAGCTTGACAAGCAATTTATTAAGAAAATTGAAACACTTTTTTAAAAGCCTCTTATCGTGGAGAGGAAGAGCCTTTAGTAACATGCCCTAATCATTTTAAAGACTTGCTTTTATATATGTATATGTTTGTTACATGTGTGTGGGTTCCCACGGGCACCAAAAGAGGGTGTCAGGTGTCCTGGAGTTGGAATTCAGAGGGTTGTGGGCCACACAAGGTGGGTGCCAGTAACTGAACTCAGGCTGTCTGAAGAGCAGCAAATGCTCTGGCCAGTGATACAAAGACCGCACTTTAAAAAGATTACAGTAGATAGGACCTATATAAAGTTGTAAACATCAGCCCAGACTGAGGGATTGGCCTGGTGACAAACTCAAGTCCCAATTTCACAAAGAAAGGCATAGATAGAGCAAATGCTATGCATTTTAAGGCTCAACAACTAGATTCTAAGATTCTAGACACTTTTCTTTAACAGAACATTCCTTTCTTTAAGCAAATCTCCTAAGAGGTCTGAAGGCAAACCAGACAACATGGAACCACGCATGATTGTTTGAGGTGGGGAAGCGAGGCTGGGCTGCTCCCCTCCTTGCCTCTGATGGAGCTCACAGGTTCTTTCAACAAATACCCACGAGCCTCTGGGATACATACTGCTTGCCAGAAGTCAGGAAAGCCACCAGTCTAGGCCACCTTCCCCAACGAACACTGGGGCCCCAGAATCATATTTCCCCCCCAGGATCTGGATCACTGCTTGTGCCAGGGCACATGCATAGATGCGTGCATGCATGTGTGCGTGCAGGTAGACTATAGTTTGATGTTGAATGTTCTTCCCAATTGCTCTCTATTTTTTAACCCCAGTTACTCACTGAACTTAAGCCTCAGGAATTTGGCAGGACTGACTGGCCAATGATCTTCAAGTATCTACCTGTCTCTTTGGTCCCAGGCACGGGATTAGAGATCTAGGCCAAGGGCTTTTGTGCAGATGCCAAGAATCTGAACTCCGGTCCCCTTGCTTGTCCAGCAAGCACTTTACTATCTTGAGTGATCTCCCAAGAAACCTCCTTGTGCTGTTTCTGTTATAACTACCAAGAGGCTTACAATGATAGGTCGTGGACCCCAAAGGGAAACGTCGACATTCGTCTACACGTGAGAGGAGGATGACCAATAAGAGCATGGCTCGTCCCTGGGACTGACGGAACTGAAATTGTTGACATCAGGCAAATGAGGTCCTCCAGGGTCAGCAGCCTTCCAAGGACCGTTCTCGGATGGGACAGCCTACAGCAGAACACCGAGTGAGGGCTCTCAGAAGGCTTTCTGTGGCTCTGAGGGATGGCTTTGCGCCCCCTGTGGAGCTCCACACTGACTTGGGAGAATGTGGCATTGGGTATATTCCATATGGGGTACTCTAGTGTAAGTAGACATACCAACATGGTACAGGGTAAATCCAAGGACATTTTGTTCTTTACCAGAGACTGACAAGCTCATTTAGTGGTGACAACTCACAGTCCACAAGAAAACGCTGAGTCTCACTTACAGGCATGGTGAGAGAGCCAAACAGCGCCGGCAGCTATTTTAGACCTGCATATTTTAATACTGTGCATCTATTTTTTTTTCTTAACAAAATAGATGAAACTTTCTGTCCCAACAAAGTCCTGGTGAGAAAATCTATGAACCCCATAGTTCAAAGACAGGGAAACTTGATCTCCGGGCCTAAAGAAAAGGCCATCTGCCTTGGACTTAAACAAAGAGCTTCCACAGCCATCAAAAACACAGCCTTTCTGGTACCCACACACCCATCACTTCCCCCTGGAGGGCGGCCTTGCCAGGCCAGAGGGGAAGAATACAGGTGGTCCAGATGAGACTTGACAGGCTGAGGTCAGATGTTAGGGGAGGAGGGCTCCCCCTTTTTGAGAACCAGGGGAGGAGGGGAAAGGTAATGAGGGAGGGAGGGTGGACAGGGAGGTGAGGAGGGAAGGGGCTGCAATCAAGATGCAAAGTGAACAAATTTAAATTAAAAGAGCATTAAAAAAAGAAAGTGCCATGTATTAAATAAAAGACAGACAGACAAACAGACAGACAGACAGACAAAACAAAAACCAAAAACACAGCCTCTCGTATTTAGGCTAAGTGGGTCAGAGTCATTGCAGTTGGGCCTCGGTCCATCCCCGTAGGACACCTGGATAAATGCACACTGTGGACACCTGATAGACATAAATTCCTAGAACTTAAGCATCTTGGCCTGCAGTTTCCTCCCTAAGGGCAGACTGATTCAATAAACATTCTACATGAGAATCTGCCCAACACTTGCAAAGCCTTCTCCACAATAAAAAATAAAGCCGCCCCATCTAAGCAGACTCCCCTTTTTCCTTCTGTATTTTCTTTCTCCCTTTGGGATCGATTTTAAGCCGCAAGGCTGACATCCTTGGGGGAAAAGTGCCGTCTGTTTATGTGCAGAGTCCAGGAGAGATGCCCAAGCATGCAGAGGTTAGTCCAGGGCAGGGCTTGGGGGACAGCCGGAATGACGTTAGCCTAAGCACCAGGTTCCCAGAACCTGGATTCTGTGCTGTGCCCTTGCCAACCCTCTGCTGACACTGGCCTATGAGCGAGGCCTCTTTGAAACAGCAGGGAGCTATTTTCTAAACCAGCTCATTATGACTTGGATTTGAATATGCAGCAGATTTCTTCAGTCACTCTAAATGCAGTGGAATATGAAGCTCCTCTGTCTCTCAAACCACATCCCCCCCCACCCCCGATGGTACAGAGGTTGATCTTCTGTGATTGGTACTACCCTACTGCTTCAACCTCACCTTCCCCAGCATCCTGTATCCCAGCCATGCCATATACATGGTCTTTTGGGGGGGGGGTGTCCCATATTGTCCTTCTCCAGATACCCGACTGACTTGAAAGCTCAGCCCTGCTTTGGTAGAGCTCTGCCTGGTGCTCACCAGCCTGGCTGGTTGTTCTTCTAGGAAACCATGATGCTTCACAGGTTCTTCCAGGCCAGCCTTCAGCCAAAGTAGATCATTATTTGTGTCAAGGTAGGCTCTCCCCTCCTGAGCACCAGGGCTAATGCCTAATTGATCTTTGGTCTATGCAAGTAAGGAAGTGAAGGGCCAGGCAGGCTGTGGTCAAAAGCTCATGTTTAAAATAGAGACTAATCTATTATTTTGATCCTGGACAACAGATCAAGAAGACTGGCAGGTTATCAGGCAAAGAACACAAGCCTGTCCCTTGCAAAGTGGCGAGAATCCGGAAATAATCTCAGCGGCCCTCAGTAGAGGAATGAGTAAGTGGTGTGATTACGTTGTGGATAACTAGTCACTCATTTGTAAACTGAGGAAGAGTTCCTTCAGGCCAGTGAGGCACCAGGTGACAAACATTCCCGAAAAACAAGGAAGAGGAAATTTTTTGTTGTTGTTCATAACTATGACCTATAAGTAGAAGGTAACACTGGAAATATAATTTGTAATTTCAAGTTTTCATTTTATCCATTTTTGTGATATGCTTAAGTGTTTGAACTTCAAAATGGAGAATACAGCCTATGTGACTCTAAATATTGCTGTGTTGGTCAAGCACCCCCAGTTCAGGTCCATCTTGTTAACACAGTGATCTATAGTGGCCCCAGGCAGTTCCCTGAAAAGCAATGACAAACACTGAAAGATTCCGGTGACTGCACAGGACACATTTCCCTTCTGCCCTCAGTCAGCCTCTTTGGGTCAGTGCTTGGGAAGGCTCTCTTCTACTAGCCTGGTATCCGGATTTAAATCATTTATTGAACATATGTGCACAAAAGTGGATATTTAAAAAAAAATAGTGTAGGTAACATAAATAATAAAAAGACAAAACACAAGAAAAAGAAAAGGCCAAGGAGAGGAAGGGAAGCATGGAAATGGGATGACCTTTGAGGAAGAGAGATCAGAATAGGGAAGAAGTTAGGTCAGAATAGGGAGGAAGTGAGGTAAGTATTACGAGGAAGTGAGGTCAGAATTGGGAGGAAGTGAGGTCAGAATTGGGAGGAAGTGAGGTCAGAACAGGGAACAGAGGGGGGGGGAAGAGAGAGAGAGAGAGAGAGAGAGAGAGAGAGAGAGAGAGAGAGAGAGAGAGAGAGAGAGAAGACCGGCAGCAAAAGCAAGAAACAAAAGACAGAGGGATTTGCCTTTTGTAGTTTCTCATGAGCAATATGGTGGCTAAAAACTAGCAATAGTGACTTTCTTAGTTTTTGGTCATCACTACTATGTCCACAGGGGAATCTCAGCGAGTCTGTGAATAGATACAATAAAATTCTCAACTAGACAAGGAAAGACCTGGCAACCAGAGCTTTTTTTTTTTTTTTTTCATAATACCTGGGAAAGTTTTGCATTCTAAAATCCACTAGTCTGGGCTCTGTATGTATCACTTTACAAGCCTTAGCCTACAAGGGCTCACAGGTCTGACACTCCACCCATCCCCTTCACAAGTTAGCACTGCGGCTTCTGAATACAGGGTCATCTCAGCACGAGAGGCCTTGGTGCTTTCATGATGTCCCGTGGTTGAGAAAAACAATACCGGAAACAGAACCTTCTGGTAGTCAAGAGCAAATATTTACAAGACCAAGGACTAGAAGCCAGTACTTAAGCCTCACGGACGAGGCCAAGACAACAACTGCTTTCCCCCTTGACCACAAACAGACGCATGAGGGGTGAGCCGAGCAAAGCCTTTCCCACAGAACAGTGTTTTGACAATCATTACTTGTTTTGCAAGCTTGGAGCAAGTTTAACTGTTCTTGATCACTATTATTGGAAGGCTTGAGCCTTTCAAATACTAAGTGCTATTTGAGAGCAATTGTTACTTTAACCATGAATTAAGATCATAAGTCTTTTGTTTAAAATGCGATTGTGTGTTCAGCTGAGCACTTCCAGAGGTTCAGGCCTTAAATCCCTCTCAGGCAACTTATGCTTTGCTGAAAATTTTCATTTGCAGATTAGGTACATTTATGGCAGAAAATGAAAAGTCCCGATCAGACAGACCCAGAAACGGGGCCATCCTTTACCTAAAAGGAGCAATTAGCTGAAATATCTGTAGGGAAATTTTTATCACTCATGTACTGTCAGTTTTATAGGGTATCAAAGAATCCCCCTGAAAACCACAAGAACACGCCCACTAAACTACATCCGGGTACACTTTTCACTGCAGCTGTAGTGTTTTGGGTATGGCAAGAGAGGGGCAGGTACCCTGCTGGCCATTAGGCCAAGATAAAGGTGTTTCCTGTGGTGTTTCTTCTGCTGGAAGGAGTATGGTGCCAGAACCCTGGCAGTAGGCATGCCCTGCTCTGGCAGCAGTCCCTGGTTTCCAGAACATACATATAGTGACCTAAGTCATAGGTGACCGTTAGCCCTAAGCTCCCATCCTGTAGACTGTGATGAGGGGCACAGGTACACCCTTAGCCGAGTGGTATTTTCCCTGCTGCCTTGTGGGATTAAACCAAACCATCACCACCTTGGGCTGTGAGACACCGACACCATCAGCCCCGCTGGGGAGTAGAGGAACCACAGGCTGACTTTGGATCTCAGAACAGTGTGTGGACCATATTCCTCGGATGTCTGCTTC
>NC_140494.1:127922380-127944880 GCF_964271855.1 Acomys minous | reverse complement strand
GCATTTTTCCTTCCACATCTCTCTCTTCCTATGTCCTTGGCCAAGACACTTAAATACTTGGAGTTTCTCTCTTAAAATGGAAAAAGCCATAGCTACAAGGCCACTAGGAGACTCAAGCACAGTCACTGAGCACAACAGGGAAATATCTTCCCTTACCTGATATTCATACTATGCCAGCTACAGAAACATTCACCAAGGTTTATAATATCCTGGGGACAGATGTGCACCCAGGGTTCATAGTCCATTCTCTGACTCCCTGCCAGGATGAACGATGCATCTGAGATAAGCAGGCTGCATTTGGGGGAGGTGGGGAAAAGGCTCACCCAGCCCGTGCCTCCCCTTCCCCCCCCCCCCCCCCCGCTGTTCTCATCTCTCCTCCAGGACTCACCTGTCAGCTTCCTGGGCTTCCTCATTGAAAAACCAGCATTCTTCTCACGGTTGGCTATGCACAAAATATCCTTCTGTTCTCCAGTCACGTCAAAGCACCTTCACGCTCTGCAGACAGGTCACTCTTATTACAATCAGCCCCTCTACTTGTGTAGGTTCTCCCAGTCTGGAGAGGGGCATAGATTTGGACATCTGTCTCAAGCTCTTGGCCTTTCTAGGTAGTGTCCCCAGCTAGCAACTGCAACAGGAAGATGGCACTCCTAGAGTCTTCCTTTCATCTTGAAGTAGAGGAAAGACTAGGGTTTGGTCCCCAGAAGCTCTCAAATCTCTCTCCACGGCCCTCATCATCACTTACTACCATCTGAGAGGTATCCAACCAGTCTGCTGGGTAAACGCCATCGTCGTCCAATGGTCTGCAGCATCCACATCTCCAGCCCCCCGTTCTTCCTCCTCCTTCATCTTTCCCTTCATCCCACTTCATCCTACTTAGGTCCACTGGAGGCTCCCCAGCCCAGAATCTTCTGGAATCTTCTAGTTCCTCCTACCACAGGGCCTTTGCATGTACTGCTCTTCCCATGGATGTCTTATTTGCACCTAATTAAGCTTTATTTGCCTCTTTGGGTCTCAACTCAAAAGTTATTTCCTTAAACTAGAAGGGGACCTTGCCTTCTTGGCCGGACTAAAAGATTCATGAGAGCAGAAGCGATGTGTAATTTCCTCTGAGGGGTAACTTTGCATATAATACTTGTTCAATAAGTGTGTTTATTTATTTATGTCATAATTTATCATGGCATTGTTTCCCTTTGACATTGTGTAATATCATAAGTTTTCCAGGGCCCACTGTAATCCTACCCAACTGTCCAACTGTAGGAATTCAAGGCAATTTCTTCTAGGTTACTTCCTCTACTGAATACTCTCTCTTGTCCTCGAGGTCACTGTCTAAAACAGTGGTTTGATCTCTGGCCTGTACATGAGATGGCTTCTGTTCTCTCCTCGGCCTTGAGAAGGTTTTATGGACTATGAGGCAGCAGAACACACTAAGAAGTGTGAAATTTAGAACTAGGGTCCGAGGCTCACATCTAGCCTCCACCGCATAGCTTACCTGGCCAGTCCCATGCCAGTTAAGAGACCCTGTCTCAAAAATCAAAACAGCAAGAACAACAAAATGACAAGGTTGATGATGTTCCTGTTAGTGATGCCCAAAACTGTCATCTGTCCTCTGCGCACATGAGCACATGCACCTGCATACATGAGGATGCAGGAGCACAGGCAGTTCTGACAGCAAGCAGCATCAAGGCTATATAACGTACCTACGAAGCCCATGGGCACGGATACCTGGAAACTCTTCCCTATCTGGACTCCATGGACTTCACAGAGCAGGCGTGGCGAAAGCCTTAGACACAGTGGGTGCTCTGTGAGTGACTACTCAGGCCCATAAGCAGCTCTCATAGCCTAGGATTTTTGAGCATATGATATTTTTTTAGTTCATTACCACAACCCATACTCAGAGGACATTTTTTCTTAATCATCATCATCATCAATCATTTCCAATTCTATTACCATGTGTTCTTAGTACAACAATCCTTTGTCCTGGCATGTGAAAACCTAGAAAACACACACACACACACACACACACACACACACCACACCCTTTTATTTAAGTTAAATCAGATTTTCCTGAGTATTTTAAGCACAGAGTAGGAGGGAAGAGACTGAAAGTACCCTTTATGGGACAAATGTTTAATGTTGGATCCTCCCTCAGAGCCTCTTCCATCTTACTAAGCCCCAGGAAAGGACCGAGCCTTTCTGTGACTTGTCCTAGCACTACATCCCCTCCCCCCAGCCATCTCTCTGAGCACAGGGATCTGCCCACCTGGCTTTGGCTACACTCATTGCCTGAGTGGGCAGATTTAACTCCCCACCCCCCACCCCAAATCAGGGCGGATTTACTTGCTGAGTCCAGTGGACTGGCATCACCCCTGCTCTGCTGGTTCCACACCTGCCCATCAAGTAAAACTCAAACACACTGGAAAACACTGGTAGAAAACATAGCCTCCCTTTTGCATGACTGCCTATTGGCCACACATCCACAAAGACATCAGAATGCAAGTGCGACCGAACATTTAGAAGGGATGGGGGCACTCTCACAACTACATACAAAAACCGATCTATATTTTCTTTTTAAAAAAGAAGTCCACTCTTTTACTTCCATTTTCCCCAACAGCCTGTATTCTTTTGCTCTAGCAAAGTAAATTATTCCTCACCTTGGACAAGTAGGAGGAAACGTGAGAAAATTATATTAAAACAGACATCCTTGAGATCAAATAGATTGGAACAGGGGTCTCTTTGCTGAAAATAGTTCTTCAAAGAGAAAGCAAAAGAGCTTAAGGGAAGAAAAAGTTGTCAAACACCCTCCAGCACTTTCCAGGCACCTAAGGTCTACTAACTACTGATATGCTAATTAGCGTTTGCTTTTATCTGGGATAGGTGTTTGCTGGTCAGGGGCTGCTGCCCCATGGCACTTGGAAGACAGTTTCATTTCTTAAAAGACATTAGAAAATGCCTTCTTTCCTCTGCTTCAGATTGGTTCCTTCCTGCCCCTAGCAGAGATCCTTGGTGACACCCCAAAGTCATCAGCAAACTCCAGAGAGTGTAGATCCATTCAATTCTCCCACACTGACTTCCAGCAAAAGAGGAAGTAGCCACTTCACCCACATAAGGAGAAAGTCAGAGTTTTAACCAATGACCAGTTGCCAGAGGGGAAACCTCTGGAATGTGACATTTCTAGGGAAGGATTCTTAGCAGTAACTGCCCCCTTCCTGATCCACTCAAACACTTGGCAAAGCTGTCTCTCTTAGCTTACACACTTCCCCAAGAGGCAGTTGATTGCCTCCCATTCTGTTCCAGGAAAGATGTCCTTTCCAGGTTCTTGAACCATCTCCAGCCAATCAGGAAGCAGCATGCAAAACAGACCATTTAAAAGCTCTAGAGTTGAATCTAAACTTTGAGAAGTGTCTAAGGGGTATATTGTATATTTGAACTGAGCCGATATTATTTTGTGTTAACAATTCACATTTTCTTTTCTCAAAAAGGGCATTTCAAGGGCAATGTTATAAATCCCAGAATGTTCCCCACCCCCACCCCTTTTCTGGAACAGATGTCTCCTAACTTTGACTTGTGGGCTGAATGCTTGGCTTTATAAATAAAGCTTTATTAACACAGCAGCATGCCCATTTTCTGATGTATTATTTAGAGGAGCTGTTTTCCTCTTACAGCAGCAGGCAGGTTGAGCAGCTGGGTATTAGAAAAGCCTGAAACGCTTGCAAATCCCAAAATATTTGACCATTGACATAACAAAAGTGTAAGGAAAAGCTAATGGGCCTTTTGTTACCACTAAAACATCACTACCCATTGTCAGCAATACTCAGCCAAGGCCTAGAGGGAACACTTTGGCTCCCTTATAAACTGAAGCTGACTCACACATGAATAATTCCACGGTGGCCATTAGCAAGACCCTCAGAAACCCTTAATCACCTTGTTGTAGGGTCTAATTTGACAACACCTTTTACCTGCTGATTCTGTTGGGCCATCTCATGTGACACACTCTACCTAAACACTAAGATGCATTCTCACTGTCTGCACAAAGCACATGCCATCAACACCATAATATAACGCAGCCAGCAGAGCCCACAGGCTCTGCCCTAAGCATGTTTCACATATGATTAAGGAAGGAAGACATAAAATGCACGAGGGAGGGGCCGGCCCAGCTTTGCGTCTCTGGGGTTTAGAACTTAGGCTAGCACATCGTACCTACTCAATAACTATTTGACGAATGATTGGGAGTTGGTTCTCACAGAGACAACATGGGGGAAGGAGGAAGTGGGGGACATAGCTCAGTGGTGGAGCACAAGCTTAGGACACCCCAGGCCTGGGATTCTGTCCCTGGGCCAAAAGCAAGTGAGTAAAAATACACAGGGTTCTTCCTGTGGCGAGTTGCTTACTTGAAACTGGGTGGCCTCTCTTAACACACACTTCAGCCAGCAAACCCCTCTTCAGAGCTCATCCCAGTTCCAACTAAATAAGGACCGGCTGGCGATTATCTAACTAACTCAAACCTGATTAAACAGGAGACCTTTACTGGGGAGTGATTTACTTAGCTCTCTGCTAGAAACTGCAGGTTTCAGAAGAAAAGTGGGGTGTGATTTACCTGAAGTGCACACCCAGCAGCGTGAATGGTCAAAGGAACTCACCGCGGGCGGGTGAGATGTTTAATCTCCAGGTGCCTCAGTTTCCCATGTGCTAATAGAAAGCAATTCTATGGAAGCAGGCTATTAAGCAGCAACTGTGTCTGACGCATAGGATGTGTTGATATGTACCTGTGAGCAATCATTATTGAAACGAACTAGTGTATTCATTTCGTTCTGTGATTGGTAGATGACAGTCTTAGCTGCTAAGGGCTGATGGTTAGGGATTTATAAGACATACAGTTTCTAAAACACACTGCTTCTCCCAGCTCTTCTTTTGTTGATTTTTTACCCATCCTTCATGTCTACACTTCAGTGCTGTGGTCCCTGACCTCCCCACCCCCCAAGAAGGCCTACCATTCAATCCAGTACCCCTGGCATGCAAGCACTTGTTAAGACTATCTATAGAGCAGACCACCCTATGTGTAGGCCTTGGTTTCTGTGGCTTGTCTCCTGTATCCCGTAGGTCTCCACAGAGGCCTGGGGACTGGAGAGCTGAGTGTGGAGACCCACAGGAAGTGCAATGCCCTGAAGGTAACAGTCTGCAAACCGATAAGGTCAGAGCTGGTCATGGCTGTACTGTTGGTTACAGCTGAAGAAAAAAAAAAAAAAACCCCAAACCCAAAACAAAACAAAGCACACAGCCTGTGAGTTCTGGGGAGCAAAGAATGTAGTTTGTCCTCAAAACTCCCGACCTTGTCTTGGGTATTAGAGAAAGGGCTGAGCCAGGTCGGCAGACAGCCGAACAGTCTGAGGCAAGCAGGCAAGCATGCAGGATTCCTTTCCTGGCTGAGGAGAACAGACAGAGCGAGGGGCAAGTGGCTGCATTGGTAGAATGCTTTCCCAGCATGCATAACCCGAGTCTGACCCACCCGAGCCGCAGAAACTACTATTGTAGTGCATGCCCGCAAAGCCAGCACCCTGGAGGTAGAGGCAGGAGACCAGAGTTCAAGGTTATCCTTGGCTACTAAGTACGTTTGAGGCATACACACAAATTTGCTATTTTACTAAAGATGAAAACAAATTTGCAAACTAGTGAGGTAGCTATGTTTGCTTATTTAGTGTTTAACCTAAAGACCCTGTCTTGATGGGCAAAGAACAGCCATGGCCTATCCATCAAGACAGGCCGCGGTGAAGAAATAGCTTCCCCATCTAACTCCAGCCTGCAGGTGGGCGGCCCCCTGCAGAATACACTCCCACCTCTGTTCACTCAAACTCAGTTCCTGAGGTGAAACTGTACTTGTTAGGTTCCTGTACTTAAGCGGTGGTGGCCTCTTTCTTCTGCCCTCTAATGAGCAAGTGTTACCCGTGGAAAGCTTCCTTCTTACTAAATCGGAAGGTATGTATGTCTTCTCTCTCTTCCCCCTCAGGCAATCATCAAGTATGGCCACGGCCTGTAGAGAGCATTGACTCCGACTCTGTCTACTTCTCAGAGATAGAAAGGCTTTAAAAATCGGGAAAGAGTTGCTCTTCATACACAATGCAGATGGTTGAGCAAAGATTAAAACAAAACAAAATAAACAAACAAACAAGACCAACAACCATATTCCAACAACATACACTGGCCACTGAGAAAATTCACGGAGAGGGTTGTGAGTCCCAGATATGCTCTGTGCAGTCAACACTTTATTCTGTCACTCAACACAACTAATATTTACGGTGTATTAGCTCTCTCGTTGCTTTGTTCATCCCGTGCAACCTATAGTGGAAGCACACTCTCTGTAAGACTTCTGTTGGCTACAGGAAGTTAATCTGAGTGAAACAGAAAAAATGTTGATGCAGGCAGAATGATGTTTGTCAGTTTCTGACAAACTTTTGTCACAAGCCAGTTGTGCCTCCTGTGAGGGCCAGGATTTTGCAACAAACCTGCCAAGCCTTTCTCCAACATTTGGCCATATACTCTGCCAGCCCTAATCTAAAGCATGGAGCTTGTGTTTTTAAATGGCCTTTTATTCTTTATTCTTCCACTGTGCTTGACAGAAGTGCTATTTTGTGCTGGTCTAGGGGTTTGGGAACTGGATGTTGACCCTTAAGGGGCTCCCCTCGGGGAAGATACAAGCAGTGTCCTGCTAATCAAGCTAACAGGAAAGCCCAGAATTTCCACCTGGAAAAGAAGCAAAGGGTAATGTGAAAAGGCTTGCCCAGAGGAGGCAGTGTTTTGAGCAGAGCCTAAGAGGATGCAGGAAGATTCTGAGGCAAAGGCAGGAGTTGCAGGCAGGAGAGGAAGAGAGGGAGAGAGGGAGAGAGGGAGAGGGAGAGAGAGAGAGAACTCTGTGAGGCAGTTGAGGATTGGAAGAACAGGGTTCATACAGAGTCTCGTGGATGTACTTAAAACTCAGTAAAGCAATGGACAGTGGATAAGAGGGCAGTAACAATAGCTAACATGTATTGAACACGTATAGTGAGCTTGGCTCTGCACTCTGCACATAGGGAAATTATCACATTTGATCCTTGTTACCTTCAAAGAAATTGTTTCCAGGCAGATAAGGGATATTGACTCTGAGGTGAGAGGACACAAGGCAAGGGCTTCAGGTACACAGAGAAAGGTGAGACAGATGCCCATCAGGAGCAGCTTAGCCACTAGTGCAACGGTATTTCTCCTTCTGCTGACGACGTGCCCTTGCTTGCATCAGGTTTGTAACTATTGCCTTAAAGAGCAGGGATAACACTGTCTCGCAAATTCCCTCATAAATGATAAGATAAGCTTAAGGATGAGTGATCAGGCGGACGAGAAACACCAGCTTTCTGCTCAGCAAGACCCTAGGAGCTACAGCCTACTTTTAGTAGTCCCAGGGAAAGCTGAGCCATATTGCCTCTGGCCTCTCCTATAAGCAGCTCCCTGGAACAGACTAATGAAATAGAGACTTTAACCTAACCATGCAAGATGTGTGGCCTGCTCCTACCAGTCAGTAGGAAAGGCTGTAATTGCTTTGAGCAAGTGTGATGTGATGTGTGTAGCTGAGTCAGGCGTAGCCATTAGAGATGCAGGAACTGAGGCCAAAACAAGAGGTGAGGGCTAGGAGACCTACAGAGGCCCTGAGCCCCAGCTTGGGGCCATGGACAGGATCCTGAAGGCCTGAAGGAGATAAATCAGGTGGAAGGAACATAAAACAAACAAATAAATAATCACATGGAATATTCTTTGCCCTATAAAGGACATTCTTTGGCTCAGCAGAATAATACTGTAGGAAATAGCAGACTGACTCGTGTGGCCCTAAGTCACAATCCTAAGGAAGTAAAGAAGGGGAGGAGGAGGAGGAGGAGGAAGAGAGGGATGGAGGGGGGCGGAGAAGCTGAGTTAGCGCTTCCTCACTCCTAAGAGCCTACCTCATTCCCAGATTTTGCAGACACAACCTTTAAAGTTCTTGAATCTGCTTTCTAAAAACTTACACAGAGGGTGAGCTGGCTCAGCAGTTAAGAGTAATTGCTGCTCACACAGGAGGACCCGGGTTCAGTGTCCAGCACCCTTATGACTGCTCACAACTGTAGGTAACTATCGTTCCAAGGAATCCAATGCCCTCTTTCAGACTCTGTGGGACTTCACTTCCCAGAACCCATATTAGGCAGCTCCACAACCAGCTGTAACTAACACCAGCTCCAAGGTATCTGATGCCCCCTTGTGGCCTCTGCTCACACCACACACAAATTGTACACACACTCACACACTAACACACACACACATAAAAACAAAAGAAACAAAGAGGCTTTACAATTATACAGACAGGCTGGTGAATGGGTCAGTGGTTAAGAGCACCTGCTGCTCTTACAGGAGGACCAGGGTTCAGTTCCCAGCACCCATATGACTGCTCACAACCATAGGTAACTATAGCTCTAAGGAATCCAATGCCCTCTTTAAGACTCCGTGGGAGCCAGGCGTGCATGTGGTACACACACATACATGCAAGGCAGTACACATACATACGTGCAAGGCAGTGCACACACACACACAAATGCAGGCAAATACTCATAGAGAAAAAACAAATACTTCTAAAATATGTTTATAAAAATTATAAAAATACACACAAAGGCACACACATGCACACTGTCGCCTTTTCTGGAGAGAAGTAACAGGAGACACACGTGGGCCAGCCCACCCACCAATCTCAACCCCTTTCACAATTTCTCAGGCCACAAAATCAACTTACCCAAAGTTATTTGCAGTGAGTTGGCCTCCATTGCCAAAGCAAAGACTAGAGACAGCGTTCGATATGGCAGCCATGAATAGCTGTTCTTTGAGGGCCAAAACCATGATATTCAATGTTTTTCCATCTGAAATTGGGAACACTATTCACAAGAGCCTGAAACTGCTTTCTACCCCCCAGCAAACTGAATTCTTACACCAGCAATATGGTTTCCACACAAGCCCTGAAAACAGGAATGTCAT
This sequence comes from Acomys minous, assembly GCF_964271855.1. NCBI lineage: Eukaryota > Metazoa > Chordata > Mammalia > Rodentia > Muridae > Acomys > Acomys minous. The sequence goes on along the minus strand of NC_140494.1, from coordinate 127,935,865 downwards.
TCCAAGAAGTCCTCATCTGAGCCAACGAAGCTTTAAGTCTGGACTTAACTGTGAAGCGGAACACTTGGCTCACCACCCGAGCAACCGGAGGGACATGAAAACGCACACACACACATGGAAACTGATGCCATGGCCTATCCGGTGACATCTCTTCCCTCTCCCCTGAACTCAAGTGAACTCTGAAGAAAGTGACAGAGAGCTGACGTTTTAGCTTTCTCCTGTGGCTGGCATCGGCCTCCCACCAAATCCAGTGTGTCAACTTTAAATCTTTTAATGGAGGAAAAGACTAGACAATTAACTCTTCTGACACATGTCCCATGACGGGGACAGGGGCCACATTAACATGATCCTAGCACATAAATTATACACGGCTGAGGGGCTGGCCTCCCCTGCAAATTTCATCGCTGTATCCTTACCAACGTTTGTTGTGCTGTGGTTGAGAGAAGGTGGCTGTTAGCAGTCGCATCAAATATTCCTATAGTCTACGTTCTTAGAGCTGAGCGATACTCCTGAAAAATGATGTAGTAAGATGACGGGCACTGACATCCTGGGATGAAGCGGGTTATGCAATCAGTTTTCCGGCATGGGCAGTGAGCTCGTTCGTTTGTGCTTGTCATGTCAATCTTCCCAAGCGAGCTCACCCTTCCGGCGGGAAGGCCAGTGTTAGACCACACAGGCACGAGGAGAATGCACCCAGCGTCTTTGCCCCAGGTGACATAAAATATTACAGCATTGTAGTTATGGCTCCACTTATTAACTAAAGTCTCCGACAAGCTTCTTAGCGGTGCTTTAAAATCAGTAACTGAGGTGTGGATGGAGCTTGTTAGCAAAGCGCTGGTCCAGCATGTGCATGAAGCCCTGGGTTTGGTCTTTAGCAGCACATGAACCGGGTTTCGGGGGCACCAGCCTGTAACCCCAGCACTTGAGAGATGGAGGCAGGGGTGATCAGAAATTCACGGTCATCCTCAGCTACATACTGTGTTTAAGGCCAGCCTGGGAGATATGAGACCCTGCCTAAAGTTTAAAAAAAAAATTTAGCATATAAAAATTTTAAAAATAATTACAAATCCCAATAGTATTTATGTTTTTCAGGGAAATGATAGTAGAAAACACACCGCATGTTTAATACATGGCTTCCCACTCCTTAGTGATGACTCAAAAAGGTCTGTGCGTCCAGCATCCATGGCCTTAGCACTGGGCGCCTCACACAATGAGGACACTCCTGCTTTCCTAACCCTAGAGTGCACGAGGGAGCTGGTTTTCAACTCCTCCTGGGATGTGATCCACCATGAAGGCTTTGTAACAGATATTCCAGAAAAAATGAAAATATGAACCTCAACCAAGGACCCCAGTTAAGTTGAAAACCCACAGGAGGTCTCTTACAAGCCCAGCTGCCTTTACAGGAGGCCTGGCTGACTTGAAGGATGGGGTCATGTGATCTCAGATACCCAGCACCTCGTGCTCGCAGGCCTCAGCCTTGTTGATTCTGACCTTGAGTTTTCCAGAACAGACTGCTTCCCAGAATACACTGCTGTGGCTTCAGCAAGAGATGGTGTGGGTGTGGTGGACCGGAGAGATGGCTCAGAGCACTGACTAGTCATCCAGAGGTCCTGAGTTCAATTCCCGGCAACCCCATAGTGGCTCAGAACCATCTATAATGACATCTGGTGCCCTCTTCTGGCCTGCAGGTGTATATGCAGGATGAACATTAAGAGGATTCATTTGTGGTGAGGTTTAAGAGACTCACGTTGTCCCCAAAGAGCCACGAGAAGGAGAAGGAAGCTTTGGCATATGGCTGTGTACAGCCAAGAAGCCCCAGGATCCTCGGACCCCAGCATGACGCCATCTAGCGATAAGCATGGGAGCCAGGAACCTGTCATCTGTGAGGTGAGGTAAAGGTTGATGTGGGGCCGGAGGGAGGGCTGTTTCCAAAAAAGGACCGAAAACGTGCCCCGTGCAGGGGACGACACACTTTGGCTGCGTGGCTTAGCAGCACAGGCCCACTGTGTTACTTTTATACTTCCTGTGACCAAGCACCGGACAAGAGTCCATCCTGGCCAGCAGGGAAGACGCGGTGGTGGGACTGTGCGGTAACTAGTCAGGAAGCTGAGCGATGTCAGCGTCTGTGGCCACCTCACTTTCTCTTTGTAACTCAGTCCCAGACCTCAGCCCATGGAATGGCTCAGTTAACTCTAATATATAGATACTTCTCCACAGACCTGCCCAGACATTATCTCCTAGGGAACCCTAGATACCTCATGTATTAACTGTCCCACCTATATAACGTGGGAATCTGTCTTTGCAGGGCAAGCTAGACAGAAACACAGGTGGGAGAGAACACCTAAGCTTGTAGGCGGCCCTATTACCTCACAGCGGACCCCACTTTAGAATTCAGGAAGAGATGGAACAATCTTGGAGCTGGAGGTGTGCTCCTCCGCTGACTTAAAATAGGTCCTACTGCCGGGCGGTGGTGGCGCACACCATTAATCCCAGCACTCGGGAGGCAGAGGCAGGTGTGTTGCTGTGAGTTCGAGGCCAGCCTGGTCTACAAAGAAAGTCCAGGACAGCCAAGGCTACACAGAGAGACCCTGTCTCAAAAAAAAACAAAAACTAAAAAATCAAAACAACAACAACAAAAAAAACCCAAAGTAGGGTCTACTTCACCCTCGAAGAAAAAGAAGTCAAGTAGAAGGGCCCCAGACCCCCCCTTTCTCCTAGGTACCTCACACATCACTAATCTGTCACTGGACACTCCGGTCCAGGACGGAGCAAGCATAGTGGAGGACACACAGCTCAGACAAGGTGCTCATTCTGTGGAGGCAAAAGCAAAGGCCCAAGAAGCCAGGCCAGTTTGTTCCCTGGGCTCCAGCAGCTGAAGTCTGCAGCTCAGTGTCTGAGGCTTCATCGCCTGCCCCCTCCCCAAACACTGCATAAAGCCAAGTGGGGTGAGGAGTCCCCCAAGCATTTGTAAACAGAAAAGATAACACCAAGCCGCCGCTCCTGGGTCCCCACAAGCACTAACGTCTTATGTGATCAATGCTCCTAAAATTGCAAGGTGTCCAGGTGGGGAGGTTCACTCAGCCCCTGCCTGGCAGAGGCTCACTTAAGGGAGTCATTTCTTCCCTCCTGGGCTCTCATCTGGCCCATTATTCAGAGTGAGCTGCCTCCTGGTGCGCTGTCAAAATGCATCAGCTTCAAAGACAAACACACACCTTTCCATCTGAGGCCGAGAGAGTTTACTGTATAATTTATGATAATGTTGAGCCCGATTCTCAGAAGTGGTAATGGGGCCACTTCCTTTTTCTCTTTCTATTTTTCTTTTGCATAGATGGGTGATTCTCAGAAAGGCAGTGGGATGTGAAAAGTTGCTTAAAAAACAAAAAACAAAACAAAACAAAAACATAAACTGCCTGTGTCAACAGATCTGATTAAAACAAAACAGAGCTCCAGTGGATTGCAGGCATGAGAAATCCCGTTAATGGCAGGAAGAAAATCCAAAGGAGGAACCATCTAAGAAGTCTGCTCACATAGCTGTTAGTGCCCTGCGATTTGGCTAGGCCCCCACTCACAGGCTGGTTTATATTTTAATGTACAGATATGAACAAAGAGCCATTTGTCTTCCTTCACCTAGGCTCTTTTTGCCCTCCCATAGTCTGGAGTTTATTGTCTATTCATCTTTTTTTAATATATAATTTAAATTTTAACTTGTTATCTTTTCTGTGTATGAGTGTCTGGGCTGCATGTATGTCTGTGTATCACGTGCATCCACGGTGTATGTGAAGGTCAGAAGAGGGCATGGGAGTCCCTGTAGCTGCATGGCTGTGAGCTACCGTGTGGTGCTGGGAACTGAACCCAAGTCCTTTTGAGGAGCACTTAGTTTAGTAATTAATAATAAGAAATAAGATAATAAGAAAATAAGATAAGATGCCAGGCAACAGATATTAGATTATATGAGGTTTATTAAGTGAGCATGGGAGAAAAAGGAAGGGGGGTAGGGGTACCTGAGAGAGAGAGAGAGACAGACAGACAGACAGAGACAGAGACAGAGACAGACAGACAGAGACAGAGGAAGAGAGAAGAGGAGGGAGAGAGGGAGAGGTGGGTCTGTCCTTTTGTATAGTGGGCAAGCCACGCCCCCATGACAGGTAGGCAATGACATCACAGGTGGGCCATCTCTCCAGTGCCTGGCTATCATCTCAATATAATACAGCATGCCTAGGTATTTCCCAAAGCGGATTCTCTCCGGCTAAAAATACTTTACCATCCAGCAGTCAACCTTCTAGTCATTTCTGGAAATTTGAAACTTTGGTTTGAAATAGAAAAGCCTTCATTGCATCTTTTGTCCCTCTATAGAATTGTTTTGACTTCTAACTGTGTTTGAGGAACTCGCTCCCAGACTTCGGGAAAGTTGGGTTTTAAAATCACTTGACTCTTTCAAAGTCAATATTTGATAAAAGGAAAACAGTCAAGAGTTGTAGTTGAACTGTGGTGCCGGGGCCTCTGAAATTCCAAACGTTCTATTTTGAAGTCTCGCACTTATCAGAGTGCTGTAGAATACAATAGCAGTAAATCCATTTTAACGTCAAAGGATTTCCAAAGTCTAAAATGAAACAGCCAGAAAAACAGACAAAAGAAAGCCTTCCTGCTTCCCCCAAGACACCTGGGCTCCAGTCTCTCCCCCTTCGGCTTGAGAACAGTAAACGGTAAGGCCACATTCATTGTTTCTGCCATCCGTTCATGTCTCATTCAATAGAGATGCTAGACTTAGAGGGCAAGAAACCAGGATGGGCACGTGATGGGCACATACTAGAGTCCAGTCCCTTCTCTCAACAAGCCCAGAGCAAAGCGAGGAAGCGGCAACGTAGAGCATTCTACAGTGTGGTGTCAGTGGAGGATAACCCTACAGAGTGACGCAGGGGCGCAGAAGCGAGAGATGGTGATGCTTCTTGTGAGCCCCAACTCCTGCCCTGTTCCCTCCGACTAGGCCCTTTTGAGTCTTCCTAAGAAAGAGCCCCTTGAGAGCTGAAACCCCCAAAGCCTGTCAGGGATTAGTTTCCACTGTGAGATCTGGAAAGCTACAGGATAATGAACACGTTCTTTTTGTGCCTCAGGCTGTTAGGAAAAATAAGCAAGCAGTTTGGAGGAGACCTTTCGAAATTCCTCTCAGTTAACTTTCTCAGTCTCATTTGTACTTTTTGAGGACTTAATAAAATGGAAAGACTCTGTAAGTCTACTGCACAGATGCAGAAATCCAGATGTGGGGGAGAGGGGGAGGAGGAGGGGAGGGGAGAGGGGAGGCCCAGACACTTGAGGGGGGATTGCTCAGGGGGAGGGCCCAGTGGAAAGTCAGTACAACAGCTGGAGGCCTAGGAGTGAAGATGGAGAGAAGGCGCCTCCTTCCATCCCCTTCTGAAGCAGGACTACCTTCGCCAAAAAAGGAAGGAGGGTGGCTTTCTTTGTTTTTCCACATGTAAAAGCAAGTCAAAAGAAGCCAAATTCCCATTGAAAGCCCTCAAAAATATGTTTTGGTTGTTTTAAGCAGCGTTTCTCTGTGTGGCCTGGCCGTCCTGGAACTAAGCTTCTGCCTCTGCCTCTGCCTCTGCCTCTGCCTCTGCCTCTCTGCCTCTGCCTCTGCCTCTGCCTCTGCCTCTGCCTCTGCCTCTGCCTCCTCTGCCTCTGCCTCTGCCTCTGCCTCTGCCTCCTCTGCCTCTGCCTCTGCCTCCTCTGCCTCTGCCTCTGCCTCTGCCTCTGCCTCTGCCTCTCTCTCTCTCTCTCTCTCTCTCTCTCTCTCTCTCTCTCTCTCTCTCTCTCTCTCTCTCTCTCTCTGTGTGTGTGTGTGTGTGTGTGTGTGTGTGTGTGTGTGTGTGTATGTGTGTATAACAGGCTGGCCTTGAACTCAGAGATTCTCTTCTTGACTCTGCCTCAGAAGTGCTGGGATTCAAGGTTAGCACCACCACTGCGCTGCTCAAACTGTGCTTTGAAACTGGAGGTACCTGCTTAACAAGTGTAAAAGCCCCTATCGTCAGTCCCCAGAACTGAAACAAAACAAAACAAAACAAAAGCCAAACTTATTAGATCTACCACAGTTTCTTCTCACGGGTGACAGCGATGGCAGCAGGGTGGCTGGGGTGTGCCAGGACTGAGGGTGGTTACGCACAAGACTGGTGTGCTGGCTCTGGGGATATGGAGCAGTCGTTCTGTGGAGGAGACCAGCACCCGTCACTGGATTGCTCGGTACAAGGGGCTCAGATGGTGAGAGGCAGGAGTTTTGTGAAAGTGAGATGGTGAATAAAGTGATGGATTTGGAGAAGGGAGGGGAGGGCAGTGTGGACAACCATGTGCATGTGATGGGGCCTTGGCCTTGGCTGCCCATCAGCATCACCCGGAGGAAAAACCTACTGATGCCAGGCAGACACTATTTTGGTATGGAAGTGGTCATGCCTGGGGTCATGTTCATGTTATTATATGTCAAAATCCCTTAAGCTATAGTCTAAGGTTTGAATGCCTTATTGTCTTTTTAAAAATCAATTTATTTTTATTATATGTGTATGAATGTTTGCCTATGTGTATGAATATATACTATGTACATGCAATAACTGAAGAGGCCAGAAGAGGGCGTTGCATCACCTGGGACTGGAGTTACAGAGTGTTATGAGATCCCATGCTCATAACTACAGAACCATCTCTCCAGGCCCATCTTACATCAAACCTGAATGCTGGCTCCATCCTCCACCAGTCAAGACCGACTTTGACAGCTACACAGATGGGAAGGCCCTTGTCACAGGAAAGATTGTTTTGTAATCTGCTCATAAAGGTGACATGTCCCGTGTGACTCTGTGTGTACAAACTATCTCTCCCTCCCTCTCTCCCTCCCTCCTTCCATCTCTCCCCCTCTCTCTCCCTTCCCTCCTTCTCTCTCTCTCTCTTTCTCTCTCTCCCTCCCTCTCTCCCTCCCTCCTTCCATCTCTCCCTCTCTCTCTCCCTTCCCTCCTTCTCTCTCTCTCTCTCTCTCTCTCTCTCCCTCTCTCTCTCCCTCTCCTCCTTCTCTCTCCCCCTCTCCCTCTCTCCCTCCCCCCCATACACACACACACACACACACACACACACACACACACACACACGGATATGAAAGCCAGAAGTGAACTTTGCCATCCTTTGTTTGTTTGTTGTTGTTTGTTTGTTGAGACAGAGTCTCATTTTTACCTGGAGTTCCCTAACTGAGCTTTGCTGGCTAATCAGTGAGCCTCAGGGACCCATCCGTGTCCACTTCCCCATGCTAACACTACAAGTGCACACCACCCATCTGACTTTTTAAATGTGGGTTCTGGGTTTCAAACTCATGTCTTACAAAGCAAGCACACCATCTCCCTAGGCCCTAAAGCACGCTATCCTACTATCTACTAGAGAGACTTGAGTGAAAATAACTACATATAATGAGAATTTTGTTAGAGCTCTTTAAAAAATACCGTTGTCTCTGATCCCTCAGGATACCATGTAAAATAAACTAAGTCACAGCAATCCTATTCCAGAGGCAGGGACCTGGGCTCACGAGGGTCCTCTCTTGCCCCAGGGCAGAAAGCTAGCAGGAAGCAGAGCTGAGGGCTGTGTGCAGTACAGGGCTGTACATCTCCTGAGAGCTCCAGACAGCATCTTTTCTGAAGGGAAATTACTAAATGCCATCCCATAACTTGGGGGAGCCCACTCCCCACTGTGATCCAGGCTCTAACAATGTCTAAAAGACGGAGCCGCCGCTGCTACGGGAACAATTTCTGCAGCCCGGAAAGTCTGAAGTCAGCAATGATTAAATTGCCCCTTGAAACACTTAGCCACTTGCACATCTCTTTGTCTTTGGGGCCTCGTCTCAGCAATTCGTTTCAGCTTCCGTGTGCACCAGAACCTCAAATCTGTCATGCCTAAGGTGAGAAGAGGTGCAGTCCTAACAAGACCCTGGGCAGGGCTGGAGCTGCCCGCCGTCCTCACTGCCGAGGAGCCACATCCTTCATGAGGAGGTAACGAAGCTCACAGGAGCGAAAGGAAGCTGTACAAAAGCAGAAAAGTGACAACTCGGAACACGAGACCATAGAGTGGCGCCACCAAAGGAGACCCTCAAAGCCCTCAAAGCAATGTAGCTGCCAACAGAGAAAGGACGACGCCTGGTAAAAAAAAAAATGCCCAAGTCAGCACGATAATAAGGACCTCTATATACATACTGCGGGCTATGAGATTATGGTGGCATTAAAAATGATAATATCATAACGTCACCGTGCCTGTGTATATGAGAGCCCGGGCAATGTAAGATGGGTCACTTCAGCATACAGCTAATGCTGCCTAGAAACACCAGGGAAATAAGAACGGCATCTAAGAGGAAAAATATTTGCTTGGTATTTCTGGATCACCTCTCTTGCTGTTTGCAAGAGAGTAGCCAGGGTTTCCGGCTGGCGGCTCAGCAGTTCTGTGCCCTCCGAGAACTTCTGTCTCTCTCCAGCCAGCCTCTGCTGCTGTGGCTGGAAAGTTAGTACGACATTGCTGCCTGTTATTTTTCACTTCCCTGCTCTGTGCTGACGATCTTACAACGGGCAATGGTGGGAGGCTCTGCTCCACTGTTGGGGAGAGCAGGAGCTAGGAGAAGCATCTAAGAGAAGGGAACTGTGGGAAAATGGCACACTGGCCATTTTTTCCCATGCAACCCAGACAGAGGAGCACAGAGCTAGGATGTGCCGGGAAGTGTCTAGTCCAGACTTCTGCTCTTACACATGAGCGGCCCGGGATCCAGGGCAGAGAGGTGATGTTGTTGGCAAAGCCTCGGCTCCATTTAGCACAAGGCTCTATCTCAAAAGTTCTTTCCCAGGCATGCTCTCGCAGCTACCCTCAGAAGAGGCTGGGAGTGCGGCTCAGTCAGGAGAACTCTTGGCCAGCGCCCACAAAGTCCTGAGTTTGATTCCCAGCGTCGCATTCCCACACTCCTAGCCTGTAGGAGGTAGGAGCAAAGGGACCAGAATTTCCAGTCATCCTTGACCGCACAGGCACATGGAGGCCAGCCTAGGATATGTGAAACTCTATTTTAAACAAAACCAAACCTAATAGACAAAGAAGCAGATACTCTCTCAAAGGTACCCCCTTTCTCAGACGCAATCAGACTATGAAAATGGATATTTTTCCTGCTCCCTAAGCTCACATGGCTAGGGAGGGAAAGATCTTAGGGTGGGTGATTGGAATCTTCTAGTACCCAGAAAATTGTCCCCCATACCAGGAATGTGGTTAAAAGGCAAAGGCGCCTGTCACTGTATTGTTCCCCAAGCTTGCCCTCTCTGCCACACCCCCAAACGAGGCCTGCACGTTACTGGGTGAAACATTACTGGGTGAAACATATTCCAGGAGCTCCAGGCACACTTGTAATGAGGAAATTGAGACAAAGGGCTGAGGACGTTTGGGCCCCAGCAAGAAGCTGTATTACAAAGGTATGCCACTTTCACATTCATTTGCACATTTTTTTTCCTCATAAGAAAATTAGGCTTTAATGTAACCTCAATTTCAACCTTGTTGCCTTATCGCCTAAAGCCCATTAAAGAGCTATTTTCCCAGGGCCAGGAACTTATGATTGGAGGTCAGGAGGCTGGGGGTTTAATTGACTGGTGATGGAACTTCTTCCTAGGGGAGTCTGTCTTCTGTCTTTCCGCTGCCCTGGGTTAGTTACTGTGGACAAGGGTAGGAGCAGCGGTGGGTGAGCAGTGAGGATTCTTTTTAACACACCAAAACCAAGGACTGAGTTAATCGTCCATGCTGGAGGACGGAGGAGACAGGCACAGCTAAAGCCTGAGACTTCACGACTGGAAATAAAGAGAAGTGGTCGCCAGCCTGCCTTCCACTCCCTTCCCCTAGGCTCAACCTAGATGGCCTCACTACTTTGCCCTGGCTGGCCTCGAACTCACGGAGCCCTGCCTGCCTCTGCCTCCCAAGTGCTGTGATGAAAAGCGTGTGCCACCACGGCTGGCCACTAAGCCTGGTATTTTGGTCAAGTCAGGGATCCCATGAAGAGCTTCCTATGGCCCCAAACCATTCATTCTCCACTTTTCTCAGGTAAAGCCATGTGCGGAATGTTTAGTCAGCTGGCTGGGGTCCGGCAGGTAGGTTGTCTACAAAAGCACAGATGCCTGGGTTCCCCTGTCCTTCCAGAGACTTCGGCAGAACTGGGCTGGCGTAGGGCTGGGGCTCTGTGATTTGTACAGCTCCTTGTCCCTCTGGGTGACGCGGGTCTTACAGGACAGTTGGATAAGCACATGATAGCCTGGGCCTAAGACAGATTCCCCAGCGTGGTCTGGTCTCTGTAATGTCCTCCCGCCCTCTATGTCCCCCACCAGCGAAAGAATGAAAGAAGGAGGAAGAAGAGAGAATGCTGCCCCCTCCCTTTCCAGGCGCTTGGCACCTCCAGGTGACACTGGCATCAGTAAAGTCAGGAACTTTCCACTTTGGGCTCCTCCTCTCAGCTCAGTCTACTAAACAGCATCCTCATCTGGCTTCAGCCTGTGGTGACTCCAGGCAAACAGGCGCTGGAAGCCAGTGGAAGGGTCTCTTCACTGTCTCCCTCACGCCAGCAATTTCTTTCAGAGAAGAATTGCTTGGTTAGCCCCCGCCCAGGCCAGTCACCCCACACCCCTCCCACCCTCACCCCCACCTCCACACCCTGCACTTCTCATCCTATTACGCAGCCGAGGCTCAGCCTCCATCTAGGAGTCTGCTCCTTTTCCTTTAAATTTTCCCTCATCAGGATGGTGGGGGGGAGGGGGGCACATTACACTATTTTTATATTCAGGTGGGTACAGTGTGTAATAATTCATACTGCTAGGTTTTCTTTCCTAAATATTTGGACGCCGACTGCAGTCTACCTCCAGGCGGGAACAAAATGGATATCCTGGGAGGTATCAGAGGAAGCGCAGACCTGTGATTCACTCCTGTTCCAGCACCTTGCCTGCCAGCCCCAGCCTCAGAAAGGAGTGGGGAGTTAGGCTCGTAGTCCTGGCCTCTCCAGAGGACACTCAGGCAGATGAGGCACCCAAAAGGTGAATCCCAGGCTGGCTGCACTGCGGAGAAACTCCAGAGAAGAATAAGCCCAGTGTTGCTGCTCTGGGTAATTCTTTAAAATCCTTGTCTTGTCTGGATTCAACCATCTTGGGTTTTTGTTTTGTTTTTCCTCATAACCTTTCTCCAACTCCTTTGCTCTTCGTGTCTTGCCAGCATAGTGGAACTTCCACTGTAACCACCCTCGGCTGCCAAGAAACTTTGAAATGAGCAGGACACAGGACTGAGACTGGTCTGGGCCTCAGTTTCCCCATCTGATAAGAAGACCCAATTCATTGGCGGTTGGAGGTTGGCTAGCCTTCCATCCAAACTCACAGGGCCATAACAGGAACCTTTTCTTATCCCATCCCGTCTCTCAAACTGTTTCTGTAGCTTTTAGACTATTATTTCACCTCAGACAATCGGTCCTTACTCATCTCTGCAGGAGAAGGGATGAGGGGAAGTGTGGGTTTTTCTTGGAAGGGACCAATATAATAATAATAATTCTTCTTCTTCTTCTTCTTCTTCTTCTTCTTCTTCTTCTTCTTCTTCTTCTTCTTCTTCTTCTTCTTTTTCTTCTTCTCCTTCTTCTTCTTCTTCTAGCATTGTTAACTCTTCCTGTTATGGTAGTAATGAAATCAAATAGGCTGTAAAACATAAGGCTGCTTCTTTTTTAATCAATTAAATGTCATATTTTACATCTATTAACATTAATATTCCTGTCAAAAGCGAATTACCATAGTGTTAAGAGACCTGCATCTTATGAAGGGGAGGACACCACAAATGCGGACACTAGTCTCCCCTATATGGACGTCAGCTGGGAGAGTTTTCATATTTATCATCCTTGGTATTCCAGGCAAGAAAGTGATATCAGTCTGAAGACAGGGTTGGGGAGGCTGTTCACCTCATGTGAGGTCATATTTCTGCTGTTCACACAGAATCACCACAAAGCCCTAACGAGTAGGCACAGATGGATGATCTGATGTTGTTAACGAGTGCCAACTTCAGCTTAAACCACACCCATTTGAGATCACTGTGACTGTCAGTGCACACTAGACATGTTAGAGTGAGATTTCATGCCTGGGGGATGAGGGCTGAAGAGGACTGAAGAGATGGGTCAGTGAGTAAAGCGCTCATCACAAAACCACGAGGACCTGGGTCAGAATCCCCAGAGGCCACATAAGAAAGCTGAGTGCAGGGACACACATGTCCACCCGGGGCTCCGATAGCAAGGTGGGAAGAAGAGCCAGGGGGATCCTTGCAAGCCCCTGGCCTGCTTGCCCTCGTCCGGTGCTTGACGAAACCCAAGGCTCACTCTTGCCCTCTGACTTCCAAGCTCACACAGAGGCGCGCGCGCTGCACCACCTCTCACACAAACAGAATTGTGACACAGAGGCGTGCGCGCGCTGCACCACCTCTCACACAAACAGAATTGTGCTGGCAGAAATGAACCTAAAACACCTATTCCCATCAAAGGCCCTACAGACAATGTTACCAAGTCATTTTTATTTTATGAGTATGTTTTTTGCCTGCCTGGATGTGCAAGCGCCATGTGGCTGCAATGCCTGTGGAGTCCAAAAGAGGGCAACCATGAGGATGCTGGGGAGCAACTCCTGGTCCTCTGCAGAAGCAGCAAGTGCTCTTAACCTTCCAGCAATCTTCCTGGCACATTTTTTAAAATTGACATAACCTCAGTTCCATAAGCACTTCTTGAAAAGTGTACACTTAAACAGGAGGGAGCCATCTACTTCTTAAGCCACGGACTAACACTGCTTGACACAAGGATTAACGTGGTGCTCTCTCTGAAAATACCTATTGCATTATATCATAGATGTGCAGCTGCGCTCTCAGTGTGGGAGGGCGCCTGGCTACTTGTCCTTAGACAGCACTTATGCTGGGGACATAAGACACTGACCGTGGCTAATATGAGTTCTCTTCAGCCAACAGGTGTACCTAGACACCCCAAGTCCTCTCAAACGTCTCCCCTAGCTTTATATAAGTATCAATAACACAGAAACAACACACATGCTTAGTGTGCAGCATGACGTCTTCACATTTACATACACTGTAAAATGATTGAATAAAGCTAACTAGCATATCCATCACTTTACACACCACATGCCCTATCTGCTTAATTTTTTTGGTGGTGAGGTCATTAAAATCTACACTAGAAATGTTCTTGTTCAAAGTCCATTATTATCACAAATAAAAACAAACAAACAAAACAAAGCACATTATTACCAGTCACACACAGTTACGCTCTGTGACCGATACCTAGAAAGCCTTCATTCCAACAAATTCTGAGCCTTTTCCTCACCTCATTTTCCTCCCCTTCCCTTATCTCTTATGATTCATTTAGCTTTTTTGTGTCTTGTGTGTAAGTGTGTGCACGTGAGAGAGGAAAAGAGATAGAGGAGAGAGACAATGTGT